>NC_064856.1:89762495-90094161 GCF_024139225.1 Suncus etruscus | reverse complement strand
ATATAAGCTTCTATCTCACTTTAAATGGTCTTTTGTTGCAAGTTTTTGGCTTTAGGTAGATTTTGATAAGATAACTAAGATTTAATGACTCCAATTAGAAATTATCCAAGAAAATTTTTGGAACACTGCTAAATGCTCTCTCTACAAAAATATCTGAAATAATACTTTCTCTGAGAAAATTAATAACTTGAATATTTATTATGTAATATATAACTTATTTTAAAATAAATCTTATTTATAAATATTTATTAATATGGATAATACTTCTACTTGGTCATGATTGAATTGTTTTCTTAAATATTATTGTCCTTTAAAAACTATATATGCCTAGACAAATTTACTGGACTGTTTTAAGAGACAAGTAAATCATCTTGAAAATAACACGTACTAGCTAATCTACAAAAATAGATTCGTTTATTGAAACAGTGGAGCATTTTAAAACTAAGCAGGGCATATTTCAATACTAATATTTTTATCAGTGGCAAATGGAGAAAAAATAAGGAATAAACAGAAAACAAATAATGAAATCTAGATTGGTACTTGAGTCTATAAAGTAGGACTTCAGTTAACTAGATGTAATAGAGCATTAGATATTATTTCAATTTTTTTCTTCTCACGTGAAGTCATGTAAATTATATCATATAATTTTTCCAAGTTCTATGGGCACTGAAATTTTAATATATATAGTTAAGTTTGATCAGTTTCCTTCTATTTCAAACTACCTGCCAATATTTAAAAAATCTTTCTCTGACAGTCACAGAGTTTTAGATATTTATTTTAAAAGAGAAATTATAGTTTATATATTTTATACACATACTGGTAAAAATGCCTTAGCCAACAAGAAAATAAGACATGCACAGAATTGCTTTGAGAATAACTCTTTTTAAATAATCAGGTAATAAATATACAAAAATCTTCATATATTGAAGCATATTTTTAAGCTTTTCATTTCATCACTACCCATTCCTATCAAAAATGTGTATTCACTCTGCTGTATGGAGAGTAAAACATCGTCATGTCGAATATTCACCAGTCAAAACAAATGGGCTGTCTGTCTTGCTTTAGATTTGATGATCTACCGATTTGTGATAGTTTCATTTCTTTTTCATTACTGAGCTACCAGAATGAATTGACAGAGAAAGCAATCAAGCAATGATGCACCCACTGGAACCTCTAATATGAAATGTTGGCTGCTTCTGTCAACACAGCCAATTACCCAAGGTACTCAAAGGGTAAGTGATAGCTCAAATAAGCCACATGGTTCCATGGACCACATCCTGCATACCTATTAGTAAATGTAGAGAAAATACAGGATAACTGACATCGTTGTCACTCTATTTCATGGCAATGCCTTAGTGTCCCCTAGGGTCCTAACATGCTTCTCAAAGTGTGGATGTTTGTAAAAGAGGAGTGTATCAGTGTTTATGTTTTTAGTATGTCTGTGTGTGTATGTGCATAAGAAATAGATCATATGTAGGGGCAGGAGTGGTGGCACAAGCTGTAAGGCGTCTTCCTTATGAGCACTAGCCTATGATGGACAGTGGTTCAATCCCCTGGCATCCCATATGGTCCACCAAGCCAGGAGTGATTTCGATTTCAGAGCACATAGCTAGGAGTAACCCCTGAGAGTCACCGGCTGTGGCGCAAAAACCAAAATAAAGAAGAAAAAAAAGAAATCAGAAAAAGAAAAAAAAAATAGACTCAACGTAAAAGAGGCAAAGAGGGAAAGTATAAATAGAGAGAGATTCTATAGTGATGCTAGGGTATATGAAATACAAGATGAAACTAATGGAGACTCATACTTGATAATGGTACTCAGGGACGTATACAGTGGGAAATGGAAAGGGCCTGCATACAAAGTGTGCATAAACAAGCTTATCAAGTAATATCACTGGTTAGGTAAGACACACACACAAACACACACACACACACACACACACACACACACACACACACACACACACATGCTTCAATTCTACACCTAAATCTGTGTTCAGGATACTACTCTTAGCTCTGTATTCAGGAATAGAAACCCATGCTTTGAATTCAAACTAGGCTCACAGTCACAGCCATTTATTAACCTCTGTCTCAAAAAAATAGTTCAATTCTGGATAATTTTGTTCATCAAGTGGCAACTCCTGATTTTAGTGTACAAGATAAAGAAAAAGAAAACTGACTTTGACTCGTAGATGCTCATTTATTCATGACTTGTAAAAATCTAAAATTAAGAATTAATTTAGAAAATTTTCTTAAGCACTTGCTCTATGCAGACACTCTATGATAATAAAGATATAAAACACGAAAAGATGGTAATATGCATTGTCACCTGGAATTTATAATTTGAAATGGGAGAACAAAAATTAAGAATTCTCAGCCACTATTGCAAGAGCCAGGATAAGAAATACTATCAGATTTTCTAATTTAAATTTTGAAATCAGTGAAGGTTTTAGAAGGAAGTAAAGGTCAAACCGAAGAATTAAATTTTTGTGTAGAAATTACCCAGACTATATGAGAAATCAAGTATTACTATTCTACAGTGTGATGTTTTGAAAAAACAAAACATATTAGTAGCATGCATATATTTCAAAATAACTGGAAACTCATCAGAGTTCAGGAAAATGGAGAGCAAGAGATGGAAATAGAAGATAGTCAAAGAATACAACCCAATTGATAATGATATTTGGCTTTGTTCAGAAAGAAATGGAGATATTGAAGGGTTTTGACCTGTCAAATGTCATGGTCAGGGAAAACATAATAAACAAACATTACTTTAAATAGCAAGTCAAGAGCATTTGTATGTAGGCACCCATGTAATCATCCGCTGACTCTTACAGTTAAATAACTAAAAAAAGACAGAAGTAGAGGTAAACAGCTCATTTTAGAACTTGGAGAACTATGCATAGGAAATAGAACTTATATTTTTAATTTAAATTTTCAAATTTTTGGCTATAAATTATTGTGCAGACTATGCCATAGAAATAACCTAGTCAGGGGAAATTTTTTTTCATAATGTGGATATTTGCTGCAAGCTTGCCCTGGTACAAATACTATTGTATCTGAAGGAATTGCAAGACATCAGGAATCACATTCTCTCAACCTGTTGGAAAAGACATATTGTTATTGTTTTATTTTCTCTAAAACTACAGCTAGTCTCTATCTAGTACAACTATAGGAAACACTAATTTTTATAAATAATTCCTTGGAATGAAATTAAAGCAGTTTTCTTCAAAACCCCAACATTGGAAATGTGTTTATTTTATGTAACTACTTTGTAATTTAAAATATCTATCTCAGTTTGCCATGTAATTGCAATCATCACATACCGTTACTGAATATTTTTTGAATTCTTAGAGACTACCGTGCCCTAGTTCATGTAACTGACTTCATTTCACTTTTATTATCACTGAAATTGATTGATAGATATTAGAGCATGCTATGACTGTAGCATTTCCTTATAGGCATTCTTTTTGCTTGTTTTATTTTTTTTTGGGGGGGGGCACACTGGTGACGCTCAGGGATCACTCCTGGCTATGCACTAAGAAATCACTCCTGGCTTGGAGAACCATATGGAATGCCAGGGGATGGAACCTAGGTCCGTCCTGGGTCAGCCGCATGAAAGGCAAACTCCCTACAGCTGTGCTATGGCTCCTGCCCCATAAAGACATACTTAGATGTTTCTAATTCCCTTTACATCAGGGATATTTCTTTCTTGGTGAAATTATTATTTTTACTATGACCCTGTAAATCACAAAATAATTTTCAGTTGAGATTTTCATATGCTATATTCGAGTACCAGTGTAATCACCAGTGTTAACTTTATTTCATCAGCATTTCAAGGGTTTTATTCATAACCCCACCCAGCTTCCTAAGCCTGCCTTTTTGACAGACACATTTTGGTTGTTGTGGTTTGGATCTTCTGCTTTCCTTATTGATCTTTTATTCAGATATCTATCTCTCTATCATCTATCTATCTATCTATCTATCTATCTATCTATCTATCTATCTATCTATCTATCTATCTATCTATCTATCTATCATCTATCTATCTATCTATCTATCTATCTATCTATCTATCATCTATCTATCTATCTATCTATCATCTATCTATCGATAGATCTATACACACACACACCACTACCTTACAACAACGATGTATTCAAGAATCTTGAAACCTCACCTCTAGTCTTCTACACTTTTTTCCTGAATAAACTGTGTTCTGCCTCAGTGTATTCTTCTAATTTAGAAATCTTTTACTTGATAAGTTCTTTAGATTATAACATTTATAAGCAAAATAGATGCTGCTGGCAATGCATTAATTGGTGGTTTATGGATGCAAATAAATGTTAAGAAGTTGCATCATTAATGAGTGAAAGAAATTTTTCTAGAAACTATATTTTGCAATAAAGAAATAGTTAAGAACCATTGACAGCAATGATATTAGTGACATTATATTGACATTTAGGATATCTGGTTCGTTTATTATCCTCCCTTCTTATCTTTATGCTGATACTTGTGTGTTCATTTTAAATAACATGAACATGTTTTTATTTCAATTAGCATACAATTGGAGCTAAGGGCCCTGGGATTTCTCATCTTCATTTATCTGTGTCTTTATTACATATTTAAGCTTGATTTAAACTTGTGCAGATGATACTTGACTTGACCATGCTACTTTTAATATAGGGCATGTAATTCAGTTTTATAAGAAAGTCAGAGAATAGAAACAATCAAAATAATAAATAAGACAATAGTCCATTGACAAGGTCCCACTGTTAAATATACCCTGTGGAAAATTCACTTGTTCAGCAAAGGATCAGTGACCTTTAACATAATAACAACAAAGTTAATCAAATTTTTAATATATGTAATACTAAACTCCAGAATATAGTTGTGACTTAGGCAAAAATATATTGGAAGTAAGGGAAATTACAATCTATTTAGTAAAAAAGTTGATATGCAAATGTGTAAATAACAAGTGTTAATGTGCTATATATACCATTTGTATAATTAAAAACTCACAGATTAGCTTAAACTCATCTGAATGTTTTCTTAGAAGTAACTTTTATTTGATTCAAAATTATACCATATACTTTGTGTGCGATGTTTTATCTTTACATGCTGAGATAACATAATTGATTTCTAAATGGGAAGTAAATATCTACTTCATAATTATCATTTCATAATCTATAATTGTTTACACATACCATAACAGTTCAAAAATGCTCATTTTAAAATTTCAAATTATTCCTAGTTTTTCACATTATGAGTTTTATTGCTAATTTTACAATTAAATCTATATAGATTTCAGCACTGTTACACTGATATATATATATATACATATATATATTTAGTCACATGTGATAGTTCTATACAAATTACAAAACTGTCTCCCGAAAAATTAAAATAATTTCAAACCACATAGAGAAATTATTTTTTATTCTATATTATTGCCTATACTGGCATTTAAATATAATTTATAATTTAAATGTGTTTTGGGGGAGACTAGAGCAGTAGTACCAATGCTAAGCTGCTTGCCTTTAACAAAGCACCCAGGTTAGATTTATAGTACTCTAAATGGTCCCTAGAGACCCATAATGACTGATCTACAAGCACAGAACTAAGAGTAAACCCTGAGGGTAGACTGAGAAGTATGATCTGAACACAACCAAGTGTACCTAACACCCTTCAAAATCATTATTTTATCATGATTTTAAATAATACAGACTTTTAAGATCTATGTGTCTAATATTATCAAACCACACTTCACCAACAAGTGAAGTATCCTTCCTCCATTATCTCTAACTCTCTTCTTTTTAAAAGTATATTGTTTGTTTTAATGTAAGTGGAATTTTAAAATATATATTTATATATTTAAAATATATAAAACTTCTTAGCAAGCTAGGAGTAAACACCTTTAGTAATTTGGAAGGGTAACTCAATGCCAAGTGTTGATATTGTCTTGTAATTTTTTCTATCATTTCTATTTATATCAAAGAACTGCCATTTACAAAATTATTTATAGTTGAATTTTAATCATTATTCTAGCACAAATTCCAACACCAGAGCCAACTTCCCTCCACTTATGTTCCCAAGTTATCTCCACTCCTATCCCCAGTTTGCCTATTAGACCTTTTGACAGATACATTTAAAGTTGGATTCTAGTTGATATCATATTTTTTCAGTGATGGTTTTTCTGTTGCTCTTTGTTTTAGTTTGGAGATTCCACCCAACTTTGCTTAGGAGATTTTTTGTTTGGGGGCCACAGCTGGCAGTGTTCAGCACTGCAACCTATTATTTCTACTATCACTTAGGAACTAAAAAAATATTATATATATATCATCAAATATATATAATAAGTTATAAATTGTTCCTGGCTATGAACTCAGAAATCACATTGAGGACTACATGGGACCCCAGGGAATCGAATCCTGGTCCATCCTAAATTGGCGCCTCCGCCTTACCGCTCCAAACAATCACTCCAGCCCCTAAAAGTATTTTCTTAAGTCCAACATTTCAGGCTATTATCTCCTTCTCATTTCTTTCTCATCCTGGCAACATGCTACTCATTCTCAGCCATGCACCTATCAAAAGAACAAAGTGCTTCACTTTCTCTAAGATTGGGCCTTATTCCTTCTATTCTGATGTCAAGGAAAGGTCTCTGCTTAAAACGTGTCTTTTACCCATTCTTTCCTTCTTAAACTTTCAGTTCCTTTATCATTGCTATTGACTACACAGTGCATGAAGGAGATCTGACTTAACTTATACCTAGAAGCTATGAAGAAAGGAAAATTTCGTTACAGAGGTTCCATTACTCAGAATGGAACATTCATGTCTCTTTTTTTTTTGTCTTTTACTTAACTTCAAATTTGATATCTAGGATGCCTGCCAGTAATATTCTATCAGCCCATATGTTTTGCTTAATTACACTATTTCCTGAATTCATTTCTGAAAGTTAAAAATTTTCTCCACCTTATCATCAAAACATTATGAATACACTCTGTCACACTGAGATTAGAAGATAAAAACCTCTTTTAAAATTATATCTATTTGAAATGTTTCCAGAGTTTGGGTTGGGGTGATAAATCATCTTGATTATTTAAATCCATGTTATAAATTACAGGATATCAGAATCTTCTGGTATGTGGAATTGAGTTACTATAATCTAAATGTCAAGTCCAATGAAATCTTAGCAAGGTTTATTTGTCTTTCAGAGTTAAAATATATATTTCAATCTACATTATGTTAAAGCTCGGGTTATTATTTTTTACTTGATCCTATCTGTAGTTTAATGTATCAATATAAGAAACACATGTCACTGGTTAGTACTTTTACTGAATAACTGAGTGACCTCAGGGAACCTGATACTTTTATATTTTTATGTGTTTCACGTATCAAAATAAGTTCTTGAGGCCACTAAAATGCTTCTGTATAAACATTCTTAAACTTGTTTTCCAAAGCAAGGGGAATTTTCTTTTAAAATGCATGTCCAGATTATTTTTTTAATCTGTTACCTCTACCACTTATCAAAAGGATGAGTAACTAGTTCATATCACCATTCTCTATATGTGAAATAGAAGTCTACATTTAGTAATGTGTTTCTAATTCACATTATTTTTTTTGAGCCACACCGACAGGTCTTGAGGATTACTCCTGATTATGTGCTCAGAAAATTACTCTTAATAGGTTAGGGGGACAATATGGGATTCAGGGATGATACCTGGATTGGATGCTTGCAAGGCAAATGACTGACCAGCTGTGCTATTACTCTGACCCTATAAATGACATATTCTTATACTTTACCTAATATGTTTATAAATACTTTTATTCTAATCTTTATAAAAACATTTTCTTTCTCTTCCTTGTAATTCTGTAAATGTTCAGAGGTCTTTTAGTTTGGGTAATTAAAAGAATACCTCTGAATGCAACGTTAGGATATGAATAAATCAATAAATTTTAAGATTTATGCAAAAGGATAGCAGAACATAACGTTTATTTGGAAGCAAGTTGTGTAATAAAAAGAATGGGAAAGGAAGTTATAAAAGGGAGTGAGCTTTGACTTGCAGTGCTGGCTTTGCACATAGTCAACCCAGATATTGTCTCCAACATTTTATATGTCACCTAAGTACAGTCACAAGTATTCCTAAATTTAGAGCCATGAGTATTCCTTGAGAACAGCTAAGCATGGCCCCAAATTAAAAATAGATAAAAAAAAAAACATGGGAGTGTGCTTAGAGGCTGGGGATAGAATATGCTGGATAGGATATTTGCCTTGCATGTGGCTAACTTGTCTTCAATCCTGCCATCTCCACTTGGTTGCCCAAGCCCCATCAAAAAAAGCAACCATAGGGGCCGGGAAGGTGGCGCTGGAGGTAAGGTCTGCCTTACAAGCGCTAGCCAAGGAACGGACCACGGTTCGATCCCCCGGCGTCCCATGTGGTCCCCCCAAGCCAGGGGCGATTTCTGAGCACATTGCCAGGAGTAACCCCTGAGCGTCAAACGGCTGTGGCCCAAAAAAAACAAAAAAAAAAAAACAAAACAAAAAAAAAGCAACCATAATGCCTCTATCAGAACATCAGATAGAATTCAGTTTCTGAACCCTACAAATAATCAATTAAATTAAATCTAGGTATAGACTCTGAATTCTGTATTTTAATAAGCATATCAAAGGACTCTTAAACAATTATAGCTACTAACTTTACTATAACTATATTGAAAGCTAGTTTTTAGAAAGCACAAGCTCAGAAAAGTTAAGCAATAGCTTCAATGTTATACATAGTCATGGCTGTTCAAATACCCAAACAGGACTTTTGTTCCCTATGCACTACTGCTCTCTCTACACTGTTGTGCTAGATATATTCAATTTTTTATTTGGATGAATAATTCTAATTCTTTATGCTATACAGTTAAAAGAAATATCAGTGTAGGAGAAAGCATCTAATTGCAGACTTGATCTAGCTGTCACAATATAGAACTAAAAATTTCATGGCAGTCCTACAGCACCTCAAAAATTAAGAACCCAAAAGTTGCTGCCATATTGCGTATGGGTAACTTCAAACAAGAAAAGCAAAATGTTTATTTTCTATTATCTATGCACAAAACTAAGGTCATAAGCTTAAAAAATTATTAAATTTAAGAATAATTCTCAGTTGTGAAGAATTAAGACCTAAATATTATCTATTCATTTTTGATTAAGCTTTAGACTTTGTCACTGAAGAAGAGTATGAAGTTGAAATATGAAAGATTTATCCATTTACATTTTAGCATTATAGTTCTCCAATAAAAAATAAGAAAAACACTAATTTATATTGAGTCAGTAATTACATGACCTGACACATCTCAAAGTTAGCAGCAATCCCATTATAATTTATTAGTTATGGCTTTATTTTTATAAATTATTTCATTAAAAGTTCATGAATCACATAATTGACATAGTTGATCATATTTGTTTTCAACTAGGTGGGTAAAAAATGATTCAAGTTAATATGAACCTGGAATATTACTGTGAACGATATGTAAGCCACTATGATTAAAATAAAAATTACATTAAAAATGATAAAAATATAAAACAAAGAAAGAAAAAGAATAAAAAAAGGTACAGTAACAAGAAAATTTGTGAAAATTATGTTACAATGAGCTCATTAAGTCATTGTCAGGAGATTTATTATACTTGTTTCTAGTTGATCATTGTGTTATGTCCTATGTATCTGAACATTAGTTGGCTTAAAATATACATTAATGTCTAAATTGATGGAAATTTATTTTTATTTAAAGAAAATGCATAGCATAGTTGACATCATTGATCATAATATGTGGGTATCCCTTCCCTCAACCTCCTGTTTATCCCACCTGGATGGTCAGACCCATCCACACTTGGTAGGGGTCTTAGGTTTGGAATGAAATTGTTGTGGGGGTGGGAAGAGGAGGTAGACAAATGAGCAAGGAATCAGTGAAGGCAGCTAAAAAAGCCTTCATGAAAATCTTAGCTTAGAAGCCATGTGGGAAATGCACATGGCGGTTAGGATCGTGTAATAAAACTGGCTGTCTCCTGAAACATCATTTTACTGCTTGTGAATCTCTTCTCCCTTATCCTGCAACCTTGAGACCTGCCGGCCAAGGGGCTACAAGTGCTGTGTTGAGAAAGGCCACTCCCGAATACTAGGACTCTATAATTTATATTTATTAAAAAATACTACATTTGTTTCAGAAAAGTGAAAGCAAATACACTGGAAAAAAAGAAAAAGAAAAAAAGGAAAGCAAAAATAAAATAAACGAAGTAAAAAAAAGAACAAAAATAAAATTAATGTAGCAAGCACATTTGTGAAACTTACAGTATCTTCAACGATGCAATTATTAACCATGGTAGAAGCAGAAGCAGAGTAAGCTTTAAGCTCTCAATACTGTTAAATTAAGATGTTTCTTTAGGCCTGAATGGTGGTGCAAACTGTAGGGCATTTACCTCGCATGTTCCAACCTAGGACGGACTATGGTTCAATCCCCCGGTGTCCCATATGGTCCCCCAAGCCAGGAGTGATTTCTGAGAGCATAGCCAGGAGTAACCCCTGAGCGTTACTGAGTATGGCCCAAAAACCAAAAAAAAAAAATGTTTCTTTAGAGATAACAGCATCAAACCAATGGCATTCTCAAAAAATTCAAAGTACTATTACTATTACTATAAAATACTATGTATTTTAGGTGTATATACTCAGCTACCAGGCCTCCTGGAAAAAAAGGTATGGGGGAAGGTGCCAATGATATCAGCCCCCAAATGATGTATGTATAGTGTGGTTATATTGGTGTCACCAAAGAAAATTGTAGAGGGTCAGTTATGAATAGGGCCATTGGAGAAATGATGATTATGGAGGCAGAAAACATGGTTTTGGAAGGATGGGGCTTGGCCCACCCATTCCTCCTGAGATGACCAGATTTCTGTTGAATGGGCCAATGCACCATAATCTATCAAAGCTCAGTTTACATCTCTTTTGAGCAAGATTGAATCTATAGAGATGGCCTGGTTCTACCAGCAAAGATACACATTTTAAAAAAGGAATATTTAAATGTAAAATTGCAATTTACAAAATCAAAGTCTCATATAAAGAGCATATTCCTTTGACTTCAGGTATCAGTAAATCCCAGCTGATTAAAAAATTGCTAAAATTTAATAAGCCATTACTTCTCTCTTCTCCACAACTTTATTCACTGTCTATTTCTCCTCTTTGTTTCTTCTTATTCCCTAATAGTTTTATAATGTGTGGTAAGAATATCAAGAAGGTGGACTTTGAATTAGAACTCCTTGTGTGTTGTGTGAATTGAAAGATTACTTCAGATATAAAAAGAATCAGAGTGACTGACCTGAGATTGGGTTCGCTTGGTTATTTTCTATGAGAGTTTCAGAGGAAAATTAAACAGTGATCAAAGATCTGCTATTGACAGACTCTTTAAAAGAGCATCTCTGGTGGGAAAAAATGAACATGTAACTCTCAGGAGATGGATTTATCTCCTATTTCACTAATTCTTCAGCTCCTAGCCATCTCCAAGTTATTCATTAATCCTAAACCCTTGAAGATAATTCTAACTGAAGGTCAATGCCTTGCCCTATTCCTGTAGGAGTAAAAGGTCATTCTGCCAGGAAGATTCATTATCTGTACATAAATCAGTGCAGTGTTCTTCCTCTAGCAGATTGGGATATGAATGGGCTCAGGATAACTTCATTTGATAATGTATTTTCTTCAATGATCTTTGGGCCCTCAAAAATTGCAGAATTCTATAATAATGGAGAGCATCTTTATGTCACCATTTCTATTTTCTCCATACATATTTCCAGCTTCATCTATATCAGATAATCAAATAATCAATATATTTCTTCCTTCATTTTTTAATCTATTTGTCCTTTAATTTTGCCTATCACTATCCTCTTTCTACTTGTCATGTTCTTGCCCATAACAGGACATGATAAATCCAAATTTCAGCTCCGATCAGTATTTTATATCTTCATGGAGTCATATATGAATCTAGATCCTACTATCATATGTCTGTAACAACCATAACATTTCATTTTAGTTTCTCTTTGATTTGTCTAGAGAATCCCTAATCAAATCCCTTAAACCCCTTGTTCTGTTAGCTTTAGTTTAGGGGACAGAAGGCATAGCCCTGAGCTCATGTAATCTCAATCCTTTTTGACAGGTACAGTGTAGAATTCATTAAAGAGCTGAAACATCCTGTCATATTAATCAACATTGCAATTCTCCTTTTCACTCAGGTTGTGATGTTATTCCTTGGGTCTTGTTTGTTATTGTTGAAGGTTCAGAGTCAATGTTCACATATTTGAAATTAAATACTCCCATGTCCTCACCATAGCTGTCTTCTTTTTCTCCAAAGAGTTATTACATTGGCTTTTATTTTTCCCTTTGTTCCTAGCTTGGATTCTGCCTGTTAAATTGTTCATTCAAAAGAGAATTACACTTGAACTATTTGTGGTGGAAACAAAGCATAGTGCATTCTGTATGTGTCAATATTAATTTTGCCTTTTCTTTTTAATAAATGTTCAGTGTCTGTTTTAAAAGCTTTTTTTTTTAATTTGGGTTTTAGAAAGCAAAATTTTGTTGAAATACCTAATTGTATCTATACTGGTTTGTAATAAAAGTACTTAGTAAAAAACTACCAAAAATATATGTATTAGTTTAAATGGAAGATCATACAATATTTATATTACTTTAATCTTTACATTTTTATTTATTCCTGGAATAATCCTACTCTGACTGAATTATTTTTTCACAAAAATGTGACAGTTGTGTGGTCTCGTTCAGCCACATAAAGTCAAGGATACACCTTGTTTTGACATTATTTTTATTTTCTTTGATTTGTCTTATATCCCTTGGATAGTTAAATGTGCTCTTCAGGTTTGATCTCTACTCTTAAAATCCTGTGTGTGCCTTTACTGAAGTGACTGGTGTCTAATGTGGTTAACAGTAATATCTTTTTTCCATACTTGTGATTGGATATCTGGGACAATATCTCTGTTCTAGCATGAGGTTCTCAACTGAAATTTTTGGAACTCTTGGTACTACCCAATTTTTCTCATCCTAAAGTTCTGTAGAAGAATAACAAAGACAAATTTTATTTACCATTAGAGCACAGTATGTAGAGTAGGTCTTGAGTGATTACTTTAATCACTGTATTTATTCTAGGTATGCTTTCATGAAAATAAATGTAGATAGTGCAGGTTTTTAAATTTTATTGATTCATTTTCTTAACTAAAGTATAAAAATTCAGAATGAAGTCTTTTATTTGCAAATAAATCTTTTATTTATCCCTTCTCCACCTATTTGCAAATACATCTTATAGAAATTAGTTCTTTAATATTACTAAGCAAAAATTCCAATATTTTGAGACCACCAAAAAAGCTATAGTTTTTGTCTTGATAGAGGGTAATGTGGTTTATAATGTAATTATATAATATATAATTATATAGTGATTATATTATTTAGTAATAAAATTTTTGGTCTGCAATGCTCCAACAATAAACCCACCACCAGAGTCAATATTTATCCACTTGAGTTATCCCTTTCCCATTCTGAGCCAATTTTTACTTATTATTTTTGAGATAAATGTATGGTATATATGAATTTGTTATATACAATTACTTCATATCTTTGCCACCAAAATATCTAAGTCCCCTAACCAATGCCCCTCAGTTATTTTCAATCTACTTCTTCTTCTACTACTTCTTCTTTCCTTCTATCTTATACATTCTGATTTCTATTGCCCAGGCCAAAGGTTTGCCCACATTAATACTTTTGGTTTCTTTCTCATAGAATCCCATATACCATAAATAAATTAGAAAGTTAGAACAATAGTTTTTTTTTCTCTTTCTGACTTTGATTATCATTGTAATATGTATTTTTATTCAAGTTTCTCTGAAGTGCATTATCTTGGGGAAGGTTGTAGTTTGGGCCATATATAGTGGTACTTAGGACTTATTTCTGGTTTTAGCTCTGGGGACTATGTAATAAGTTAGATGGAACCAAATCATTCATGTAAAAGTCCAATTGCTTATTAACTGGCATGATTAATTATTATTTAATTTACTATTTTAGAGCATTTATAAATTTAAATCAAATTTCCGTAGAATCCAGAAAGAGTTTCCATTGCTTCTTTGCCTATCACACACAGTTCCTCTATTAATTATTTTCTTGATGTTAACACAAATATATTTTATGATTGATGACAATTATAGATATTATTAGTACATTATAATTTTATATTCTACATTAGAATTCCTTCAGCATTTTATGTAAAAATTTACAATAAATTTTATAAGCACTAGTGGGGATATAAGATTTTATTTTGTGTATTTTTTATTTTTTACCATTGTTTTCTTTTATTCATTAAAGAACAATAAATAGGAATTCATTTTTCATCTTTATTTATGATACATAACATTATTTTCCTAGTGAAAACAAAAGGATTACTACCTGGGAAACACATATCAACTATATTGCTGTCTTCAGAAAGATACATCTATTTGATTGATTACTTTTACCTTTTAGCTCCATAGTTTTAGTGGAATTTTGAAATCTCTCAACTTCCACTCTTCTCAAACTAAGGAAAATAATGGTATATCAAGCTGATATGTCAACTTATAAAACCATTTTCTTTGATGTTTAAATGATATGAAAGACATAGTATATTTAGGCAAGTGTTTTATATACATAAACTATTATAGGGTTTGCTTATAAGTGAAGATATTTCTGCATAATTAGATTTGTGATGAAGAAAAATTAAGAACTACCAATATTGTAAAATTTAGAAGTAGGCCTTTTGGCACTAGGACTGAACTGGAAACTTTGGGTGTTACAGTAGATAATATGAATTATCACTCCCAATGCACAGTATTTTTAATATTTTTATTACTATTTAATCAATGAAATTTCATCCAGTAGTCAAGAAATTTTAGGTTATAAGAAATTACTAATTTTTCAAGTTTTTTTTATCAAAGGATACTAGTTTTTTTTTAAAAAGATATGTATATTTTTTATGGTTGTTCTGAGGCAACATGCAGCAATTCTTAGGACTAAATACTGGCTCTGTACTCAGGGATAACTACTTGTGATATGAGGACCATATGGGGTCTGGTGATTGAATCTAGATAGCCTTCCTGGAAGAAAAAAATCCTATGTAATTTACCATATAAAAGACTTGATATGTTTAAAATTTTATATTTTGAATGCCTGATGAGCTTTGGATCAGAAGTCTATTCTGGATTTAATTGACTTAGTTGAACACTCAAGACTTAAATTCCTTGTTTTGTTCAAAGAGACATTATTGATGCTTCTTAAATTGTCTGAACAACTAAACATTTGCAGTGTATCTAAATAAATGCCAACGGTACAAGGTTAGTCGCTTGCTTTACTGTGAACACAGTTTCTGTGTTTTTATTATTCAAAATGATTTCAGCACAGATGTGTCAACTTCTGATATTCATCTTTAAATAGAGGCACACATTATAAATGTCAATTTATGTCATTATAAATTGTTATTTGGGATCTTCTGCTTCTGTAAATTATATAATGACACAAGTTCAACCCTTTCATTAGGAGTGAGTTCTGTTTCCAGTACTATAAGATAGTGATTCTTGACAAAGGAAATTCCTTTCTTCTTGTGCATGACATAAAAACAACTTACTTTCATTGGTTGAATACTAATTACACACCTTTCCCTGTTATCTGTAGCAAGTTCTTGATGAAATACCAACAAATAGACATTGAAAAAACAGTGTAGTAGTGTGATGCAGACCAGTATAAAAAATTATATGAGACAGTGCACTCAACATTACCATTGATGATTGTATTTAATTATATCCTATATGTGAGGGGGAGTATTTTGAGTCTGTCACGTTACCTCCAAATGCTCAAGAACGAAAGAGCATGAGAACTAGTCTTCATTAAGCAGTTTGCCACTTGTGATGGGGCTGGTGAATAGGAGATAAGTCAAAGAAGGGATTACTATGACAGTAGTGGAGGAGAAAAGTGGCTATGCTGGAGGAAGACAGAGCACTGAATGTAGGTAAAATGTGATGGTGGCAAGAAGAAAACTGGAACATTGTTGGAGAGAAGTGAACTGAAGACATTAGTGTTGAAACAATTCATGCCTAAAATTTAATTAGGAATAATTTTGTAAGATTGTTATCATGGTGATTCAATAATTTATAAGTAAAAATTTTAATTGTTGGTTTCATATATATAATTTTCCAACACCATAGCCTCCATCAAAGTACACTTCTCTTCAACATCATCTCAGGTTTTTAAGTTTTATCATATGAGACTATGTATCAGATTCATAGAAATTTTTTAGGGTAATAGTATAAAGGCAGAGATTACTTGAAGGTTGATAAAATGATATTTACCTGATTAAGATAACAAATCTTTCTTGCTCCACAGCCTGACAGCATAGACTATTAACTATTTTTTCTGTATACTTCATATAGGGATTTCAGTAGAACAAAATTTAGAAGTATTTTATGACAAAGGGGATGGAAGTTGCACAAGCTGTAAGGCATTTATCTACCTTACCCAAGCTAGCCTAGGATGGACCACAGTTCGATCCTCAGCATTCTATATGGTCCCCCAAGCCAGGAGTGATTTCTGAGCCCACAGCCAGCAGTAACCCCAGAGCATCACCGGTGTGGCCAAAAAAACAAAAACAAACAAACAAAAAGTATTTTATAACACACACATTAAAAATTTATATATATCCTACTAGTCCTATGTTGTATTCTTGGTGACAATTTTACCCTTAATATTCGAATCTGATTATAATAATGCAGAGAGGCATTAGGAACTATGGGATTAAAGATGCCGTACTCTATTCTCAAATACAAAATGAGCCTTTCTTCTATGCCCTAAAATGTCTCTCTAAGTTTACTTTTTGGATGCTTCAATAACTTCTCCCATGTTTAATGTGTCTTCTGGGATGTCTGATTTATCTCCCTTTCTAAAAACCAGTCCTACAGTTCTGTTTTATTAAATAATAAATGGCCTATTCTTTCTTTCTCCTTGTGCTTACATCAGGAACTAGTTCTCAAAGTATATTCCAAGGAAAAGAATCAAAGTTAGCTGCAGCACTTCTTCATTCTTCCTCTACCCTAAATTGAAAGACTATATTGTAATAAATGTAAAGCAGGGAACTTATGAATAAAATCACAAATACACATATTGAATATTATTCTGTCCCCCGGGAAACAGAAAGCTGATACATGGTCGTCTAATATCATATTCATTGAACCTTAGGAAATCTTATTACTCATAAAGTTGACCCCAAACCAAAAACATGCCTTCACTAATAAACCTATGTTTTCATTGTGTACACTAAATTTATTTGATTGATTTACAATATTATTTTGGATCAATTCAGTTTATCTTTCTTCTGGTCCAGGTAGAATCTTTCTATTGGGATGCTTTATATACTGCAGACTTTAGACAATAGAATTTGATACCTAGATTTTCTTTGACTAGTTCCTTATATATAATATTGTGTCATAGAACCATACATTTAGTAGCAATGGACCAGGATTTAAGTGAATATTTCCAGAAAACATTTGGCATATCCTGGGAATCAGAATGTGAGTTTAGGCATTGCAGATTGAAGGGACATCAGGAAAAGTATCTTCAAAGTTTTTATTCCTCCAAATATAACTTAAAGGCCCAACTGTGTGGTCCAGGTAACAGCTTTGGTGATCATTATCCAATAACTCTTTTATAGTGTACTTATGAATATCGGGAGCTCAATAAAACCAAAGCGATTGAACTTGATATAAATCCATTTTTAAAAGAGGTGTCACTTTTTGAAAGGTTTTGAGGAATTACCAATGGCTCAATAGATGAGTACCCTGATAGTATATCTTTTCTACCCACTTTTATAGTAGGAATTGTACCTAATTGAGGAAAAATACTTTCTCTGTTCAATTGAAGGTTAAATAAGCATTAAGTTCTGAGAAGTAAATAGAAATTTATAGGCTACTTAATACATAAATGTACACATATTAGTCATATGTATTCAAATGAGGGATTTAAAAGATTGAATAGAGGATAAAACAATACTTTTATTTTACCATGATCAAGGATGGTGTAATGAGCACCAAGAGAGAGAGGCAAAAGGAAATGGATATTGGAGGCAAAAAAGAAAATCTCAATAGAAATCAAACTGTCCTGGCCTCCAAAGAGAACTTTAGAAAAATGCTGCAAGCAGCAAATCAAGTCCAACTGTAGCTCTGAAGGTCAGAATTTTTTAAAAGGACAACAAATGCAATATTACACAAACCATTTACAAAGTTATTCTTGTAACATAATGTATTTGTTTGGACTACTACTGTTGCTGCCAGTGAAAATCAGTATGAATTTGCTCTGTCAAACTTTTCTCTGACATGTACACTATCCTTTTAGATCCAAATATAATTATAGTTCTAGGAAAACGGTCACCTTCACGGAATAAAATGATCCAAAATTTGCTTCCATGAATATGCCATCACTATGACTTGCCCTCCAATTGGAAGTTATAAGTTGAAACAATATAATGGAAAATTAGTAAAACTTTGTACAATGTTTTGTTTCTTTGAAACAACTGATTGTGGGTATTCTGAATAGAGACTCAGAAATTGCATATTTTCCTGAGGTCACTGTTATAATTCCTGGCACATTAGAGACAGAAGAAATTGGCAAATATCTCAGTAAATTTGTAGAACTTTAAATCAAGCATTTTGGCATTTTGATGAATAACCATAGTATAATAAATATATTTAGAAATAATGGCTAAATCAATATCGTATCAAAGATGAGTCTTATTAATATCATTTGTTTATTTTACTTTTATATATATAAAAATCTTTATTTAAGCACCATAATTACAAGCATTTTTGTAGTTGGGTTTTAGTCATAAACAGAATAACTCCCTTCACCAGAGTAACAATTTTTAGTATATGCATTGCATATAAATAAAGATAAACTCATTTCAAAACGTAACTGAAGATGAAGAAAATGGAGATTTTTTAAGAAGACAATATCATTTCCTTTTGTTCTTCAAAGTTTAAGTCTCACCCTGAGATCAATACAGAAATATATTTGAAGACCAAAAAAATGTAGATAAAATATTTGCAAATATTGAGGCCAGAGTGATGGCATATCAGTAGATTGTTTGCCTTACACAAACCTAGGATGGAACAAGGTTTGATCCCCTGGCATCAAACCCAAGCCAGGAACAATTTCTGAGCACAGAGTAAGGAGTAACCCCTGAGTGTCACCAGGTGTGGCCCAAAAATCAAAAACTAATTGAAAATATTCACAGATAATGAAATATATAGTTGGGGTTGTAGTGAAAATACAGCATGAGGATACTAATGTTTTTTGAATGTGTTTTGACCCAAGTTTAATCCTTAGCATCTATATTGTCCCTTAAGTCCTGTTAGGAGTGATCCCTGAGCACAAAACTGGAGTAGGCCCTCATTATCTTTGAGTATGACAAAAAAATTTAAGTACATAAAAATAATTGTATATTAAATCAAGGAAGAAGTAAAGAAATACAACTATACATATAAAATATTAAGAGTTTAATTAACCCTGCTGGAAAAGAAGGGCTTTCTATCCCATCATACAATTAATTTAGAATTTAATATGAATTTTGTAATTTAAAGAATATCTGAAAGTCCCAGCTGGTAAAAGATAGTATGCTATTTCCACATATTTGTTTATTACTTTTATATAATATTTTTACTTCAGAAAGCCTAAAGTGTTATAACAAGCCTTTGACACATCTTATAATAGTGAGAGAAACTGGAAAGAAAATAAAAGCCTAAATGGAATAAATTATGAAGAGAAGAGCAACAAATAATTGCTAGTGCAAATGTCCTTTGGAAAGTTGTTATAGACTGTGGAATCATACTGGAGGTAGCAGTGAGAAAAGGACTACTACAATTGAACAAACCTACATTATTTTATGCCTTTATCATTTAATATTTGCTCTTACAAGGCAGATACTCTTGCTTTTGCATAACGGATAAAGTAGCAGAAATGGGAAATGAATAAAGTCCGATTCAAGTCACTGCTCAGTAAAATATTGGTTTGAGAACCAGGTCCATTTGACACTCATTTAGGAAACTTCTATTGTATTCTCATTGGCCTGACACAGGTAGGTGTTTCAAGAACTGTTCAATGCTACAATGAACTACCAATAACATCTTGGGGATTATGTGTGTCCTCATTTACTACTATAACACTATTAAAACTCATTTCTAATTTGAATTTTCTAAATGTTTATTAATTATAAAGTATAATTATCATAATATATCTACAAAATATTGATATGTATAGTTATGGTATTCATCAATACGTCACCTCCAAAACATCATAACCAAAGCTTCTATGATTCCCCTCATGTACGTCCTTATCTTTTTGATCTTAATACTCTTGAGATATATTTAGAATTACTAAAATAAATATATATCTTGAAGTTATTATGGGAAATTCCTAACAAATAAAGAAAAACTTTCTTTGTGATAGTCTTTTAGTATCTCACAAAACTTGGTTCTCCCATAAGCAGAAAGATGCATTCATTTCTTGAGTTTTTAATTTTCCCATCATCAAAAGAAAAACTTCTGAGACATGATGTGGCAAAGCACACCTCAGCAGCCCACATAAGCACCGATTATGAAACATTTTGTGGATGCCCATCTCTGCCTCTGAGAATAACTTTGAGTGTAGTGTGCAAAATATTTACACTAAAGTGTTGTTGGACAGATGGTGTGATTTAAATGTTTACATTTTTCTGCCAATTTCTTTGAATTGTTTCTAATTAATACACAAAATAATACACAAAAGAATGCAGTGATAAAGTGTTCATAGAAAAAGTCTATTAACTTTGAGGAATTGAATACCCATAGCTTATTTTTACCTGAAACCTCCAAAATTTATCAAGGTGCCCACTGAAAATATGGAAATTAATAACTATCCAAAGTATGTTTTTTAGAAAATAAAAATTTAGAAAATATATGCCAGAGGGTATTTCTAATTTTATTAAAGTAATCTCTTGAAACCAGGATAAATGAAAGAAAGTTTGAGATTATAGAAACTTATATGGTTCCCTCAATATAATAAATATGTGAGAGGTTGAGGAAAAGATGATGAACAAGAAGTCAAAATTCTAAGAATTACGACTTTCATAACACTATTTGTGAGACTCTCAAGTGATTTTTGGATAGAATCCTATAGTAAGAACAATACGAGTACTCAGCCCTTTACCCAAGATTTTGAATCTTGGCCATACCTTTGTTAGGATGGTCAACTCAGTTCAATAATTCAGTTCAATAACTCAGTTCAGTCACTTCCCTTTAAATGTGTAAAGCACGATTAGATTCAGTACTTTTTCGATGTAGTTAAAGAGTGGTAGCAACAGCATGGGTGTGGAAGGTTTTTATCTATGTCATATAAGTTGCTTTGTCCTCAGTAAATGAGGGTGAAATCAAGTTCCTAAATTCTGAAGTAGACCTTTAGCTGCTATATTGAACATTTCTATGTGCTCTAGATTTTATATATAATATTTCACTATATATATATACAATCTATAAATGTATCATATGCATATATATGATCAATATACATTCATATATAAAATATATGTATTTCTTTTGAGCCACACATCAATTTTGGGGTCACTATCCAGACAAGCAATTATAATAGGACTATCTGAGAATATAGTGCTTGCAATATTGGAAATTACTCAGACCTTCTCAGAGTTAAGCAACTCCAGTCTCCAAGCTCACATCCGGTAGTGCTCAGTGGCCTCTAAACTGTACCAAGAAATGATCTGGGAATCACGTGGATCAGATGTGACTATATTCAAGGCATTTGCATTTTCTCCTGTGATCCATTTATATTATCTTTTTCTGGCCCAAATATAGATTAATTTTGAATCTTTTTAATCTTGTTCCATTAAAGTATTGTTAACGTAATTATTGTCTACCACTTTCAAACTCAAAAGATGCTTTGTTGACAGTGGTAATGTGATAATATTGAAGGATGTTGGACTAGAGAAGACAGTATGGTGGGTAGGACACTGCCACATCTGCTACTGATTTAATTCCAATTCCCAATATAATATAAGGTCCCTCAGAGCCCTTTCAGGATTAATCCCTGCACACAGAGCCAGTAGTAAGCCATGAGTACTACTGAATGTGTCTCATATTTTTTTTAGAAAATAGATTTCAACATTTTTATAGTAAAATTCCATACAGGTGTATAAATTGTACTAGTATATTAAATGTCATCAGACTACAGTTTTTCTGCAGAAGGATCATAGAAAATAATTTAAAGATAGATGTCTAGCAGAGAAAAATTCTTCTCCCAAATTAAATTAATCAATTAATTTGGGTTTATGGATGTTCATTCCTTTAGCCATGGGATTAAATCTGTATAGTATAATTATCCATATCTGTGAAGATACTTATATATTTCTTGAGTAGTTGTCAAGGAAACAATATACATCTAGAATACTGAAATATTGAGTGGATCACACATAAATAGCTGTCAATCAATTTGCAATATGTGTTAAATAAAGAGAGGTTTATTTCTCTTCAAGTGCATTACTAATTATGTGTAGGCGTAAAAGACTGTGCATATAACTATGCAAAGATTCATTTTTGTGTTATGTTCTCAGCATGATTTGTGTTCAAGTTATAATTTATACTTAAAAATTATTTGATTTAAAAAAAAGAGTTTTCTTATTGCCAGGATATATCTAGAAATCCTAAAAATTGGACTCAGTTTACCAGCCTCTACCTTTCATGTACAAAGATACAAGTTCTCTTCTGACAGTATTTACATTGCTGTTTCTGCTCATGCAAAAATCCAACATCACATACATATGACAACAGAAGCACTGCAAAAAGTGTTTGACTCGTGGATATTGCAACCATATCAAGCTCAGCAAAAAAATAAGAATGGAGGGGGAATTGAAATATAGAGTAGCCCAGATGTGATTCTATTTAAAAATATAATTCTCCCAGAAAAAGTATAATCTATAAGGCTCTATAAAGTATAAGCTGAATCAAATATTTAAATTCCCCAAGTAAGTATTATGAATATATAAATCAAATTTTGTATTTTTCTATATTTCCATCCTTTACCCAAATAATTTTTATTATGATATCTCACTATGTGGCACCTACTATTTTCATCACTTTTATAAATTATTAAGCAGTTTCATCTTTTCTTACTGATAATGTACTCAAGGTAAGTACCGGTGTCTCTGATGGACAATCATTGCATGTCTATATTTCTGCTAAGAATCGTCAGTCAAGATTATATTGATAGTCAGTTCTATTAAAAAACATACGAACTAGGCTGGAGTGGTAGCTGAGTGGTAGGGCATTTGTCTTGCACGTGGCTGACACAGATAGACCAAGGTTTGATCCCTGGCTTCCCATTTGGTTCTCCGAGCTGAGAGCAATTTCTTACTGCAGAGTCAGGAATAACCCCTGAGCTCCTTCAGCTGTTTCCTCTAAAACAACCCCCCCCAAAAGAAAAACAAACATACAAATTTTAACTTTTTCTATCAAATTTTGTATTATCATTTGTCTACAAACACTTGAACTTACTCATACTGTCCTGTATATCAGACATAAGCTATAGGGCAACAAAATAAATTATAGTCTATTAATTAGTAAATAAAATATGGCCTCATGATTGATATAATTTAAAACATTTCTGTGCTTATAGACATTTGCAAGTAAGCAAAACTCATGAGCAAAT
Organism: Suncus etruscus; assembly: GCF_024139225.1. NCBI lineage: Eukaryota > Metazoa > Chordata > Mammalia > Eulipotyphla > Soricidae > Suncus > Suncus etruscus. The sequence continues at coordinate 90,070,369 of NC_064856.1, read as the reverse complement.
AGAGGTGATATATGGGTCCAGAATTCCAATCATCATAAACATTTTTGTTCTATTTTTACACAAGAATTATGAATTTTCTCCTGTGACTTCTTAATTTACTTTGGTTTTTGTATTTCTGTCTAGTTTAAATATCTATAGTATTATTCAGACTATGATTTATTAGCTCCCTTGCCTCATTTACTCGCATATGTAGGTATCAATGTGTTCTGACATACTCTATTTGTTCTCTGAGTACTAAGAATTCTTGCAAACTCTCCTCCTAAACTTAAAGTTGATAATTTCATTAAGTCCATACCTGCCAAGTACCAAGCTACATCTAAAGCATCTGGCAGCAAAGCTGTTTATACTTCCTGGGTGTTTATTGGTTTAAATCCATGACTAACAATCATATAAAAATATGGTAGTACCAGATGTCTTGAAACTCGTGTGTGTGTGTGTGTGTGTGTGTGTGTGTGTGTGCATGTGTGCTTTTCTTTTCCTGAAGCTTATCTTTCCCATTTCTTTACTTTTCTCATAATCCAAAGAAATAAAAGAAAATTTATTCTTTTCTATATTTTACTCCTTTTGTATTTCCATTTAAAGGCATTAAGGAACCAAATTTATAGGATATGGATTCAGTTTCTGGACCTAAAAGTCTTCTTAAAAGTTACTATGCTTGAGGGCATTAACTAGAATTAGAGTTTAGCTGTTTGTCTTAGAAATAATATGGGGTGATAATATTGTATAGATGTATAGATCTTTTATGATTCTAATCTTAATTTTTTAACTCTTTGCATCTTAGTTACTGATTAAGTATATGTGAAAAATGTAAGAAAATATTTTAGGCAGATAGATAGTATGGGGGATAAATATTGCCTTGAATACAGTTGATTCTGGTTTAATCTTTGGTACCACATATTTCCTGAGCCCCACCAGAAGTGATTACTGAACGCAGAGCCAGGAGTAAGTCTTGAGAAAACCAGAGTGTACCCCCATACTATAACAGAAAATAGCAGATAATCAAAATGGATATTTAATTTGCCATTATTTTTAACATAATACTAAGAATTATATGAATTTTAGCTTTCTTTCCTAAATAAGGATGAGTGAAAAGCGGTATCAATTATATCTCAAAATCTCTCAATTCTGTCCTAATGTTATTAAGTTAAAAAATGTTAAATACTACTCTTTCCACCACTTTTATTTTTAATTTTATTTTTAATTTTGGGAGAAGAAATTTCTTGGGTGGGGCTCAAGAGGTTCAGAAGCCCCATTATTCTTGGCCAAGTGGGACAATACCTGTCCTTTCCCCAATGCATTTCTACTTGGACTTTGCCATGCTGAGATTGCCCAGGACATCCTTGTGGTACTGGAGGATCTTAGGCCACATATTCTATACTTTCACGATCCTGCAGTGCCTTGGAATTTGAATCCTGGTCAAGAATACAAAGCCAATATACTATCTGCTAGCCCCAAACTCCTCATTTTAAAGGTAATTGATATATCAATACCAAGTTCTTTGGTCAATGTTTATATAAATAAAAGAATTTATAATTGAAATCAAGCTTGCTTGTTGTAGAAATAATGTACCTAGTTCCTTTTTTTTTTTTTTACTTCATTTTTAGTCCTTCCTTATATGCTGATGCTCTGTGACTACTCTTAACTTAGTACTCAGGAGGGTTGCTCCAGGTTATGCTGAAAACCATGTGGTGCAGTATTTGAACTCAAACTTCATAAACTTAAGAGTGTTCTGCAGTCTGTTGAGTTATCTCTCTAGTACATTACTTCTATTTTATAATGCTTACCAACTTCCAATAATTTTGCAGTTTGGTAAGGACAGGAACTGTCTATCCTTTTAAGTGCATGTGAGTTTTCTTGTGGATTGTTGTGAGTGGCTAAGTGAGAAATCAACATATTTTTTTAAAATTATACATAACTCTGTCATGCTTACATTAAGGTATTTTGTTTTATAATTTATACATTAGATTTTTTTTTTTTTTGGTTTTTGGGCCACACCCGTTTGACGCTCAGGGGTTACTCCTGGCTATGCGCTCAGAAATCGCCCCTGGCTTGGGGGGGACCATATGGGACGCCGAGGGATTGAACCGTGGTCCGTCCTACGCTAGCGCTTGCAAGGCAGACACCTTACCTCCAGCGCCACCTTCCCGGCCCCATACATAAGCTTTTTTAATATGATGAATATTTTCTTTATTTCTCTTTGTTTATTGGAAAACAACACCAACAGTGATCAGGAGATACTCCTTAGTATGTAGGCGGTCCTCAGGTGCCAGGTCTTATATCTAGATGCAGGGTTCCCACATGCAAAGTATGCCCAGCTCATTGAGTTATCTCTCTACTTCCTGACATAGACATATTTCAAGACTTAACTTTTCATGTATATTTAGCTTTATTCTGATAGTCTACCATAAAAAGTCATGCCTTGGCAAAAGCTATTGGAATAGATCTGCTTTATTTATGTGTGTATGAAGTAATTGAGCTTACTTTATAGACTACTCTTATTTTATTCCAATATTACACAGAGTCAGAGAGGGTTGTTGACTTTAACTTTGTTCCTGGGTAGCTGTTAAAATAAAGGCTCATTTTTCTCCTCGGTTATATCCCTCAAATGCCCAAACCTTACCTATGTGGAGTGTGTCATTTCTCTTTCAGTTATAGAGAGTACTTCAATGTAATTACTGCTGTTGTGGAAAGGAAATTGGAATCTCTTTGCCAGTGTTATTTTTCTACCTATACAATGATGTGTTGGTTATAAAATGGAAAGTGTGTTGCCATGTATGACTATAAATCCCTCGAGTTAATATTTAATAACTCAGTCAGTTGTATGGCTTAGGAGCCAATTTGTTACCTGATTCTATTACTAAAAAATTCTGTTCAACTTGAAAATATTTTAGGAATCTCAGGGGATCCATAGAAATAATTTCTACAATTTTTCAAAAATTACCATAAAAGGTTCATAAAAAGTTTAAACATGCCTGCTTGCCAGCTGTGTGACTTTAATCCTATTGCTCAGAATCATTGCGCTTCAGATTTTCTCATGTGCAAACTGAGGAGATTGTAAGTGGATCTTAGAATATTTGAGGTTTATTCCCATTTCATCAGTAAAAATAAATCAATGTATGTTGAAATTCAATCATTTATGATAAGTGAGGCACTTATGGAGCTAAATATAGTACTGGTATTAGTACCACAGAATAATTTGTATAGGGTGGAAAGCAGATTTTCTTCTTTCTGTTTTTATTTCATTTTGATATACTTGCTGGGCATATAATAAACTTGTCCTAAAAATGAATTTCTGAAGAACCAGAAAGATGGTTCAAAGGGCTCTTTTGCATGTGGGAACCCCCTTTTACAGCGCCCCAGAATCTCATGGTATTCTGAAAACATCAGGGAGCAGTATCCTAATAATGTATAGATAGTAACCCATGGAACCGCTATGGCTCACAAAAAATAAAATAAAATAAAATAGTTTTTATTTTGTATCACTTCCTGTTCTTAATTTAATAAGTTGGCATTCTCTAAATTCAAATTATAAAACTGTCTAGAATATTATACTTATGCTTTACATATTATGTATCTGATTGATATTGGCCTCTATAGGCATGGCACTAGATAACATCTTTTTGTTTTGTTCCCATAAATTCCCAATTATTTTAAAACTTCTTTTTATTTGGGGGGGCACACCACACAGTGCTCAGTACACACTCCTGAATGTGTGTTCAGAAATTGCTACTGGTAGGCTTGGGGACCATATGTGGTACTGGGGATCAAAACTGGGTCTGTTCTGGATCGACTGTGTGCAAGGCAAACATCCTACTACTATACTATTGCTTCAGCCCCCATTTTTACACATATTTTTAAAATATTTATGAATAATTAATAGCAGGCATGTTACAAAAGTGATAGCATATAATTGTTAGACATCAACTAGTTATCTGCCCCCTCAAATTAATGTGTATGTAATATACCTGTTAAAATTGTTTAGATCATTCAACTAATAACAATAGCAAAAAAATGAAGTTATCTGAAAATTTTGATGACTCAACAGGAAACTTCTGCTACTACTGTTAGTTCTCATAGGACTGCCTGGGACGGCAGGGATCAAAGCCAAGTTGGTTATGTGCAAAGAAATTTCCATACCTCTCTGGACCCATCTTATAGCATTTTGCATATGAATCTATCCTAGAACTGATTATGACTTTATATTTCCCTGAAAATTTTTCTGAGGTCATTTAGAACTGAATCTTTGTCTGATTTATAAAGCATATCATCTTCCACTGAAACAATAGACAAAGATGCATTGACTCCATGACTCTAACTGAAGGTATTAAAATATCAAAGCCCTTACTATTTATAGATTTTATAAAATCTTTATTTAAGCACCATGATTAAAAGCACGATTGTAGTTGGGTTTCAGTCATTAAATAGAATACCCGCGCCAGTGCAACATTCCCACCACCAATGCTCCTTTTTTCTCCTCACCCGCCCCTGCCTGATTCGAAACAGGCATTCTACTGATCTCAAAGCATTTATTTAACTCAGACTGCTTCAGTCTCAAAAACACAAGTCTAATTATTTACTCTCTGATTAGGATTGTAGGTATTTAGAATGTTAAGTAAATGAATTGATCATTAACACTTTTTTTTGCCGGTGATGCTCAAGAGTTAATTTGGATATGCACTCGGAAATTGCTCCTGGCAGACCAGAGAGTTAGCATGGAGGTAAAGCATTTGGCCTTCATGCAGATGGACTGTGGTTCGAATCCCGGTATCCTCTGTGCCTGCCAGGGGCTATTTCTGAGCATAGAGACAGGAGTAACCCCTGAGTGCTGCCAGGTATGACCCCAAAACCCAAAAAAGGAAAGAAAGAAAGAAAGAAAGAAAGAAAGAAAGAAAGAAAGAAAGAAAGAAAGAAAGAAAGAAAGAAAGAAAGAAAGAAAGAAAGAAAGAAAGAAAGAAAGAAAGAAAGAAAGAAAGAAAGAAAGAAAGAAAGAAAGAAAGAAAGAAAGAAAGAAGAAAGAAAGAAAGAAAGAAAGAAGAAAGAAAGAAGAAAGAAGGAAAGAAGGAAAGAAGGAAGAAGGAAGGAAGGAAGGAAGGAAGGAAGGAAGGAAGGAAGGAAGGAAGGAAGGAAGGAAGGAAGGAAGGAAGGAAGGAGAAGGAAGGAAGGAAGGAGAAAGGAAGGAAGGAAGGAAGGAAGGAAGGAAGGAAGGAAGGAAGGAAGGAAGAAAGAAAGAAAGAAAGAAAGAAAGAAAGAAAGAAAGAAAGAAAGAAAGAAAGAAAGGAAAGAAAGAAGAAGAAGGAAGGAAGGAAGGAAGGAAGGAAGGAAGGAAGGAAGGAAGGAAGGAAGGAAGGAAGGAAGGAAGGAAGGAAGGAAGGAAGGAAGGAAGGAAGAAAGAAAGAAAGAAAGAAAGAAAGAAAGAAAGAAAGAAAGAAAGAAAGAAAGAAAGAAAGAAAGAAAGAAAGAAAGAAAGAAAGAAAGAAAGAAAGAAAGAAAGAAAGAAAGAAAGAAAGAAAGAAAGAAAGAAAGAAAGAAAGAAAGAAAGAAAGAAAGAAAGAAAGAAAGAAAGAAAATAGCTCCTGGCTTGGGGGACCATATGGGATGCTGGGGGATCGAATCATAGTTGTCCTAGTTGTCCTAGGTTACGTGCGCAAGGCAAATGCCCTACTGCTTGCACCACCAATCTGGCCCCGAAATTAATCATTAAGCTATTATATGGCAACTTAGTCAAACTGAGTGGGTCTGAAGATTTGAAGATGGAAGTATTGTGAAAATTATACAAAATGTGATGTCAAAAAAATTCCCTGCCCTGTTAAGGACCATGTCATCAACTTTGTAGAGCAAGCATGGTCAAAGAATGTGTTACCTGAATAAGAAAATCTTAACTAGTATCTTAACTAGTGAACTAGTTAACTTAATTAGTATCTTAACTAGTATTGTGTACAAATTTAAAAAATAAACAAGTATCACAACAAGTTTGGGTGCAGGTGTGATTTAAGAAATTTATCAGACAGAAAGTTGGCAGTATAAAGAAATAATTTAATCCTATGACGCACTGTTACACAGAGTTTCTGTGAGTTTTTTTCATTTTTTTCACTAATGTCTTTGTGATCTAGTCTCAGTACTTATACAGAAACTAAGCATCTCTATGTCTAAGGATTGTATTTAGACAAGATTCTTCAAAAAAGTAGTTTTATAGTAGCAATTAAATATGATTCATTCACATAAAAATTTCACAAAATGTCCACTAAAGTGAATTTGTAAAGGAATTATTTTTAAAATATGAAGCTATAAAAGAATAAATACACACAGAGCATGAGTTTTTATTTTAAAGTTTTTATTTTCAGGTATCTGTGCATAATATTTTATTTTAGAAAATATTTCCCACAACTTAAAAAATAAACTCGTCATGAGTAGTACTTACTCTTTCATTTTCCCTTTTAAGATTCATGGTAGGATAATATAAATAAAACATTTTAGTGTGTTGTTTTACTTCTTAAGTTTGGTAGAAGCCACATAAATATGCTACTTTGACTTTTATGATCTTGGAATTTTTCATAGATTGATGACCTGGAATCTTGATAGGTTGTTTTAAGGCTTTTTATTCCAATTGATACTTTCAGTGTGATTTCATAAGGCTGTTGACAATATGTTTATTAGTGAAAGGAGTTTTTTGTTTGTTTTTTACTTTCTCTTTCTTTACTAATTTAACTTATGAAGGCATGTTTATTTATAAAACTTGCTGAAAGTAACACCATCTTTATCATTAATCCTGGAAAGACATTCTAATTTATCTGTAGTGCTAGTTTCAGTAAATACTTTAGATGCTTCAGACATTATTTACATCTCTGCCTTGAGTTTTATGTTGACATCTTACAACATGCTCTATGAGACTCCCCATCTGGCCAAAATAAGTGAATTCTACTGATGGCTGCTCAGCTATTTTACTCTAGGTATTGAGTTCAGATAATGTAAATAGGTCTAAATTTATCTTTACAAATCAATAAAATTCCTGTTTAATTTCTCAAATAAAAAAGTTAGGTGAATCATAACTTCTTCTTGCACATCCTAGTCTCTTGATACCTATAAAGCTGCATTTGACTTAAACAGTTAAATATATATTATTTTCTTTACAAATAATATCAATGACCTCAAAAATATGGAATATCTTTATCAGGTGAGACTAGCTTCACTGTGTGTGTATTTGGAGGAGTGGGAAAGGCTCACTCAAGCAATATTCAGGTCTTCTGGTTCTGCACTCAGAAATCATTAATCATTCTTAGTGGTGTTTACAGTTTAATGTGTGGTGATGAGTATCAAACCTAGGTGGGCCATGTGCATGGCAATCATCCTATTCACTATGTTATTGCTCCAGCCCCTATATTTTGTTTAAAGCTAATTATTTTCAAAATGAAGTTAAATTATATATATATTATCTTTTTATTCATACTCACTTCTAATTTAAATTTGCAGAATAAAGTCTGATTATTTAAAAAAAACAGTCATATTATGAGAAACAAGAAGTTATACTTTTAAAAAAATCATTCCTTCCCAGAGTTGAAGAGAAGGTGTAGAAATTTCATTTCATTAAGAACAGAGCAGGTGGGGCCGGGCGGTGGCGCTGGAGGTAAGGTAAGCCTTACCTGCGCTAGCCTAGGAGACGGACCGCGGTTCGATCCCCCGGCGTCCCATATGGTCCCCCAAGCCAGGAGCGACTTCTGAGCGCATAGCCAGGAGTAACCCCTGAGCGTCACCGGGTGTGGCCCAAAAACCAAAAAAAAAAAAAAAAAAAAAAAAGAACAGAGCAGGTATAACTCGCATCTTCATATGATTCAATCTGTGCTCAAAAGAACTTCACCTTGACACAGGCATAATAGTCACTAATAGGTTCTATTGAATCAATGTAGTAAATAACAACCCCTGTGCCTTCATCTTTTAAGGATAATCCCTTAACATTATCTTGTTTTCTGAACCATTTTATGAGTTGCTTTGCTAGCTAAGGAAATGTAGGTGTCTAATTAATCTCTAAATCATCTAATGTTACAACATCCTTTAACTAGACATTTTTATTTCATTACCACAGTTTAGGAAATTATATCTCAGAGACATTTAAAGACTGATCCAAGGTGATACCACCATTAAATTATTTAAACACTGGTTTGTCTGCAAGGTTTATGAGACATTACTAACATTCACATTAGGATGCCTAAAGACAGAGTTCTTTATAAGTCCCTATACCAAAGAAATCTGTTTACATAAAATATAAACTCATTTAAATTAAGTCGCAAAAAGAAAAATTTAAGGAAAAGCATATGAAAACAATAGAAATTTTACTATCAGATTATACCTTAAAAGTCAAGCACAAATGTATTTATCACCATGTGAGGACAAAATCAAGAATTGAATTTCCCATCACACTCATGAGCAAATAATTTTCTCAGAAAAATAATTAACTTAATTATGAGTAAATATTACTTGATATGATTTATAATAATAAAAGTACAGAGAGGTCAATGGTCCTATGACAATAATTACACATAAAATGGGGCCATAACAATAGTACAGTGGATAATGTGCTTGCTTTTCACAGGGCTAACCTGGATTAAATCACTGGCATCCCATGTAGTCTCGCAAACCTGCTAGGAATAATCTCTGTGTGCAGAGCCAGTAGTAAACCCTAAACACATCTGGGTGTGACCAAAAAGTAAACAAACAAAAATGTTTCTCACCATTTTCTGTAATGTGAATGGGTTAATGAGTGGAAGGTATCAACTTAATCAAAATAAATTATAGGTGTATGGGAAAATACAAGATAATTCCCTCATCTATGGAATACAGAGAGAAAGCAAGGAAATAAACTGCATTGAGAATGGAAAGTCCTTGATGTAGGGATATAAATTGTATCAATGAACAGAGGGGTGTAAGAAAATGATATTCCAACAAGTGACAACATTAGGACAGTATTAGAAGGTCATAAGAAGTTTGGTGTTTGGTAACTTTCTTTCTTTATTTATTTTTTTGTTTTTGTTTTTGGAACACACCCAGCAGCACTCAGGAGTTATTCCTGACTCTATGCTCAGAAATCACTCCTGGCAGGCTCGGTGGTCCACTTTCTACTTCTAAATAAGGCAAACACCTTATTTATATCTAGAATATAAACTGTAATACTGTTGTAACCATATTACCTAAATTTTGTTTGTTTGTTTTGGGGCCATACCGAGCTGTGCCCAGGGGATATTCCTGTCTCTGTGCTCAGAAATTGCTCATGGCAGGTTCAAGGGACCACATGGGATGCCAGGAATCAAACCCAGGAGTCGGCCACATGCAAGACAAACATCCTACTACTATGTTATATTAATTTAAAGTTGTTGTTGTTTGTTTTGGGGCCACACCCGGTGATGCTCAGGGGTTATTCCTGGCTATGCATTCAATAATCGCTCCTCACTTGGGGGACCATAATGGACGCTGGGGGATCGAACCACTGTCCGCCATAAATCAGATGCATGCAAGGCAAACACTCTACCACTTGTGCCACCACTTAGGCCCCAAATTTAATGTTTTTTAAAGTTTTGTGTGCCCTGGTCTGAATTTCTCAATGTACATTGTATAACATAACTCCAGCTATATTGGGGAAATTCAGTAAAGACTTTTTGAGTTAAGTGATGGAAGATAAGAAAATCTTGAATTGAAATGTCCTCTTAATCCTAATTACTGATTCCTTAATGGTCAGAGCAGGGCACAAGAACCTTTAAAAACTTTAAATTATTAGGGGCCAAAGAGATAACACAATGATAGAACGTTTGTTTTGCATGATGCCAACCCCTAGGATAATTTTAATGCAGATTTAATATATTTATTACTTTTTCTTGTAATATTAATGAATGAAATGTCTGGACCATTATGTTGTTCTTTTAGAACCACACCTGCAGGGCTTAATCTTGACTCTGCATTGGTATGCAAATGAGAGAGGTCTACATATTAATATGTGTGGATGCCTCTATTATTATTTATTATATTATGAATAGGATTAATAAAATACATAATATGTGCAATTAATATGTATTATATCATATGTAATATATAATAACACAATATATTTTGTATTATAAAATACAATTAATGTAATAATTCTAGTTAATGTTAGATTAAATATTAACCCAAATATTTGTGTTCAACTTTCCCTTTGATCTATGAACAAATATGGGAAATATTAACTTTTATGTTTTTCTATGAAGCTGTATACCTCCCTGATACACAATTTTATGGTTCTTGCAATTCTCTGAGTTTAATATTATAAATTGTATAAAATTTATTCTGAATCTTAACTTTCTTACAAATCTATTCCTTAATTCCTGGTTGACATATGCTTCTAGGAATTGAATCCAAATGTAATTGGTTTAAGTATCACCAAATCTAGTACTTTAAACATAATTTTCAGTAACTAATTCAGACTTACATGTTTTCAGTATATCACTATTTATCACTCAATTAGACTATTGTTTATATATAGACAACATACCTTATACTAGTTTATTTTCTCTGTGACTTCTGGTTCAGTTTGAATACATAGATTTAAATCGTTAAAATGCAAGTGCCCTAAAGAGTAATATTATCTTATTGTGTATAAAATAAAATGTAATTTATAAAATGTAATAAGATGATTGCTCAGATTAAAATTTTGGTCAAAATGCTTCTAATAGAACTATTGAATTCTTTTATTGATATCATATATATTTGTGGAAGAAAAATTTTAATGTACAAATAATAGTCTATATTTATAGTATGTTTCAGTGCACAATGTCAATTTATTTTTAAAAAATTCAAATATAAAAGTTAAATTGTAATCAGGTTATACTTCCTATGTCCTATTCAGGTACTATAAATAAAATATATATATTTTAAAAATAATGATAACAATACTTAATCATCCTCATTATGTCAAGATTGGCATTCTTGTTCTGCTTTATGAATATCTGACAACATTTTGAGTCACCACTATGACATTTACTTATTTTCTTAACATACTATTCTGTTTTTATAAGTTTATTCCTTCTCTTTCTTTTGGTTATATAATTTCCTACTAAAAATATTTGAAAACCCCAAATATTTGTCTTAGCTTTCTCTTTGAACAATGAATGAATATTTTTTAATTAAAAAACATTACTGGACATTAAAAATCAATGCAGTTTATTTGCTCATGAGAAATGGAGGGACAGAATAAGGAAGTTGCTTTTCTCTGTTTTTCATAATCAGACATATTAGCAGAAAAACTCAGGTCCCAATTTAAAACTTTAATATGATATATTATTTAAATTAAATATGGAAAATGTAAAGTATGACTTAATTATATATGCTACTATATACATATACAATTTCATTATATAGTATGCATTTGATTTATTGAAATATAAAATATAGCTATTATAATTATAGATGCATATGTAAAAACTATAATATTTTTCATAGTTTAAATCTTATCCTTATAGGTTGCTATATCACTTCAGTCTATACATTTGTCAAGAACATATATTTGTCATAATTATATTTTGTTACTTTCTAGTATTTTTTTCAATTACTTGTTTTCATATTGCTAATTCAAAGCAATATGATGCAACTTCGTTTTTTTCAAGTTAGATTTTGGATAGCAGTCGGTTGGTAGTTCTTTTCATATTTAAAAAATTTTCATAACTGTTTTTTGTTTGTTTTGGGAGGCATGCTTATGTTGGAGTGCTTACAGATTTCTCTGGACTAAGCAATTATAGATCAATTCTGGCAGGGCTAGGAGGACCATGTGGGATTTGTATGATCAGGTCAACCATGTACTATCTCTCCAGCCCTGTTCACTTTTTCTATAATTAATTTTCTGCCCTATGCATCCTGATTCTAAGGCATCATTACATATGACTTAATTTTTTTTAAATTTCTCACAAGCAATGCTCTGATAACTTCTCTTTTATTGGGGTGTTTGGAATCTGCAACATCTAATTAGAGTTTATCATGTCTAGTAAATATTGAAGCTGAGATGATGTATATTTATATTAGTTCAATTATTGCCTCTTTTGCATCTTTTTAAATTGTTTGTAATTCTCATCTACTTTGTCTTCATATGGAGTATACCATAAAAGCACTTCCATCTTTGCATACTTGCTAATTTGTTACATGCTAGACCTTGTAAATTTTGTACTAGCATTTGTTAATGTTTTTAAATATTTTTATGTCTTCCAATAGTTTTTGAAACTTTGCTTTGAGACACAATTGACTTTTATGGTATTTTATTCTATATATTGCTTTGTGTGTTTTTTTTTAAGACTATACATCTGTCATTGGTCTGCTGCTCATTTAAACACAATGTTAAAGCAATAAGCAATGTCCTATGAATGACCCTTTACCACTTAATAAACATACATTCTTCTCTACCTAAAAGGAACGCCTACAAGGAATGAGAATTTTTTTTCTTTCTCTATGAGCAACATATTTCTGAATTGACATTTCAAATGGCATAATGCATTTACAGAAATGAATAAGTCAGAAATCTTGCACTAGTCAGGTGGGTGGATTCTTATTGTTTATGGCCTTTGCTGTTTTATTAGAGAACTTGGATTAGATCCCATAATGAATAGGAATCCAAGAAATTTTGAAGCAGGAAATTATCATAACACCCATGAATAAGAGGATTAATCTAGCCTCAAATAAATTGAGATGGGGGGGAGAGTTGGAGGCAAGGATGTTTGGAGGAGATAGCTTATTCTAGGCAAAATAATAAAAGCTAGAATTAGTACTCTGATATTTTGTATACACATCCCAATTAAATTAAATGATGATCTTAATTGACAAGCAAAGAAATTAACTTTGCGTTCTCATTGCAAATAACAAATGGCTTTGGAGGGTGTAAATGTTATATCGACTGGAGAAGTTAAGCTCATAATACTGATAAATTTGAAATAAAATGACAGCTTATTTCCCAAGCAACAAGGATGTGACATGCAATTCTATAGCTGGATCTTTTTCCCCAGAAGTCGGGAATTTTTCTGTCTCTGGCACAGAAGGCAGGATGTTTGGTCTACTTGATGTGCCAGCTTGTGATTCTAATGAAGTCCACTTAGAATGCTGCACTTTTACAAGGAGCATACATGTCTAGACTGTTATTCAATAACAAATTAGTTCTTTGGTTCCACTTGCCAATATCCTTCCTTAAATTCACCTGACACAATACCTGAGGGAAAAATCTGAGCTTTAGTTTTTCTCCTAAACACTGAATCAGATACACTTCTTTGTGGTTAAATAGAAAGATATTAATTAAACTGGCTTTTTAGATGATGAAAGTCATTATCATCAGGCAAATCAAATATTTATGCTTGTGTGAAAAGAAACATGAAAAAGAGAAACTGTAGAAAATTAAACCAGTCACTTGCTGATACTGGAGTACTTGGATAAGAAAATAAAGAAAATATCTTCCCTTGTGCTGTCTCAGGGCCAGTTCTTAAAAAAGGATAACTATTAACAAGAGGAATACAGGGCATTTTATCCTTTCTTCCTTTTGATAAAGTTTTGATGAGTGAAGACCATACACAGGTAGATGGTGGGATTTTTTAGGGAGGTTTACAGAGTTTGTGTTGCTAACACCTTCAGCAAGACACTCACCAGGGATCACATGCCTTCTTTATTGCGCTTGAACTTGAATTAACCAAGGGTCCTACATAGATGTGATGCTCACACATTTTTAATTTTAGAGTTCACACATATGTGATTGTAGTGATTCTGACATCACTCACCCTGTGAAGCTGCCTGAGATTTCAGACCACAGAGTGGGCATGTTCAACTCTTCATTTGCAAGGCAGACTCTTTTTCTCTGTACCGGATCCATCTTTCAGTTCTCAAGATGATTTTCTGAAATGGAAAGAGGACATTTCATACGGCTACAATGATGCTCGGTGATTCATTATAAGTGTGCAGCATTTCTAGAATGAATTAAATGATCGTTCTACAAGGAATAGGGATATGTGACTATGAAAACGATCAGTAAAAAGCAGGCACCCTGTTCTAAGAAGGTGACTATAATTAAAGTGTGTCATTCCCAAATGACCTCCAGAATGACGCTCAACTGTCCCCTTCTCTTTTTGTAAATCTTTCTTTTCTTTGCCATATGGAATCTACATATCATTTGAGCTTAGAACCCTCCTACTTCTAATTTATGCTGATTCTTTTGTATCATGCACAAGATATACCCTCTGATTGTGCAAAGGAAGGGAATGTATGGCGGGTGTTCCAGAACTCAGTGGTAGACTTCCTATGTGTGGCTAGCCTGTGAATGTATTTTCCTAATTCTGCATGTAAGAGAAAGATCCAAATTTCTGAGGAAAAAAAAAAAACACACAAAAATCTCAATATCTGGAGTTTTCGGAACAAAATGAATGATTTGTGTCGATTAAAGGAGCAAGAGCAACAACCACACCTTCTTGAGAGCACCATTAAATATCTTGTTTCTTGCACCATCTCTGTTCATTTAGGTGAAAACTGAGTGCACAATAAAAGAGCAAATTCAGTAAAGGACTAAATGAGCCAATTAATTTTTTCTCCAGTACAGTGAAGGTGCTTCAGAATATTGAGTAGCCCAGAGTTGGCCCTTATAGCCCTGTTAATCTTTCTCTGAATGTAATAATTTCATGTAACTGTACCTGTCCAGTTTCATACATACTTGACATGAAGAAAAAGAGTTTTACAGTAAAAATAAACTTATATTATTTTCTTCTTTAATAATTCTTTATTAAAGCACTATAGTTACAGAACTGCTCAAAGTTGGGTTCCATTCATAGAATGTACAAGACCCTTTACCAGTGAAACTTTTCTGCCACCAAAGTTTCCCTCTCTCCATCCCCACTGCCTACCTTTCTCTGGGACATTCTACTTTTCTCTCTCACTATCTCATATGCCATCATTATCATGGTAGTTAGTTGTCAGTGTACAATTAGTTTCACCACTCTTTGTGGCAAGCTTCAGATCATGAGCTGGTCCTCCTGGTCATAATTTTTATTGTCTTTGACTATTATTAATACACTGTCTTATTTATCTTGTATCCCACAATGAGTGAGACTAGTCTATGCCTATCCCTCTCCCTCTGACTTATTTTCCTCATCATAGTAGTCTCCATATCAACCTATATACACTAATATTCTTAATGAAATAATAGTCACAAATGTGTAAATTTCTACTTAAGCATCTCCCACTTTTGCTTCACTATTGAACTTTAATAATCTTGGGCCTATAATATGAAAATACAAAAATTTATTTTCTTGATAGTACCTTCACTTCTAAAAAAATAAATTTAGAAGGTAGCAGTAAAGTTTGAGTCTGTAGCATAGTTGTGCTACTAAACTAAACATAGTTTAATAATTATGTGGCCTTGAACAGATTTCTTTACATCTTTAAACCTCAATTTGCATAATTATATCGTAACAAATCTTCCCTACTACAATTCCTCTCTTTTGGTGGGAGGTAAGGAGCATACCCCATGTTGTTAGGGGTTACTCCTGGCCTTGTGCTCAGAAATTATTTCAGTCAGGTTTAGGAAATCATATGGGATACTGGGGATTGAACCCAGGTTGGATGCATGCAAGGCAAGTGCCCTACCTGCTGTGCTATCACTCAAAGTCTATTTTGTTTGATTGTTTTGTTTTGGGGTCATGGTCAGGGATGCTCAGGGGTTACTTACTAGCTAGTAGGAGTCATTCCTATTAATGCTTTAGATACCATATGAGATGGATGCAAAGCATTGAACTCAGCCACATGCAAGGCAAGCACCTTACTAATTTCGCAATCTCTAGTTCCACAGCTCTTGTAACATCATTAGTTTCAAGTACACAGTAAGTATAAAATCAAGTATTGAGTATAATAATAATTGTTTATTTCTTTCAATGGTTTTTGCTGTTGCTAGAAATCCTATTGACTTGGTATAAGTGCACTGGGCATCAAATACTTTATTGTAGTTCAAGAAATTGCACATAGCAGTATCTTAGGGATTACATTTAGCATGGAAAGTGTTATATCAGGAATAAAATTCACAGATTAGAATGATATTTACAGTGTATTCACTTTGATTTGGCTGGAGAGATAATGCAAGGGTTCAAAACTTGTGTTGCGCACATGTTTTGGTCCCCCAGTACTGAAGAAGATTCCCTGGATACCACCAGGAGTAATCCCTGAGTCAGTCAGAATTGAATCATGATTGACCCAGGAGGAGTAGGAGCTGGGCTTTTCACAATGCCTCTTCTAAATAAAACAAAATGAATATCATAAAGAAAAGAGGAAAATGTCATACATCTGTGTGATCTTCTGTTTTTCTCCTTGTAATTACATATGCTAAATTTGGAATAAATATCAATTTTTGTTTTACTCAAACTTTTAAAATAACCATTGAATTATATAATCTCCTCACTTCAAAAATGGTATCATTCCTCTTCTAAAAAACTAATTTAAAATGGAAACAAACATAAAAACTAAAAAGTAGAAATTTCTGATCAATAATTTTTATTTTTATGTTTTTATTTATTAAACAATTGTGATTTACAAAGTAGTGTATAATAAGTTTTAGATAGGCAAAGTTTCAGGACCAATCCCACCACAAGTGTTAATCTCGCAACCCATGTTCCCAGAGTATATCTCATACTACCATCACCCCACCCCAGCCTGCCATCATAAAGGACACCTTTTTAAGTATTGATGTTAAAGTTTGGGTCTCACAATTTCATTGTGTTGACTGTATGGCTTCAATGCTGTTCTGTCCTTCCTTTCATTCTTTTAAAATCACCAATGCACCTGAGTCCCCTTGGCCTCAATCCCCATTATTTCCCATCTATGTTTCTCCTCTATTCAATTTTGGAAAAAAAAAATATATATAACAAGTGATCTTGCTTACATTAGAAACTGTGATTGAAAAATATAATAAACTTCAGTATACTAAGATGTTCAATTAGTATAATCCAAAGATATATTAAAGGTTGGAGAGATGTTACAGCCTGTAAATTGTTTGCCTTGCACATGCTTACTAGGTTAAAACTCAGATATCACACATGGTCATCTGAACCCATCAGGAATGAAACCTGAATATAGAACCAGGATTAATTTATGAGTTTCATAGGTTATGCCCCTTTAGGAACTTTGAGATAAATCAAAGGCCTATACGGTTATAGTGTCTATTTTGCCAAACTATTATTCCTGAATATAATAAATTTAAATCACATGATTTCACCTAACAATTCCATGAGGTAAGTTAAAATTTAGAGTCAATGTTAAAGATGTGAAAACAACCCGGAGAGATAGCACAGCTGTGTTTACCTTGCAAGCAGCCGATCCAGGACCTAAGGTGATTGGTTTGATCCTGGTGTCCCATATAGTCCCCAGTGCCTGCCAGGAGCTATTTCTGAGCAGAAAGCCAGGAGTAACCCCTGAGCACTTCCGATTGTGGCTCAAAAACCAAAAACCAAAAAAGAAAGATGTGAAAACAGGTATACATATATAAAGTACTTTTTTCAAATATCATAGAATTAGATATGTGTTTTACTTAAAAAAAAATAATGCTATTTTTTTCATACTGTGGGAAGAAAAAGTACACTGTGCCAACTATTATAAAGTGTGAAAAGAAAATATGGAGTACCTGACAAAAACTTCTGGGTAAAGAGAGATAACTAGTACAAAAATTGTGACTATCCATCTTAAATCAATATAAAGTCTCCAGTTCCTAAAGAGTTAGAGGACTCCAGCATGAAAAAGCACTACCTTGTCACACATGGGCTGTGAAGTCTGCCTTAATAAAGATGAAGGAATGGTGTAAAACATCTTCTGGTGCTTTGTAACTACTTACTCAAATTAGGAATAGGAAAAGAGTGTATATGAAAATCTAGCAAATAGCACCCATAGCTAAAAGAATGATTTGAGAGAATAGTATATCTTGTCTAGCAGTAACTATCAGCAATAAGATTTATGTTTTTCTATCACACCCCTCCAAATTTGTATTTATGTATTCCTTTATTCATTAATTTTATTGATATCAAGCCAACTACTATGGCCCCAGGGCTTACTCATGGTTTTCTACTAAGGGCATTCTTCAGGGGACCATCTGCAATGTCAAAGATCAACCCAGGTTAGTCACATGTAATCAAACTCTTTACCGACTATACTTTCCTGATTGACTTTAAACTTATACCCTAATTAACTAAAATTTACAAGGGCTTTTTTCAAAAATATTCAGAAAGTTCAAATGTTCCCATATCAGTGCCTTTGCTCTCGTAAAGTCTCAATTCTTCAAACTTCATTTAATATCTGTGATTGTGTCCTTTGAACTTAATTTAGTCAAGTCATGCCTCAGATGTCCCCTCTGAAATAAGTTTCTTTCTCCTCTCTTTCTCTTTTCCTTTCCTTTGCATTTCTGCCAAGCACATAGCTAATAACTATTTTCTTGCTTATACTTATAGAAAATAAAATAATGTAAAATTTTCTGAACACTGTCATCTTTGCAGCATGATCTAGTAAAAGATATTTTTCCTATGATATTATTATTTAATAAATTTGGATTTTTCTTTTTACATTTATATAAATTTTGTGTGCCAGTAGGAAATTAGAATTTTATGTCTATCTTAGACATTTAAAAAAAGACTGGTAGCATGTCCTGTAGATAAAAAAGAACATTGAAGAAAGAGTAGGTATTATGTAGTTAATGATATGAGCCATACCATGACTATACTTCCCATAAATTCCTTTGATAAATCTATGACCTAATGGCTAGTATTATGGACTCAATTTTAAGAACATTTTCAAAGTTCTCTCACAATCATTCAAAGTTGAAGGTAAATTTTCACTCTGGGGAGATGATACAGGAGTTTGGATTCTTGCAAACATACTGCTGATGCTTATTGAATTCTCATACACTGTAAATGATTCCTTAAAAGGACCACAATGTGTTACTCTGGAGAATAGATCTAGGAATATCTTCTGAATGCTATTGGGTATATTTCAAGATCCCCACCCCATCAAATAAGGTATCCTTATAAAGAAACATGCATTTTGATTGCTATTATATCCTAATCACCTGCCACATATTGGGTTCTCAATTAAAATATGCACAACAATATTTCTTTATTGTTCAGCATATATTGGGTATGTGTCAACATGTTTGATATAGGAGTGCTGTACAAAATGGCCCTATATGGTTGGTGCTATTACTGTACACTTTATAAATAAAGTTAATGAGGCATCATGACAAACATTTTTTCTGATATCATAAACCAGTACAATCCACAAGAGAGATTTGAATTTAATGTGTCTGGATACAGAAATCATGTTTTTAGTGAGTTCACATAGTGGCATTCTGACCATGTACTAAATAAATAGCTAATAAATAAGAAGTTTTAAAAACTGGCAAGGCCATTTGAGATATTTGAGATGGGTTGCTTATTCAAATAAAGTGCTGTTTCCTTGCTTTGGTTTCACGTCAGAGACAAAATTATTATAAGTGAGAGTAATGAAAAATGTTACTATACTATCTATATCTATGAACTAGGCACTTTCAACATTCTTACAGTTGTTTGCTTTTCACTTTAGTACCATGGTAATTTTTTTATATCATAGCAAAGTAAATACAATCAAAACCTATTTTATTAAATTTTAATTTTCTAATTTCTATTGTTTTGGCTATTTTATTTGGCTAATGCTTGAAAAGCCCTTTAATAATGAAATCCAACTTCTGTCTTCCATAAAAACAAGAGAGGACTTATGAATAGGGTTTATAGGCTGTAGGAGAAGTATTAAGCTGAAATTCTAAATCAGAGATCTATTTTTTTATATACCTCTAAATGTCATCTGCAAAAACCTTAGCTTCTCATTGAAACCAGATAAATGCAAGTAAAGAAAATCTTTTAGAATAGATTTAGGCCACATTCACATTTTTTTCTTTATTTCTGGTGGTGATTTTTGCATCTAAAAAACTAGAACACAGGAAAAGAGAACAATTATCAGATGTTGTCATGTATGAAATGTTCTCCATTAGGAAGTCCCTAATGTTACTTTCTATTTTAAAATTGCATTAAACTAAAATAAAAATAAAACTTATTATGTGTAAATAAATTAATACTTTCCTAATTGTTTAAAAAGTTGAATATAAAATGATTTAGTAAATGAAAGAAAGCAGTTAGCTAAAACTCTCAAAACTGATAAAGACCATGTTAAAAACTGTCTATTGAATTATTTAGCACTAATTTCATCTTTTGAATGTTTTGAATTGAAAGGGGACCTAGCTCATTTAAAACTAGACAAAGAAAAATTAGTTTGAGTATTTTTCAGATAATTTGAAAGGTTATTCAAGTCAAAATAAAAGTACTTTTTGTTTAAAAAAATAAGCATTAAAACTGAGGAGTGAGTTCAGAGTCTATGTATTAAACAATAATTATTGTTATTTTAATTTTTCTGAATTGTGACTAATAAATTGAAGCAGAGAAAGAAATAGAAAGAAAATAGGGGAAAGTAAAGGAAGAAGGAAGAAAAGAAGGAAGAAGGGGAGAGATAAAAGGAGAAAGAAGGAGCAATAAAAATAAATTTGTAGGACAATAATGTAATTGTGCAGACAATGTATCATGTCACTGCTTAATCCTTGTCTAGCTTGCATATTTGTGTGCATATACAAATCTATGTGGCAATATCTATTTATTCATTGATTTTAGTGTATTCTTCTTAGTTCTTTGTCCACTAACATGGATATTATTGCTGAATTCTCATAAGTAAGAATAGGTCTTCCCAATGAGGTAGCATGTAGAAAACAAAATAAAATTTGATAACTGTCCTCCCCATCACACTTGACAGATTATTACTTGAAGCAGTAATAGATGTTTCTCTAAAAATGTTTTAATCATGATCCCAAACTATATTCTTAATGTACAGCTTCCTGTCCAAATGGATAAGAGTACTTACTGGTTATCTTTTCTCAACAGTACCTTCTGAAAATATTAAATGTTTCACTAAAATGCTACAGTTAGGCTTTTTCAAAATATGTACATGTTTTAGTTTCTGCAAAAGTAATATTTAGAAATAATGCAACTGCTTGCCAAAAAACTTCTATAACTTTTCAAAGCATTGAAAGTACCTTCATTAACATTTTGATTGATGATGATGTTTGATTTGTTTAGAGCCACACTTAGCAGCACTCAGGGATTAACACTGGCTCTGTCCTGAGGGATCACTCGTATTGAGTTCAGTGAGCCAGACATAGTGCCAAGATTGAACTCATGTCAGCCACATAGAAGGCAAATGTCTTAGTTGTTATACTATGGTTCTAGCAGTTTTTAATTTGAAAGTTTTGTTTGTTTGTTTGTTTGTTTGTTTTTGGAGAATGTGCCCTGTGATGTACTTAGAGGCTTACCTCCTACTTCTGTACTTGGTTATCACTCCTGACAGGCTTAGGAGACCATAGGAATGATCAAGAATTGAACCAGGGTAAACCACATGCAAGATTAGCCCCTTACCTGCTATACTATTTTCATTTCAACATAAAATGGAACAGAATTCCCAGTAATTTTCTTTCTGAACATATTAACAAGAATTCCAGGTTAGTTTTTTTTCTAGCTTGCACACAAGCTGCATTATCATCAGGAAATATTGTTAGTCAAGGAATTTTCTTTTTGTTGCGTTTTATAGGTATGCTTATTTCTATTTAGTTAATTGATATTAATTTATATGTAATTATAATTTATCAAGACAATTCTGCTTATCTACTAAGAAATGAACAGTATTGATTGTCTTAACATATTCTATTTTGATCAGAGGAGGATAATAGAAGTCATTTATTTTAAAAAAATGAAATATCTTCTATTTTATTTTTGCACCCTTTTTTTAGACAGTAGCTTGTATGGGTCATAATCCACTAATAATTTGATCATTATTACTTATATTAAATAGATATTCATAAATTATAAAAATAATATGTGTTTTTAGTTAACAGTTTTTTACAGAAGAAAAATAAAACAAAAAAATTTTGTTGGTTTTTGGGTCACACCCGGCAGTGCTCAGGGGTTACTCCTGGCTCCATGCTCAGAAATTGCCCCTGGCAGGCAAAGGGGACCATATGGTATGCTGGGATTCGAACTATTGTCCTTCTGCATGAAAGGCAAATGTCCCCCCTCCATGCTATCTCTCTGGCCCCAATAAAATAAATTATTATGATTCAGTTTGTTATTTGGCTTTGTGGAACATTATCTATATAATATTATGAAATTAAATAGAGGACACTCAATTTTGTCCATGAATGCCAGGAAAAATGGAGCATAACATTCTAGTCAATGAATATTTCTATTAGAGTGGGAAATGTTGTTTAGGAATTTTATGGGCTTGTTTCATGAGGCTACAAAGTTAAAGTCATAAGATAATACGAGTTGAAACCCAGAAAATAAAGAGCATTAGAGAAATAGTAAGATACCTTAATTCACTCCGGTTGATTGTGAAAATAGGTACAACTGCTTCTCAGAAGATGAGCTGGGCTGGTTAGGAACAGTTTGAAGGTCTAAGTTCTGGTAGTTGTGAATGTAGCTGCATTTTTAAAAATATTTTCGCAGATATAAGCAAGTTGAAATAAATAAGGGTGATCCCTAAAGCCAGAGATTATACAAATAGGGAGAGATTTAGAGATACAGAAATACACCACGAGAAAGATGAAAGCTACGTGAAGATGTAGATAGAGATTTGGGTTATGTTACTACAAACTAAGGAAGCCCTGGAATCAACAAAATCTAAGTGACAAAGAAGAATTCTTTCACAGAGCTTCAGAATAAATCAGGGTCCGTGATTTTTAACGTTTTGTTGCCCAATTTAATTTGCTAAGTGAATGAATTTTATACATGTTAAATCGTTTTATTTATCTATTTGTAGTGGAAAAATTTTATTTTTCCAGTTCTATTGATATATTTAAATATAAATTTGTGTGTTTAAAGTATCTATGTGTTATTTTGATACACACATATAAATACATATATATGCTTGTTATATATATAAAACAAAGTGATTGTCACTATAAGGTTTGTTGACACACTTACCACATCACCGAATTATAATTTTATGTGTGGTATAAATTTTTAAGATTTATTTCCTTAGCAATCTTCAAAAATACAATGCAATATGTTAACTACAGTCATCTTGCAGCGTATTAAATTCTCAGAACTTATTCATCTTGTAACCAGAAGTTTGTATTCTTTCTTCTTTGGTAGAAATCACAAGAGATACCATCTGCTCTTGGTCTATTCTTTGTTGGGAAATTTTTGATTACTGCTTTAATTTCCTTGTTAATTATTGGTCTGTTAAGATTGTGTTGCTTCACAGTATAATTTGGTAGATTACATGCTTTTAGAATGTATTTATTCCAGGCTTTACAAAATGTTGTATACATTTGTTTATAGCAACTTTTCATGATCATTTGAGTTTCTGTGTTGTCTCTTGTGGTATTTCTTATAGGTCCTTAAGTGGAAGTCAGTATCTAATAATGTCAGGTGAAAGTATATCTGCACATTAGATAGAAAGTTCTTGGTTCCCTAGGGTCATCCTACTTACAAATAGGTCAATATGGAGATGATGGATTTGAATCATACTCATATGTCTTTCAGGTTCTTTCATTCATAAAATGGAGAATTTTCTTCCTTGATCTGTACACCAACTGTTGGCCTGTGTTGAAAGTGCAAGGATATGGGCAGAGGTCATCTTACTGAATCATTTTCCTATGTATTAAAACTATTTATGTTAATATTAATATCTGGAAAGAATACACTTCTATTATTTAAGTCCCTCTACTCGTGGTGTTTAATTATAGCCATTTTGAGAATCACATATGCTGATACATTGAAACTCATATTTGGAAGGCAACAGAGGTAATGAAAAGTTCATTACAAAAAATGTTTTTTTTTTAGTCTTAATTTATATGTTACACATTTGGGTAAATATTCCAACCTTCAACTCTACTACATATGCAGTGGCACTTTATATATATTCATATTAAACTGCTTCTTTATTATGTTAATGCCAAATAGACACAGTTCATTGGATTTGGAGAATGGCAGTATATTAAGTAAGCAAGCACCTGAAAGATACAGCAGTCTGTATTGGAATATTGAATACTCAGAGGACAAACAAACTCAACACCTTTCAAGGCAATTTATTATACCCTTGGATAGAGAACTTAGCCACTTTTATTTGTTTAATGTGAGTGGAAATTGAATTTCCTGCCATTTGGTTTCTGTCTATGAGGCACTCCTAACCATTATAATCACACTATTTAATTGGAACAACATAGGAATTGCAACTTCTGGCTAGTATCCCTCCAGTCTCTATTTCTGCAGACTCCACAAGGCTTAAACTTTCAATCATGGCCCAGATGACATTGTTTCCATTGTAGGTTGCATGTCTCCAGTGGCTTTCCTCATCTTGTTTACATTAACCTTATGAACTGGCATTTCAGCTCCCACATCTTCTTCCAGCTATTCAACAATGCATGAGGTTCTGTGGTTCTGTGACATTGCTACATGGCTAGTTCGCCCAATTAAAACAAGACTTAATTAAATCTTAATGTTGTACCCAGCTCTTAGAGAACTGTTATTTTCACTTCCCTGTGCTATTAGCAGAATGGTAATGAGAGCTTATGGAACACAGAATCAGCCCCATTTACCAGGAGGAGCATTTTGTCATTCACTCACACTCCCTTTCACTTAAGCTTACTCTTAAGCTCACTACAGAAAACTCACTCTATTCTTTGTGCCAACAGATTTAACTCTTGCTTCATTTGTTCTTGTTTTTTTTTTTGTTTTGTTTTCTTTGTGTTAATATTTTAGCTGTGATACTCTGTGAACAGGGTTTGCTCCTGGCTCTGCACTCAAAGACTAGTAGAAGTGTTTGGGAAACCATGTGTAGTTTCAGGAATTTAACCCAGTTTGGTGATATGCAAAAAAAAAAAAAAATTCTCTAGCCACTGTACTATTACTGTAGCCCCTGTTTTCTCATTTTGAATTACAATATCAGTATGAAAAAAGAGAGAAAATCTTTGGAATAGAGCCATAGTACAGCCAGTCGGCCTCTTGCCTTGCACAGGGTAGACCAAGAATCAATCTATGACATCCCATATGATCCTCCAAGCCTGCCAGGAGTGATACTTTATGATAGAGCAACAATCAGCCTGAGCACCAGAAGGGTGGACAAAATCAAACAAAAACATAAAACCCTGAAAATTTACCAATAAACATAAAGCATGTGGTATTTAAGCACAGAAAAAATTTTACAAAAGGTATCTCAATGAAGAACAACAATATTTAGATCAGATAGAGTTAATATTTTTCACACATTGCAATTGCCTAATTCCCTCTCAGATTTCATGAGTTAAACTTCAAGCTATTTCCAATCATTATAAAAACTATACATTTGTACTATTTGTACTAACATAAAAATCTTTCCCATTTATGAAGCTGGAGAAATAGTACAGCCAGTGGGACATTTGCCTTACAGGTGGTAGACCTGGGTTCAGTCTTTAGCATCCCATATATTATCCCATGCACATTCAATAATTCTTGAGCACGGAGCCAGGAATAACCTCTGAGCACTGCCAGGTGTGACACCTTGCCCCTGTCAGAAAAATTTAAAACATGGCCACCTCCTTGAATGAGTTGTTTTAGAAGTCAGGATTTTTTTTCTAACAAAAATATTTTTTCTCAAATTTTTAAAAGCATGCTGTACTGTTATTAAATGTTGATTCAATAAGGGTTATTTTTAAAAGTTGACTATAATTGTCTTTCTGAAGGAAGTATGAAAGAAAATAGGATTGCATGCTAAGATACCTGAATGCAAGTTGTCAATTTTTCTCACAAGCAAATGTAAGGTGAAATGTAGGGAGGAAAAAAAAATCACCAACTCTGTTAACTCATTGTGCTATATCATTGAACTGATAAGAATATGACAGTAGACTTCTGTTTAATCACTTCATTTTTTCTTTTGTTTGCTTGTTTTATGAATCAAACTTGTTCGTTTTCAAGGTTACTCCTGGTACTGTACTTTTTAGGTTCTATGAATCAGCTTTGGCAGTACGGAGGTACCAGACATCAAACCAGGGATTTCTTTACAATAAATAGTGTTCAACTCATTGAGAACTCACTCAGGCCACCCCTTTTCTTTGTCTGGTTCCAAGGATTGAACCCAGATTCTCACATTTCTAATGAAAATGCAGTACTTCTTTGTTAAATTGGCCTACCTCTCCTATTTAATATTTATGTAAGGGGTAAAAATGGTATTAAAAATGTTTATGAGGAGGTGGAGCAATAGCGCAGTGATAGGGTATTTGCCTTTCGCATGGCTAATCTAGGATGGACCTTGGTTCAACCCCAGCATCCCTTATGTTCCTCTAAGCCAGGAGAGATTTCCGAGCCGCCTAGCCAGGAGTAACCTCTGAAAGTCACATGGCGTAGCCCAAAAAACAAACTTTTATGGGAGTTAATATTAGTGGTGGAATTGGGGCTAAAATTGTGCCTTAAACACAACTACCAATGACTCTGTAAACCACAGTTGTTTAATTAATTAAAAAATAGTGGTAGTGGGGTGAGAGCGGTGGTGCAGGGCATAGGCATCTGCCTTGCTTGTACTAGCCTAGTACAAACCTCAGTTTGATCTACGCTGCCACCCCCAGGCATCCCATATGGTCCCCAAGCCAGGAACGATTTCTGAGCACATGGCCAGAAGTAACCCTTAAGCGTCAATGGATGTGCCCCCCCCCCAAAACACACACACACACACACACACACACACACACAAAACATAGTGGTAGTAAACTGAGGTTATTTTGTGAATATAGAGGAACCTAATTCATTTGCTGAACACAATAAGACACCCATGTTAAATAAAAATAATTATCAAATAATCAAGCAGTATTGATTTCACTTTAGACTTAAAAATAGACTGTGGCACAAAGTGTTTGCAGGCATCTTTTCAAAGTAAAAGTAAAACGAAAAATGAAGTCTGTAAATACTCTCTTTTTAACTTTTGTATATCTCTTCTGGTGCAAAATGAACCTTCTTAAAAATGTATATGATGGTTAGGCCAATAGTATTATGCTTTTCTTATATGTGTGATACTATATACTGGATCCTGAACATCACAAAAGTAAGATTAAATAAGTAAAGTGAAATGTATATGAAAAAGAAACTGATGAGATAACACAGAAAATTAGAGTAGGACATTCCTTGCATGCTCAAGGAGCCAAGTTTCTCTGACACTACATAAATTCCTTTCTGGTTATAACTCTGGAGACTTCCAGTCACTACATATCTGAGTGTGATTTTAGTAGCCCCTTGGCACAGAGTAGCCCTTGTGATCCACACAGTGTGACTGATCCTAAGCAAAATATTACCTAATCACTAGCAACTAGCATTAAACTCTACAACCTGGCTGTATTTTTATTGTTGTTGTTGTTGTTGTTGTTTTGTTTTTTTTGTTTTTGGGCCATACCATGTGATGCTAAGTGGCTACTCAAAGCTATGCACTCAGAAATTGCTCCTGGCTTGGGAGACCACATGGAACGCCGGGGGATAAAACTGTGGTCCATTCTAGCCGTGTGCAAAACAAACATCTTATCACTGTGCCATCGCTCCAGTCCCCTGGCTGGATTTTTGCCCAAAACTTTTATAACATGTATGGAAACATATTTTAATTTGAACATTTTTATATTATTCTTACTTGTTTCTGCTTACATGACTATATATTTCCATGTTTAAAGATCTTAAAATATATAATTTATATATAGAATATACAATTAATGTTTGCACTTAAAAAATAAAGACACATTTTAAATAATTTTACAATTAGAAATTCAAATATAAAACTATAAAGAAATATGACTTGTTAAATAACTCAGATTTTGCAGCTCAGACGTAAAATCAATCTACTTTACTATTTCACTAATCCTTAATATTTGAAGTAGTCTCAGAGTCAAAATGCTTTTTAAATTGCTCTTGTAATATTTGTTGATTTTTTTTATCAAACTTAATATTCAAGAGATATACAGAAAAGAGTTCTATAAGATTTATCTTCAATATCTAGCAACTTGGCTAAAACATGGCTAATCGATTATAAACATTTATTAAGTGAATTTTTGAATGACAGACTGACAGATGGATTGACTGACTAAATCAATGACTGCAAAAGCATAACCATTCACTGAACTAGCAGCCAAGATTCATTATGAAGCTCTACAGATTTTGATGCATATTATCTTCTTAATGATAGCAAATATAGAGAGAAGTGCTCTTCTGGTCATTTTTTATAAATAAGAAAATAGTATGGTTTAATAAATTTAGAGTACATCTAAAATATTTACACATGGATCTTCTTCTTACACATGTGAAAAAGAATCCACATGATCTCAAATGACATGTTCCTCAACAGAGAGTTTCTATCAAAAGCTCCACAGTGTAAATAAACAACTTTCTGCATGAATCCATGATGAAGTCAAGAGGAGACTCATAACACATTGCTAAAATGTTTTCTTCATATTAAGATTCATAACTTTTATTCATAACCCTTATCTCAGAAACCTTTATTGGCAATCATAAGCAGATTTTTTTCTGGGTGTAAAGTGTAATTAACATAGTGGTAAAATGCCTGCCTCACATATTTGTGGCACTGGCTTTGATCCCTGGTACCACATAAAAATAAAATTCACAACAAACATCCACTAACTTGTGTATCCTGTGCTTTTTTGTCACTTTCCATAATATAAAACCAAACCAAAGTCCTAACATTTCTTAGAAGTCTAGACATGCTTTCTTGTCTTATTTTAACTGTAATTATGAATTTATCATAAATTTAATAATTTCACTACTTTGGTCCATGAACGATATTGTCAAGATATTAGTAGACAGATAGCAGACTTGAGATTATCTAAGAAAGAAATTTCTAATAGTGAACTATTTTCAAAAATATCTGCTATCTGGGGCTGGAGCTATACATAGTGGTAGGACGTTTGCCTTGAATGTGGCCAACCCAGGATGAACCGATGAACCTGGTTTGATTCCTGGAATCCCATGTGGTCCTCCAAGCCTGCCATGAGCAATTTCCGAGTGCAGAGCCATGAGGAACCCCTGAGTGCTTCCAGGTGTAGCGTGCACGCACATACACACACACACACACACACACACACACACACACACACACACACACACATGCTATCTCTTAAAATCAAATGGTAAAGAAAAAATTGTCCAAAAATAGTCCAAATAAATGACTAAGGCCTTACACACCCCTCTTTAAAGAAGATATGTAGATGACAAATATTGCCAAGGACACCTACATCTTCTGTAATCAGGAAAATTCAAATTAAAACATCTGTGAAATAACATTGCACATCTTTGAAAATGACAGCAATTAAGTCAACTGTAAATTATGGCAAGAATAAGTGGAAATAAAAACCCCAATTTATTAATGAGAGAATGCATAGAGCAGCCATTTTACAAAACAAGTCAATAGCTTCCTACAGACGAAACCTATTCTTATCATATGAACCAGCTTGGTGTTTACTACCTAAATTTAAAAACCATCCACCCAAAAGCCTTGCAGAGAGATGCTTATTGCTGTTTTATTCACAGTTGCCCAGTCTTGGGGGCAATTGTAAAATCCTTCAGTAGGTAAATGGATACACTGTGCAACATGTAGACAATTTAATTATATTTTTTAAAATTATCAAACCATGAAAATATATAGAAAATGTAATATATATTACTCAGTGAAAATAACAATGTTAAAGACTACTTAATAAATTACTCCAAAAAAGCAAAATTATGAACACAAATTTATTATGTGCAATAGTAAGAGTGAACTCTACTGTAAAGTGTGAACTTCGGGTGATAAAGACGTGTCTAAATAGATTTGTCAGTTGTTGGAAAATGTACCAGGTGGTGGACTGTGCATATTTATGGTTTTGTGCAGAGAATCCATCCATGGAAAAACTCTGTACTGTTTGTGCAATTTAAATCTGAACTTGGAGCTTCCTTATTAAATAGTTTGTTAAATTTGCACACAAAAAAATAGGTGCTGGAGTGATGGCACAGAGGGTAGAGCATTTGCCTTACACTCAGCTGACCTGAGGTAAATCCCCAGCTTCTCATATGGCCCTGAAGGCTGCCAGGAGTGATTTTTGAGCACAGAGCAGAAGTAACCCCTGAGCACCATTAGGTGCGGTTTCCCAAAACAAACAAAACAAACAACCAAAAACGAACTTGCTAAATACAAACTGACAAAATATGTTCATCGGTTTCATTTTAAAGGTAAATTCAGTTTTATATAGTAAGGTTTATGAGACCTAGTTTCTCACAGTAGTCACTCCTCTCTCTCTCTCTCTCTCTCTCTCTCTCTCTCTCTCTCTCTCTCTCTCTCTCTCTCTCTCTCACACACACACACACACACACACACACACTATTCAGAACTTATTTAATAGAAAAGAAGTGATAGTACTAGAATCTCTAATAAAATCTCCCTTCTAAATGCTTAGAACTTCTGCTCTGCTTTTGCAAACTGATGTGTAAATTGTTTTTTCAAAATAATTTTCTCATAACTTGCTTTTATGATTCTCCTCTCACCTTCTTTATTGCCTGTGATGGCATCCAATATGTACCTTCTATCTTAGAAAATAGCATAATGTACAATTGTTCATAAACTATGCCTTTATGTCCTTAAGTAGGCTTTGTGTTCTTTAAAGTGGAACCTGTAAATTTAGCAGAGTTCTGAGTTCATCACAAATACTCTAGACATTGCTTCTGGAAAACACTGTGGAAAATGGTATAAGTAAGCTATGATCCTGGACCAGTCCCAGGCGTAATACACAGCCATGGCAAACTGCCTTTGGGGGAAGAATTGTGCTAGATAAACCTTAAATCTCTATGTAAATATTGGATTTTTAAAAATATGTTTTGTTAGTTCTTAACAATAAATATATTTCCTTTTAAACAAGGAACTTTTATTTCTGTATTAAGGAATTTATATTTACATATTTAAAGAAAAAATAAAGTGTTTTCTCAATAAGGTTTTCTTATTGAGTTAGGCCCTCATAAAAAGAAAATATATTGATGATTGGTACCAGAGCGATACCATGGCGGTAGGGCATTTGACTTGCATGTGACTGACCCAGGACAGACCTGCATTCGATCCCTGGCATCCATTATGGCCCTCCAAGCCAGGAGCAATTTCTGAGCACATAGCCAGGAGTAATCCCAAAGTGTCACTGGTTTGGTCAACCACTCCCCAAACCCCTCTAAAAATAAAAAGAAGGTTTGTTGATGATAATAATAATTACAAAGATGATACTTGGATATTTTTTACACTCTTTTTTTATTGTGACTAAAGTTCATTATACAGAATTATTTATGGTCCATACTTGGATACTTGATACTTGGATATTTTAACGTATTCAACTAAAGAACTTCAAAATGTAGTTTCCTTTAATACCTAAAGCAGTACAAAGGAGGCATGCTATCTTTAACTTTGAACTATTCCATGAAAATATTGTCACATTTCTGAAGTTCCACAACACAAACATAATATTTCTGGCTCTAGAGCTCAAGTTAGTTTGACCCAAATAACTTTGTAGTCTACCCTATACCCTTTCTGAATCTGAAGCCATAAAATAAAACTAACAAATTATCAGATAGCAATGGATATGCTTCAGAGAGGCTTATAAACATACCACTGAAGATTTAATGCTTCTATTTAGAAACTGGGTGGATGGATGAAATCCAGAAACCTGGTGTCTAGCTTGTGAATTCACTGTATCATTTTTTCTTCACATTGAAATTTGAACTAATTGATTACGAGACCTTTTCCAGACCTACATTCAATGAAGCTGTATAATGATATGATTCACTTTGTTCTAATTAACAAAATATTTGTCTAATTCTTCTCTTCATAAACCACCCACCCCAGTGTTTTTTTCACATGCTTCTGCCCAGCAGGCAGCACCCTCCCCCCTCCCCTTTCCCTTTGGCTCTCTGCGCTAAGATGCATATGTACAAAGCAAGCTTTCTGCTATTAACACATTTCTTTGAAACATGCTAAATACCAGGAAGAAAATTCAGGCTACAAAATGAATAAAGCATATTTTGTTCCCCAGAATTCAAAAATGAAATACCAATATCACAAAGCCAGAAAAAATAATCAGACAAGTACTTCATATTTCAAAATGTGGGTATTAACTAATATCTGTGTTCCAGAGCTTGGATAATATGAACCTTATTGAAATAGGATATTTACTGGCAGTGGTATAGCTAGTGTGCTTTGTGATGCCAGAAAGTAGTGTCTAGTAAGAAGCTGTATGACTCTGGAGTCACAGACCTAGAAACTGTCACCTATTAAATTCCTGCTGAGCAATTGACTGAGTTTCTTCACATAAAATGTAAATCATAATTCCAAGTGTTTTCAAGGTACTTAAGAGACCGAATATGAAAATTAATTGAATGTTGACTCAGTATTAGATAAACAGTACAAATTTAGTTTCTATTATTCCAATGACAAGAAAAATTGGTTATGCATATCTAAATTTTTTCATGTGGATGATGATTATCAAGGGAGAAGGGGGCAGTGGTAAAAGGAACATGTATGGGTCAACTGAATTATAATAAATGATGTCTAGATCTTTTCTGTCAGGCATGGCATGGTATATATATCTTTTATGTTCTGAAACTATGCTCCTAGAATATACATGACTTTGTAAAGTAGTTAGTTCAATAATTTTTCACCTCTTGATTTTGAATAGTATTTTCAGTTATCACTCAATTCACAACTTTAGGAATTATAGTTCTTACAATAAGAATGATACTTTATAAATGAATTTTTACAATAAAATGATAAGAAGTAATGTGTTGTGAATACATTATCATTAGAAGATACCCAAGGATGTATGTGTGTATATGTTCCTGATTGCATGTGTGTTGCAATAGGGATATCTGTGATATAATACCAAATGCTCTGAGTTGCCTTACAAGTTTATTACTGCTGTCCATTTTCTACATAATTTCAACAACTTCTTTAACAAAATAATGGAAAAGCTTGATAACTAAACCACAGACCATCATGTTGTAAAGGATTATATAGCCTGTTGAGTTAAAAAAAATCAAATGTAATGAGCTTCTTACATTTTAATTTTAGTAGTATTATCACAGTTTATGTAGTGTAGTTAGAATAGTGTTAAGATTTATATTTTTGATATACAAAATTATTGCAACCACCACTAATAAAGTGCCCAAGAATTCCCACTACTGTTGCTATGTCATCATTAGCCTACCTCTTTATTCCCCACATTCCCTTCACCCACAGCTTGGTAAAATGAATTTTGTAATTATTCAAGGGTTTATGTTCAAGGATTGTCATCATTCAATACTGCCTATTTACTTTTTCTATTTTTTCATATAGCACAGATTAGTAAACTCATTCATATTTTTTCCTCTAGCTCATGTCACATAATATTTTAGTTTTTTATAATTTATAGGAAATTATAGTTTTATCTTTTTGTAAGATTCCATTGTGTATATAGGTCTCAACTTCTATTTGCTTATATCTGTCAGATATTTGAATTGTTTCTATATTCTGATTATTTTGCTCAATGCTGCAATGAATATAGGTGTGCTAATATCTCTCTGAATGAGCATATTTTTATGCCATGCTAAGGGATAAAAGCAGAGACTGTGAGTTTCTGAACTTTTTCTGTTTATTTGTTTTGATGAATCTTCATACTATTTTTCATGGAAGCTAAACAAGAGATGACATTCCCACCAACAGTGAATAAAGGTTCCTTCTATTACTTTGTTTCCCAACCAACAATATTTGTGATATTCCATTCTCATTGTGATGAGGTACTTTCTCATTGTTGTTTTCATTTGTATTTTCCGATAATGAGTAACTTAATAGTTTTCCATATACTTCTGGCCACTTGAATGTGTTTTTCAGAAATTGAATTTGTCCTTATTTATAAGGTTTAGTTTGCTGCCCAATTTTGTACATGCTTTCTATATCTGTGATATTAGCTGTTATTTAGTATATTTAGTTAAAATATCTTCTCCCAGTTAATAGTTACTATCAAAGCCTGAACTTTTGCTCTCACAAATTCTTTCTATTTTACCTGTGTTAACAACTTCCTTAAAATAAAGATGATCAAAGAATTTGAAAGATAGAAGGGGCCTTAGAGGCAATTTTGCATAATTCTCTTAATTTTATCTGTAGAGACATTAAGATTCAGTGAGATTTGGATACATGCCCAAAAGTTCCTGACTAATTGTGATAGGGTAATTAATTAAATCCAGTCCTTATTTACAACTAAATGCCTATATTTATTTATTTTCTGTGTTGCTATAACAAGGTGGAAACTTGTAAATTATAATTTACTGATTGCCTTTTTTTTTTCTATTGCTCACGCAAGAAGTGCTCGTCTCTATGGTGAGAAGTGTTGATAGACCTTCCCAGTGATTATCAAATACCCTGAAAGTTCAATGTTAGGGCCCATAGATGTGGTTATACTTAGAAACTGCAGGACTAGGAACTTTCATTACCACACCAAAAGTACTGGGAACCTGCAAAGTCACATCCAGAAGTGTGGTCCTTCAGGATCCAGGTAGTGTTGGGGATTGAACAAAAGGTCAGACAGATGTATGCAAGGTATAAGAATTCTAACCCTTTTATCTCCCAACACTACTTTTTTTTATATATTTGTTTGGCTATTTAAATTAAAATAAGAGAAAATTATCATCTTGTTATAAGAGCATAACATAAGGATGAGATAAGAATAAGACCTAAAATTTATTGACAAAGGCTATGGATAATTAAAACGGTTATTCTATGAAATATTTAGGTTGCATTTCAAAAACAATGAAATGAATATGAACAAAGAATGACTAAAAAATCTTCAGACAAAATATGTGATTTACATTATCCTATTACACATAATAAAAGTATGTATTAATTTAATGAATATATGCTCTTGTATTAGAAATTTATAATCATAAATTTGTTCTCACATTTTTAGCATGACTATAATATTTTTTCTTTCTCCAGATACAAAAGAAACACCATCTGAAGAAATTGGTCGTACTTCTGTAGCTGTGGTTTATCTCAAGAAAATAAGAACCTATTGGAGAAATTTTAAGAAGGTTAGTTAATCCCATTCATCCATTCTCTGGGGGCTGCTCTTCTAACCAAGCCAGTACAAAACAAAGTTCTATGGTTCAATAAGTCAAAAGAACAGAGAAATGAAGAGTCAGCTGATACTTTTATTAATAATGCAGTTCATTATAACTAATGTTGTCTCAGTGCATGACACAAAAGGGTTCTGAATGTTTAACCTCAGCCTTAAACTTATCCCTGGACCCCATTGTAGAAATGCTTAGCTACCCCTACTCTCTCATATTCCAACACACACAATCACATTCACACACACACACACACACACAATATGACTTATGAGGTTTCCATGGTGAAGTAGAGTAGCTGACTCAAACTCATTTTCTTAGAGATCTAAGAAAATCTAAGTTGCTCCAAACTTCATCAAATTATAGCTCCAATAAGCAGAGATAGAAAAGAATACAGAGAGCAGATAGAGGCAAGAATTGATATCAACAAATTTTCTTTATATGGAAAAGACAAAAGAGCAATAAAGAACGTTCTTAACAAATGTCAATGAAAGTTAGAAAACCTGTTGACAAGGAAAAAGTCCTCTCAAAATTTGCATCTTTAGGGGCCAAAATAATAATACAGTGAGCACGGCATTTGCCTTTACCTGCAGTTGCCATCCTAGGTTCAATTCTTGGTATCCAATATGCTCTTTGAAGCAAGAGAAGCAATACTACTGGAGATCAGAGCCAGGAATAACCCTTGAGCACCACTGAGTGTGGGCCAGAATCAAAAACAAATATTGCTAAATAAGAGGGGGAAAAATTTCACCAGAATTTCGATAGTCTAATGAATTCTGAAGTTAGACACATTACTGTGATTTCTTTTTAAAAAGCAAGACAGATTCTAGGAAGAAATGTTGCAAACTATTGTTAGATGTCATATATTTTCTATATCAAAATGGGCATATTCCTGTGCTACCAGGGAACAGATAATTCTCTTGTAGACTTGGGAATTTGTAAATTTCATTTTTTAAAGTTTATTACATGTGGTTGTGCTCAAGGCATACTATTTTCTTTTAGAATAGTGTGTATGGAATCATTTTCCTAGGGATAACTTTAACTAACTCAGTGTACTTGTTTCACTGGGAATTTATAAGTGTAATTTAATGTCATTTGGATTTATTTGCTGGCAAAAATAAAATCAAGAATAGGAATTTATTTAAAAGATAAAAATAGAGAATAAATCTCAAGAAGAGACAAAATAATACTTGATTTTGGGCTCTGAATCAAATCAAGCATATGCAGAAAATAATGAAAGAAAAATCACTTAATAATTTTAGCAAGCAAATAAGTATTTTAGAATTTTCTAAGAACAATGTTAGAACAAATACACTGTTGTCCTTAATATCCATGTACATTCTTAGGATATTCAATATCACACAAGAAAAATATGTCTTTAGTTTGGTTTTCTGATTTGTTAATTTTTGGTGGTATGTTCCCAATATAATGCATATAATGGCAAAAAAAAAAAAAAATAAAACTACTTGACTAATGTAGAGTTCCATGAAAGGGACACTAATCTGCATTTACCACTCTACTATAAATACTTTAGATTCAATAAATACATGGGATTTATAAATTAGGAAATGATATTATTTTCAGGAAGGCCTATGCTTGATTTTGTTAATCACCATCCTGTGGAATAGTTTCTGTGTCACCTTTTAACTTGGGTAGTCTACAAATATGTATGACAAAAGTGCCATTTAAAAATTTGATTATTAGCAGTGATTTCTGAAATAGATTCTTAAATAATGCTAAAGGACTACTAGGTTAATCAACTGTTTATATATGATACTCTAAATATACTTCTGTAAGCTTTTTTATTTTTTATTTTTATTTTTATTTTTACCACAGTGAATTAAAAATCTTTCACAGTAATATTTTAGGTACATAGTGACATTGAATCAGGGGTATTCCCATCACCATTATTGTCCTCCTTCCTTCCCTGTTCCCAGCATGCATCCCATATCGCCCTCCTTTGCCCCCTGGACTGCTAGTATAAGTGGTCTAGCTTTCTGTAGATTGGTGTATCTACCTTGTTGTATATTGGGTATCAAATCTGTTGTCATTGGCTTTGTCTTTGGTGTTTAAGTCTGCTCATTTGTTATTTCTTCTCGATGTTCATACTACTGGTCTTGGTACACTCCATCATTTCTCCTCCAATTTGTGAGGTAGAACAAGATGGTACAAGTTATGTGGTTCTGTTAGAAAGAAAGAAAACTAGGGCGAGGGCAAAGATTGAACAAGCAAAAAATGGGAGGTGTCCTTCTAGAGGCTATACATATCAATTTAAGAGAAGAAAGGGAAAAAGGAAGTAAAACATAACAAGAATACAAAAAAAAATCAAACAATCAAACAAACAAACAGAAGCCTTAAATAGCACCACAGCAATAAGCACCACAGCAATAAAGACAACAACAATAACTATGGTCTCAAGATAAAAATCCAACAAAGCACAAAAAGAAACAACCAAAAAAATAAACAAGAAACAACAATAACAAAAACGTAAGTAGTGCCTTTTTTTTCCTTTTGCCTAGGCGAAGTAAATATTGGGGTGATTAGAAAGGGAATTTCGTTGGCCTAATAGATACAGGGTTTCTCCGCCCTTGAAGTATACTATCAAGGGGATAACTGTAAGCTCCATACATGTTCTTATTCT
The DNA here is from genome assembly GCF_024139225.1 of Suncus etruscus. NCBI lineage: Eukaryota > Metazoa > Chordata > Mammalia > Eulipotyphla > Soricidae > Suncus > Suncus etruscus. Next base: position 90,032,509 of record NC_064856.1, on the reverse strand, counting down.
CTCCCCTAGGTCCTTTTGTGATGTCTGGAAACTTACCTCTCAGTCTTGGATGATAAAATCAGGCCTCTGTGACTAGAGATCTTAGCACAGGTCATAGGATGGAGCCTAGGGTGGAGTCTTCCTTTATATTTCTAGAAGTTCTGTTCCATCACTGTTTTTTTAATCAGTCTTGGTAGTCTTGGTTTTTGCTATTCTAGGGTGAAGCTTAGAATAGTCTTTCATTATGTTTCCAGAAGTTCTGCTCAGTTGTAGCTGTTTCAGTCAGGACTCTGGAATTAAAGATCTTGGTTGTTGTACAAGTTTTAGGCCAAAGCCTAGACTAGATCTTTTTTATGGGATAGGTTCTGCCCAGTCATGGTTGTCAAAGTCAGTCTTCTCAAGTTAGCGATCTTGGCTTTTGCACAGATCAAAGGATGACGTGTCTTCTGATTTCATCTTATTTTTAGGTGGTGAGGTAGGACAATCTACTCTTATACCAAGTTGTTGCTATTTCCTCATTGTCGGGATGTCTTATCAAAACTAGCGCTGGAGGGGCCGGCGCTGTGGCTCTAGAAGTAAGGTGTCTGCCTTGCCAGCACTAACCTAGGACTGACAGCAGTTTGATCCCCAGGCTTCTCATATGGTCCCCCAAGTCAGGAGCGACTTCTCAGTGCATAGCCAGGAGTAACCCCTGAGTGTCACCGGGTGTGCCCCCCCAAAAAACAAACAAACAAACAAACAAACAACTGGCGCTTGTTGGTGTCAGAGCAGTGTAAAGAATGTCCCAGAGGGAGTTTGGTTTCTGGAGCTTTTGCGAAAAACTGCATTGGTTCTATATCTGACATCTAAGTTTCAGGGTTGGAAGGTTGCTAGTGGTCTAATCACATGGAGTCTAAGTTGGGACTACATGACTTATGTTCAAGGTGTGTGGTGCCCTGTATTGTTAAATGTATGAGTTCTTATCCCTAGTAGATAAGAGCTTATTTCTCTATGTAAAATTTCCCTCTTTTTAGTGTGTCTGTGCAAAAAGAAATGGTGCTATATTATATTGTTGGTGAATTTGGAGGTGAGAATGTCAGGCTCCGTCATCTCTGTGCCCTGGTTTTGACTTGAACTTTAATCCCAGGCAAGACTTTTTCTTTTTTCTTTTTGGTTTTGGGGTCATAGCCGGTAGCGTTCAGAGGTTACTCCTGGCTCTACGGTCAGAAATTGTTCCTGGCAGTTTCAGGGACCATATGGGATGCTGGAATTTGAACCACAGTCCTTCATGCAAGGCATGAACCTCCATGTTATCTCTGTGCCCCAAGACTTTTTCTTGTAATACAACCAAAACAGATGAAGTGAAGGAGAAGAAAGCAAAAACAAGACTATATATATGTATAATAAATAAAAATGAGTTTAGAAAAGTAAGAACAAAGTGATATAGGAGACTACCTTACATTTGTGGGTAAACAGATTAAGAGGTAGTATTATTTTAGAGGTCTTAAACTTATAAAAGAAATATAAAACTTCTGCAAGATTTTATGTGAGCTTGAATATATGATTATATCTATAAAGTTCCTAATATTATTTTGTGTTCATTCTCAAGGGTATAGCTAATCCCTATCACCAAACTTTTGTTTCTGTAGGAACTATAGACATCTAATATTGTAGAGAAGAAATTAGTTTCTCCCATATAGATCATTTAAGTTTAGAACAAGAAAACTTTTTTTCATTTGTTTGATTTTTTTGGGGGGGTCACATCTAGTGGTGCTGGCTCTGAGCTCAGAAATTGCTCCTGGCAGGCTTGGGGAACCATATGGGTTGCTGGAATTTGAACCATCATCTGTCTTGGATCAGCTGTGTGCGAGGCAAATGCCCTACCTCTGTGCTATCTATCTGAACTCCTAAGAATACATTTAATTTCAAATAGTATGCTTGCTATTATAATAATTGAACAGGTTTGAGTATTTAAAACCATGTGTGAGCTATAGTGAACAGAGATATTCCATTGCCTATCTATAATATGCAGAAACTTGACAAGTTCAAAAATATGACCACAGTTAAAAACATAGAGGAATTTTCTTAATATAGCTACTATTAGCAGAAAAGTGTGAACTGGAGAGAAATGAGAAAATGTTTTAAGTTTTAGAATTTAAATATATGTCTTTCTTCTGTGCTGAGCTGTCAAACTATTTACAAATTATAAACAGTTACAAATAATAAACTAGGGAGCATCAACCTATTCAGTAAAAAATAATCAATTTCCTCCAAGAATAATGGTAAAAAGTTTAAAAAGTATTTTTAAAAAGGAGGGGAACAAAGACACTAACTTTAATAATGCTTTACAAGATATTACCTTGAAAGAGTAATAAAGTGTACCTATCTCAAAAGAGTTCTTTGCTTAACAATAAAACACTTCAAATCTTAATTTGAAATTATAAAACCTCAAGATGCATTCATAGTCAACTCAAATAAAAATGTAGTCGCTGCTGTTACTTGGTAAATGTTAGTTGATAGACAGGTGATTTATGAATGTATGAGATTAATTTTCAGAATATTCACCTCTCTCAATTGTTTGGGAATAAATGGCAGATTTCTCCTATTTCTCCATATCTCTGAAGTCTACAGAATACATTTTAGTATGTTAGAAATGAAGAAGGTAAAAGAAATATACAGGTAGGTGAGGAGAAATCTAATTCCATAACTGATAGATCCAGTCTACATAATGTGTCTCAGAAATTCAAGCTATCTGTTTTTAGGGCACCAATACATCAGAGCATAATAAAATCAGATCACAGTGGAAACATAGCAACTTTATTTGCCTTGAGATGTGTGAAATTTTCTTTTATAATAGATTTGGTGAAATAAATAACTTTTTCTATAGAATTGTTTCAATATTCAAGTAAATTTTTCAAGAACCCTTTAGATATTTATTTGGGCAAAACCACACCTGGCTTGATAAAGGCTTATTCATAGCAGGATCCAGGAACCTTATGGAGTGCCAGGGATCAAACCTCTGTAAGATAGTATCTACAAGGCAAGTCCTCTGCCCACTATACTATACTTCTGGCATCATAGCATTAAAAATTTAAAAGATTTTTTTGAGAAAACTTATTTGAATAACTATGATAATTCCTTATTTTCTTTTTTATTTTATTTTATTTTGTTATTTCTATTATTTTTTATTTTTGTTTTTTTTGGGAGCCACACCCGGTGTTGCTCAGGGGTTAGTTTTGGCTATGCACTCAGAAATTGCTCCTGGCTTGGGGGACCCTATGGGGCACTGGGGAATCGAACTGCTGTCTGTCCTAGGCTAGTGCAGGCAAGGCAAACTACTTACAGGTTGCACCACCGCTCTGGCCCCAATTTCTTCCTTTCTTTTGTGTATAAGTGACAGCATAAAAAAATGTTGTCCTATTTAAAATTATCCTATGAGGAATTGGCACTACTCTTTCTTACATTTATTTCCGAGAGCTCCTTGTTAATATAACTAAGAACTGTTATCTTCTAAAATACAGGTTGTTAAATGAACAACAAAACAACAAATTGATGCAACAAGTTTCAAAAAAGCTTGTCAAGTTTTTGATTCAGTGATTAAAAGTAGAATCTACATAAATAACTTATAATGTTTGTTCCTTTATGATACATATTTTTTACTTGGGAACAAAATAGAGTTACATTTATTCCTGGAAACATCTATAAATTATAGCTCCCAATGTCTAAAATGGAATTTCAAGTAAAACAATATCATTGCCCCAATCAAAAATGAGATAAATGTATTTTTTCTATCATCACATTCATGGGGTTTTTTTAACATAAATTTCTCCAGTTTGGTATAACTAAAATGTTGCTGTATTTTTAGTGACTGAAACAGTTGTTTCATAAAGTGGTTCATAAAGTTCTTGGTAACATAAAAATGATGTCCTTATTCTCACAACTCAGGACCTTATTAACAAATTTTTATACTATCAATCTGATGTAAACCTACTCAGAAATATCTAAAGCCCTAAGTAATGTCTTCTCATTGCTGTTTAATTTTAAAAAGAAAGAACAAAAACACCAAATAGGGGCAAGATTATAAAGGAAGACTACTTTATTAATTGCGGTTGAGAGGGTTATTTGGTGTCACTTTTCTGGAGACAAATAAGGCTTGCTATCAAATTTCCTTCATGTACATTGTACTTGACCTATGATAATTTCTATGATTTAGTTCCCAGAAATCAGTAATAAATGAAGATTCATGTGCATAAATGATCATTCTCAGAATTTAACAGTCTTATTACAAATGTCCAGATTACTAACAAATAAATAACTTGTTATAATATGTCTTATCAAACTAATAAACAAATCAAGAATAATAATGCTATTTTCTGAATGTGTAGATATGGGCATAAATTCACAAGATTTCATTAATTTGAAAACCATAATTTAAAAGCATGCAAATGTTACATCATATAAAATTAAATTACTTATAAAAACTTTCATATATTATATAGTTTCATATATTAACTGAATAAAAGTATTTTTGCCTTTTATATTTATAATTTTTTATTTTACTTTATTGAAACCATTGTGATTTTATGGGTTTGTTACTGGATAATCCATTCTGACTCATTGGTACTGTGTTGTTTTGATCACTATGGTTTTGTATTACATTTTCACATACATAATGAGATACCTCCCAGTTTCTTGTTTTTCGATATAGATTTGGCTATCTTAAGTATTTTATGGTTCCACACAAACTTTATAATTGATCATACTAAATTCTTGTAGAATGTTGTCAGAATTTTAAAAGAGATTGCATTCAGTCTATATAGTAGTTTAGGCAAGATGGTCACTTTGATAATATCGATTCTTCCAATCCATCAGCATGAAATGCTTTTTTAATTTTCTTAAATTTTCTTCAAGTTCTTTCTTAAGAGTTTTGAAGTTGTCATGATATGGATTTCTCAACTCTCTTGTTAGGTTAATTTCTTGGTAATTGATAGTTCTAGACACTATTTTAACTGTAGATATATTTTTTATTTCTTTCTCCTCTAAGTCATTATTTGTATAAAGGAATGCAACGGTCTTTTGTGCATTGACTTTGTAGCCAGCCACTTTACTTTATTGGTTTATTGTTTCTAGTGGACTCTTCAGCATCTTTGCTGTGTATCATTATGTCATCTGCAAATAGAGATAGGTTGACTTTCCCCATTTCCATTTTGCATTCCTTTGATTTCCTTCTCCTGTCAGATTACTGTTACTAGAAGAACTTCTAATACTATGTTGACTGAGAGTGGTGACAATGGACATCTTTGCCTTATGTCCAACTTACTGGAAAAGCTTACAGTATTTCACCATTAAGAATGATGTTGGCTATAGTTTTTCTATAGGTAGATGTTACTATGTTGAGGAAGGTTCCTTCCACACATACTTTCCTGAGTTTTTTTTAACCATAATGGGTGTTAGATCTTATCAAAGGCTTTTTCTGAATAAATTGATATGATCATATGATTTTTGTCTTTCCTTTTACTGATGTGGCATATGATATTGATTTGCATATATTGAGCTATTCTTGCATCCCAGGGGAAAATATCCACTGGGTCACCATGTATATTCTTTTTGATGTGTGTAAAATAAAAATGTCTATGAGTTGGTGAGACTACCCCAGGCACTGTGTTTCTAACCCCTTAGGCAGGTGGGTCTGATAAAGCAGGGTAGAAGCAAAAAATAAGTCCAACCTAGTCAGCAAAAGCTATTCATTGTGCTTTTACTTCATGGTATCTTTCTGCCATGTGCTCCCTCTTCTCCAAGCTCTTTCTGGAGCCCAAAGCCACACCCCTTTCTTAATTTAAAGGAACTCCCAAATCTAGGGAGGGGGAAGTTCATGTCAGATACAAAAGCAACTAACAAGTGAGCTTTTACATACCCAAAAAAGTTAGGGAATGGGGCTGGAGAGATGGCACAGTGATAAGGCATTTGCCTTGCATGAGGCCAATACAGGACGGATCACGGTTTGAACCCCAGCAACCCATATGGTGCCCCTAGCCTACCAGAAGTGACTTCTGAGCACAGAACAAGGAATAACCTCCAGGAGAGCCGCCACATGTGACCCAAAAACCAAAACAAAAAAAAAAATTAGGGAAAAGGGAAGTTGGGGGCTGTTTATTACAAGTAGAAATTGGTTGGACTTTATTTCTTGATTCAATCTTCTAGTCTATGTTTTTAGACAGAAGAGTTTAGTCCATTGACAGTCAAGAAAACTATTGACAAAAAGGGTGATTGTGCATTATATTGCTGTTACAATAGGGTAATTTGATTTATATAATTGATCTTTGAGTAGTTCACTTAGAATCAATTTGGTTACTGTTAATGTTGCAAGTTCTTTTTTATCTGAGAATGTTTTATCCCTCCCTCCAATATAAATGAGAGATTTTCTAGGTACTGTACTCTAGATTAAATTTCCTTTACTCATTATTATGAATATGTTGTTCCACTATTTTCTTGCCTGGATTGTTTAAAATTAAAAATCTGGTTTGATTCTTATATTCTTTCCTTTATACTTAAGATTATTCTTCTTCATTAATGCTTCAGAAAATTCATATTCGGGGGCCAGAGAGATAGCATGGAGGTAAGGTGTTTGCCTTTCATGCAGAAGGACGGTGGTTCGAATCCTGGCATCCCATATGGTCCCCTGTGCTTGCCAGGAGCGATTTCTGAGCATAGAGCCAGGAGTAACCCCTGAGCAATGCTGCGTGTGACCCCCCCAAAAAAACAAAACAAAACAAAACAAAGAAAGTTCATATTTCTCTTTATTTTTTGTTTGCTTATTTGTTTTACCATTTGGATCACTATATATCTTGTTATTCTGTTAGGATATACTTTGTTTGGCACACCTTTTGCCCCTTGGATTTGTACAGCAGCCTCTTTACAGTTATTGTAAGAAGTTCTCTGCTGGGCTGGAGAGATAGCATGGAGGTAAGGTGTTTCCCTTTCATGCAGAAGGTCATTGGTTTGAATCCCAGCACCCCATATGGTCCCTCGAGCCTGCCAGGAGTGATTTCTAAGCGTGGAGCCAGGAGTAGCCCCTGAGCACTGCAGAGTGTGACCCAAGAAAACAAACAAACAAACAAAAAAAGTAGTTCTCTGCTATTATCTCTCTCACTACTTGTTCTTCTCTTTTCCTTTTTCCTCCCTTTCTGATATTTTTATAATTCAGAGATTATTTCTTTTGTCTTTTTTCATTAAATACATTTAATTTTCTTGCATTATTTTTCTATTTTTTACATTTTTGACTTATTTTTGACTTATTAATGATGGCTTGTAATTTATCTTCAAGTTCATTATACAGTTCTCCACCTGCATAATTCTGCTACTGAAGCTTGCTAACATGTTTTTTAGTCCCTTTAATTCCATTTGTATGAATTCTCTCATCTTCTGAAAGAGTTCTTTTTTGAAAAAGTTGAATTTTTCATCAATAGATTGCTTAATTTTACAGGCTTGTGCCTCCTTAATTTATAATGCTATAACTTTTAAGTGTTGGTTTTAGGTTTGCATCTACAAGGCTCAGGCATTTTGTCTGGTTTGACATTTTGCCTAGATTTCTCTTCATATCCTCAATTATCATTGTCCTCCATAGTTTCTCCATTGCTCTTTGCATTTGATTTTTTGTTTGCCCATTATTTAAGACAGCTATCAATTGAATTGATTGTATAAGAGGTGGCTAGAAATATATCTGCCTTGTAATTTACCTAATCATGCAAGGATATATAAGTCTGATAGTAAAACTTGCCAACTAATTATTTGATTTTGTCAAATTAATTTAGAAGCTGTATATTAGCTGGGCCAATTAGCCAGAAAAAAATCGCTGTAAATTTTTTTTTGTTGTTTTTTTGGGTCACACCTGGCAGTGCTCAGGGGTTCCTCCCAGCTCTGAGCCAGAAATTGCTCCTGGCAGGCTCAGGGGACCATATAGGATGCTATCCTTCTGCATGCAAGGTAAACACCCTACTTTATGCTATTTCTATGGCCCCTTAGCTATAAATTAAGTTTGAGAATAGAACTACAGACAGGAGAGACACACAATAGGTGGTGGATTGGAGAAAGCTCTGGAGGGGAATAAATTGACAGTGATATTGGTGGCTGATGGGGCCCTGAATGTAACAGAAACTGGGGATTCCCTCTCTTATATACACACCTGAATGGAGATGATAGATGTACGGGATTCAAAATGGGCCTATATTTATAATTTTCTGGTTTTTAAATAGTCATGTTAGTAAATAAAAGGAGAAATAAAGATAAGTTGCAAACTAAGGAGAATTATACAATGATAGGAAATAATATTTTTTATTCATCAAAGCACAAACTCAAGAATGCAAGCTGCTTGAGTTAGCGATACTTGATGTCACAAAAATGATCATTTTGTCAATCTTTAACACTGATAATGTTCTCTTCCAAACACTTCTAAAAGTAATTTCTGAGAATAGAGCTAGGAGTAAGCCTTGAATACTTCCAATTTTATTTAAAAAAAAAGAAAAACAGATGGCATCACAAAAAGTAATGTACAGGGAACCAGAGCAATAGTACAGTAGGTTGGATACTTGCCTTGCAAATGGCCTGCACAATTGTTTTATCCTTGGCCTCCCAATACTCCCCTGAGTATTGCCAAGAGTAATTCCAGATTGCAGAGGAAGGCATAAGTCCTGAGCATTACTGGGTGTTGATCAAAACCAAACCAAACAAAAAACAAAGACAAAAATAAACTTTTCGGGGCCGGGAAGGTGGTGCTAGAGGTAAGGTGTCTGCCTTGCAAGCGCTAGCGTAGGACAGACCGCGGTTCGATCTCCCGGCGTCCATATGGTCCCCCCAAGCAGGCGGCGATTTCTGAGCGCATAGTCAGGAGTAACCCCTGAGCGTCAAACAGGTGTGGCCCCAAAACCAAAAAATATATATAAATAAACTTTTCTAGACTTTATGTTTTCTTTACTTATTTCTTTATCTAGGTTATGAATACCTAAATTATGTTATTCCACTTCTTTTGTAATCTATATCTATAAGTATCCTCTTTACTTTGGAGCTTTCAAGTACTGATTACTAATATTAATTTTATGACTGGTATTTCTAGAGAAGAAATCATTGGATATAAGGAATTTTTTCTGCTTCCCAATAAATTATTTAGTAAAATTTAATTATTCAAGTAAATGCCCTTAACATGTATGATTTGTTCTTTAATTCTAACTTCTTTTTTTGTGGGGAGGGGGTCACACCCGGCAGTGCTCAGGGATTACTCCTTGCTCTACGCTCAGAAATCGCTCCTGGCAGGCTCGGGGGACCATATGAGATGCCAGGTTTCAAACCACTGTCCTTCAGCATGCAAGGCAAAAGCCCTGCCTCCATGCTATCTCTCTAACTTCTAACTCTACTTCTTATTCTAGGATATCAGTCCTGCCATCACAGGGCATTCATGTAACAGTTAAATGTCCCAAAGAAAATAACACAGATTTTTACTTAAGATTAAACATGAACAATTTCCTAGCTCTAAATTTTTATTTTTAAATTAACATTCTTGAATTGTTAAATGTTAACATTTAATTGTTAATTGTTAAATGTTAAGAATTCCTCTTTTAATATGTTTTGAATTGCTACATTCATGAAGGAGTCTATGTATCTGTCTATTATCAATTATCATAATAATAAATAATATAAAAATAAAATATTAATAAACTAATAAATAATAAACTAATAGCCAAGAATAGTAACTGAGCAAGAAATTCTCCTGTTTATGAGTAAAGTTGCTCACATAGATTATTTAAATAAATATTCACAGTACCCTATTTACTTTATTTTGAATATAAGACAGATGATAAATGGTTAAAATAATTTTCTCAAGTTGATTGAAATTGAAAAAAATATATATGGGATTAAAATATAGGTATTTTGGGTCAGAGTGGTGGAACAGAGGTAGGGTGTTTGCTTTGGATGTGGCTGACCTACATCCTACATCAAACCGTGGTTTGATCCCCCGGTATTCCATATGGTCTCCCAAGTCAGGAGCGATTTCTTAGAGGAGTAACCCCTGCACATCACCAGATGTGGCTCAAGAATCAATATATGATATATCTATGTATGTATTAGCTGGAGAGATATGCTAAATGTTGTGTTCTTGCCTTCCATGTGGTAAACTTTGGTTCAATTCCTGGTACAACATATACTCTCCAGAGTGATACTGTAGCATAAAGCCAGGAGTAAACCTTGAGCATTGCTAATTATAGTCCCAAAATCAAAAATAGAGAAAAATAGAGAGAGCATGATTCAACTCATCTTAACTTATTGGAAACATTTTTGACTATAGAATAGAACGTTATGCTTATATTTATTGCTGCTTAAATAAATTAATAACACAAAAAACTGACATAAATTATTATCCAATAAAAACTCTCAGGTCCCTAAGTGCAAAGGCAGGAATAACCCTTGAGGTAAGCAGGTTGTTTTCTAAACCACCCTACACACAAAAATTGCTGCAAAAATATTTTTTAAAAAAATCTCAGGTTATTGACTTTTATTTTTATATAACTTTCTAATGAGAGAGAAGAACAAGAGAGTTAGAACCCCATTGATCAAATTTCAGCTAGTTAAATGTTGTTCAACAACTTTTATACTTTTGCCCCAATAGAAAAATTCATGATAAATGACAAGATAAAATGAACTTCATATATTAAAAAAAAAAGTAAATACATCCCATAGGATATTGCCTGATATTTTAGAATTGTAGCTGAAGGGACAAACATACATCTCTGAAAAAATGTATTTAGTAAGTGGTAAAAAATTGGTAACAGAGGTGAAATGAATATTACCTGTCATGTCTCAGCTGTTCTAAAACTCATTCCGACTAAGAGTACTTAAAAATAAAATACCTTAGAAAGCAAGCTATTTGCAGTTCTATTTGTCCATGATCTCATTATCTTTATATGTATGGGAGATTTTTCATTCAATTTTTCAATGTCATTACTGAACATTCACTCATTCAATATATGTTTATTCGATATGCATTCCATGTCACAGAGCTAGCCCTGGATCCAGCCAGGTGAATAAATGTTCTCTTGTGAGAAGGGAACCAAGGACAGAGCCTAGAAACTTAATAGCATAATAGTATATGATAGAGATGAAAGGAACAGATGTACATTAACATAAAGATATATATGCTTGCCCACATATATGCATATGCTATCTTGCCATACTGCAGGAGAGAAATATCAATCACACTGAAGATATTAACAGAATGTCTGGGAGACTTCCGTCTCAATGGCAGAGGATTTCATGGATGAGTTTTGTTTTAAAAAAACATTTTGAAAAAGAATGACAGAATTAAGTAACATGGCCCAAAATATGGAGACATTTCCTGCATTGGCAGAGATAAAGATACCAAAAATCTGAAGAGTTCTCAGTGACTTTTAAGAACTTTAATTTGAATAAAAATGTGCACAGGTACAGTCTCTTACCAGATGATCAAATATCAGAATTTGCGTCTGTGAATTTTTTGATATTTCAACAAACTTTTTAAAAATCACCTTGATCTTTTGTTTATAAGATACTATTGAATTATTCTAATCAATTCTACTAAATTAAATTTACCAAAGTCCTTTTTCAAGGCTTTGTAGTAGATCAAACTTTAACAAACCAACTTCATACTAAAACCCAATTTAAATCCCCAGCACTACATAGCCCCTGAATACTGTCCTGCCAGGAGTTATCGCTGAGCAAAGAGCCAGACAAAGCCCTGAATATCACTGAATATGGTTTAAACCCTCATTTCACCAAAACTCAACAAATAAGTGCAAAATAAAATTAAATTAAATTAAAATAAAAGGAAGATGCATCTTTGCCTATGACTACACTGCCTCATGATTTTCATTGAAGAAGTGTGGTTTATAAATTACATTGTCAGTTACATACATTACAAGTCATCATCTACAATTACTATATTATCTTTATCACCATAATGTTCCTGTTTTTATCTATCATGATATAATAGAGCCCTCTTCTCTAGTTTATCCATCCTTTTTCCTATTTCCCTTCTCCTAAATGCTATTACATTCTTACAATCTAAATAAACTTAAAATTATAAAAATTAAAGTCCTCTATTGCCTTTAGATTATTTAAAAATAGTTAATTGTGAGACAATGTATAAGGAGGGAGCATACTCTCTGGCATTGCATGTCTTCTCATCAAATCAATGTTAGATTATTATAAATATTATTTCACTGTTTTACTAGAAATCAAGTGTAAAAATCATGCACACACTAATTGAGACACTAAATAATGTAAAATTTGGTTTTTGCATCAATAAAATAAATTTACTATGATATCCCTAAATGTAAAATTATGGCAAGAAATTGTGTTATAATGATAAATAGTATAATGTCCTAAGCAAGAGTATCCCATCTGTAAGAAGTCTTTTTCAGTTGACTGCAATAGTTAGTTGGTGGATCTGATTTGTTCTTTAGCTCTTAATTCTAAGAAATGTTAAATCTCAAAAGCATACATTCATCATCATCAATATTATAAGATGAAACTAGCATGATTGAAAATATGTCTTAATCTGAAGAGACAGTTCAGCAAGCTTTGCATATTGGTAGTGTGTTTAATTCCTGGCACCATATGTAGTACCAGGAATGATACCGTAAGCCAGGGGTCTCAAAATCACGGCCCTCCGTAAAACATTTTGTGGCCTGCGGCCGGCCTTCAAATATCCCAGTATTCATGATTATTCTCTTCCCGAATGATCGCAATAAAAATCCCATTATTAAGAAAAAAATCGCATTAAACATTCGCATACCCCGAGCAATTCCATTCAGAGTATGCAAATGTTTAATGCAATTTTTGGTATTTTTTCTTATTAATGCTATTTTTTGCCTCCCTCCCTACTAATGCGATTTTAATGCAAATATTCCATAAGCAAATAATGGCGAATACTTTCCGCCTAGCGCAGACGTCATTTCCGCTGCTCCTGCCTGCTGTCCTTTGCATTATCGAGGCCTAAGGGAGAGTAAGGAGAAAAGTTTATTACAGAATTATTTTGTCAGACCTTCATCATGACTTCTTCAAAGCCTGCAGTGAAGAGAAAGATTGATGACGAGCACAATTTCAGGAAAAGTGGGAGACGCAGTATTTCTTTGTTGAGCACAGGGGCATCCCCACATGTCTTATTTGCTCAGAGAAAGTTGCAGTGCACAAGGAATACAACTTGAAATGCCATTATTCAACTAAACTTGCTGAGGAATGTGCAAAATATCAAGGAAATGAGAGAGCCAAGAGGGTTGCCAGTCTTAAAGCATGTCTAATGAGGCAACAAGATTTCTTCAAGAAAGCAACCAAAGAGAATGTTGCATCAGTCAGTCGAAGCTAGTTACATGGTTAGTGAGATGATTGCTCAGGCAGGAAAACCATTCACAGAAGGAGAGTTTGTTAAAAAAAAAATGCATGTTACAGGCTGTAAGTATTATCTGTCCAGAAAAGAAAGGTCAGTTTAGCAAAATCAGCCTTTCTGCCAACACTGGCAGAGCGCATTTCTGACCTGTCAAGTGACATTTATCATCAACTGTGTGAGAAAGCCAAATGTTTTGATGCATACTCAGTTGCTCTTGACGAGGGCACAGATATAACAGACACTGCGCAGCACACAATTTATGTCCATGGTATTGATTGCAATTTTGAATTGACAGAGGAGCTGCTCACAATAATTCCAATGCATGGCCAGACCACTGCTAATGAGATATATCGGCATCTGTGTGATGCCATTGAGTATGCAGGTTTGCCATGGAAGAGGTTTGTTGGAATAATAACCGATGTAGCACCATTGATGACAGGGAGGAAAAATGGACTGGTGGCACTAGTTCAAAAAAAATTGAAGAGGAGGGTGTAGAGAAGGTCATTGCTCTTCACTGCAGTCTCCATCAGCAGGCCCTTTGCAGTAAATGCCTGCCATGTGACAATTTGATGTCTGTTGTTGTGAAATGCATCAACCAAATCAGATCCAGGGGCTTAAAGCACAGAAGGTTCCGTGCTTTTTTTTTTGGAGGAAATGGAGTCAGAATATGGAGATGTGCTCTATTTCACTGAGGTACATTGGCTCAGCAGGGGAAATGTCCTGAAAAAAGTTTTTGAGTTGAGAGAAGTGAAATCCTTCATGGAGAAGGATGGGAATGCTCTTTCTGAGTTGAGTGATCACAAATTGCTCATGGGCTTAGATTTTCTTGTTGACATCACACATAAACTGAATGTACTAAAAAAGATGTTTCAAGGCCCGGGGCAGCTTATCAGTGCTGCCTATGGCAACATGAGAGCATTCTCCACAAAACTTGTGTTATGGAAATCCTAACTCTCTTAGACAAACCTTTGCCATTTCCCAGCATGCAAGGAACTTGTGGATGCAGGCATAACATTCAGTGGTGAGAAATATGTTGATGCTATTTTTAAGCTAGAGAAGAAATTTGATCACAGATTTGCAGCTTCTAAAACCACAGAGCCACTTTCCAAATTTTTGTAGACCCCTTTTTCTTTGATGTGCTAGATGCCCCTCCTGTGCTTCAAATGGAGTTCATTGACCTGCAATGCTGCAAATCTGATCTCAAAGCCAAGTTTAGGGAGATTAGTGGAAAAGCAGACTTGCATGAGCAGTTTTTGAGAGAATTGCCCCCCAGCTTCCCTGAGCTTTCCCGAATGTTCAAGCACACCATGTGCCTTTTTTGGGAGCACATATTTGTGTGAAAAGTTATTCTACACATTGAACTTCAATAAGTCAATTACAGGTCTAGACTTAATGATTATCACCTTCATGCCATACTGAGGGTCTCAACTGCTTCCTCTCTAAAGCCAAATGTGGTTCAGATTTGTGAGAAGCGCTGTCAAGTCTCTGGCAGCAAGGAATAGGCAAAAGATGCCATGTTCAGAAGAACTGTTCATGATCTTCACTCAATGTTCTATTCATGTTCAGAAGAAATAATTAAAACTGTTAATAATGATGTTTGAGGACATTTTTTTGTGAAATCCCGTATGCGGCCCTGACTCACCCCAACTTTGCCTCCTGCGGCCCCCAGGTAAATTGAGTTTGAGACCCCTGCTTTAAGCTATCCACAGATAATCTCTATGTATGGTCCTCTAAAATAAATTAAAATTCAGTAATTTAAAATAAAATATATGTTCATATTAATAAAATACATGAAGCCTGTTTAATACATGTAATTCATATAATGAGTGCTTGTGATAAACAAAGTTCTGAAGTGGAATAATCATTAGAGGAAACTGACATCCCATGAACTTCAATGTGATGTTCATGCTAACAAGACTAGTCAGACAGAAAGCAAGAATTTCTTCTCATCAGGATACTATATATAAAGTGAATTAGTTACCTTTCCCCAGAAGATCAACTTTAAAAAATATCTGCCTCTGGAATGTAGCCATAATCTTTCTTCAACATTCTTTTGTTTAATAAAATTTTCAACTATTCTTGAAGCTCTGGATAGCCATTCAGGTCACATCACTGTCTCTTTTACTGGTGAAGAATGTCCTATTTTTTAGTGATAAAGATGGTTATAGCATCAAGTTAACCCATGTAATGCAATGTTATTTGAGAATTTATAAAAATGACAGAATTGATAGGCAGGTGATCTCTTGCTGAATGAAACATGCTGAATGAAAGAAAAATATAAGATGTTATTATCTGTAAAAGTAGTTTTGTATGTAATGATAACTATAAAGATATTACTTTGTGGGGCTGGAGCAATGGTGCAAGCCCTAAGGCATCTTCCTTGCACACGCTAGCCTAGGACAGCCTAGGACAGACCATGGTTCGATCCCTCGGAGTCCCATCTAGTTCCTAAAGCCAGGAGCAATTTGTGAGACCATAGCCAGGAGTAACTCATGAGCAGCTCCGATGTGGTCAAAAACAAGCAAGCAAACAAAAGGAAGAAATTAATTTGAGTATTAAAAAGCAAATCTGGGGCTAGGCATGCAACTCAGTGGTAGAACAATTATCTCATATATATGAGGTCTTAAGTTCTATTCTTGGCACGAGTCAAAAAACAACAGAGGAGATACAGTCTCGCAATAAAAATTACTATAGAAATAGAAAGAAGATTAGCTATATTTTATGCAAAGTCAGGAAAGGGGGACTGACTGCTATAGAGGATTTTCTTTTCCAAGTTGTAAAAAGTTCTAAAATGAGACTATGGTGTTCATGTTGTAACTGACTATACTAAAAACTGCCAAATCACACATTTAAAATGATATGTGGATTATGTTTCAAAAATGTTTTTCAAGTACACTAACACAACTGGCTAGAAATATTATTAATCTAATCATTATATATTAACATGTGGCAACTCTTTCCTATATGTTAACTTGAGTATTTTCAGGTTGCATACATTCACCCTCAAAACAACCCTTTGAAGGTAATATAATTTTAGTCTCACTTTTTTTTAAATTTTTATTGTGATCATAATGTCTTACATAACTTTCACAGTATTTTAGGTACATATTAACATTGAATCAGGGGAATACCCATCACCAAATTTGTCCTCCCCCAACCCAGTTCCCTTTCTGTAATCCATATACCCCACCATCACCCCCCAGGCTGCTAGAGTAGGTGGACCCCTCTTTGTCTAGCTTACTATTAGTGGTCATATATCTGTTTGGTTCTGGTACCCTCCCTTGTTTCCCCCTCTATTTAAGAGGTGGAGCTAGATAAATCGAGTTATGTGGTTTTGTTTGAAGGAAAGAAAAGCAATAAAATGGGGTACAAAATAAGAAAAAAATAAAAAATAAATAAAAAAAGAAGTCAAATACTTTGAAAATGGGCAGAGACCTTCTAGAGGCTTTCAACCTCAGTTTGAGAGAGGACATAAAAAAGGTAATTGAAACACCACAACAACACAGAAATATCAAATTAAATATCCAGTGAGCACCACAGCAATAAAGACAAGCACCACACAATAGTCTTGGTTCTGAAATCAAATTATGCCGGAGTGCAAAAAGAAAGAGAAAGACGTCAAAAAATCGATCAGTCAATAAATAAATGTGTAGAAAGATGATTATTTTGTGTTTTTTTTTTCTTTTTCCCCTTGCATAGGCACATTATGTAAATATTGGGGATATTATAGAGGGAATTCCGTGGCCTAGGAGTTACAGGGTTTCTCCACCCCTGAAGTATACTGTCATGGGATTAACTGTAGACTCCTTGCATGATCATTTACTCTCCCCTCGGTGCTTTTGTGGTGTATGGAAGACTTCTGCTTCATCTTGGATGGTAAACTCAGACCTCTGTATCTAGTTATCTTGGTGACTGTGCAGCTTAAGGAATGGAGCTTATGATGGAGTCTTTCTTTGTAGTCTCACTTTTTTTTTTAAATATAAAGAAACAGTAAGATGAACCTTCCAAGACCATATTGCTAGTTAAAGGTAGATTTATAATTGGAAGTCTAACTTCAGAACAGTTTTCTTTCAGGACTGAAGAGATAGTACTGGAGTTTAGGCATTTGATTTGCCTGTTGTTTAGTTCCGGGAACCACCAATAATCCCTGAGCTCTGCCAGGGGTCATTCCAGAGCAGAGACCCAGAAGTGACACAAAACATTGCTGGAAGAAAACTAAATGCCAAAAAAAAACAAAAAAACAAAAAAAAAAACCTCTTTCAGTTTCCTTGTTATTCAAATACTACTGTCCACCCTCCTCTATTCTTAAATATTTTAATCTCTGGAAAATCTCTTATAAGAAGGCACTGATTCAGACGTGTTATTCCTTGCAATGACTCATATGCATCTTTTGTCTTTCCCCCATTCTTCCTAATTCCTCTTTGAAGTTACAATTATTACACACTGATTGGATGCAGTTAAAGTGTCTAATTTCACATATTTTGACAGAAATTAAAACTCAAAATTCAAGGCTGGATAGTGAGTAGACAGAACACTTGCCTTGCATACAGCCAACCCATGTTCAATTCCTGACATCCTTGATATCATATATGGCACTCCAAACACTGCCAAGATTAAGTCCTGAGGATAGAGCCAGGTGTAATCCTTAAGCAACACTGGGTTCCACCCAAAATAGATACTAATCATAAATATAAATAAATTATACTTATAAATTCATCACTATATTTAAATTAATAAAGTCATTTATCATCCTAAATGTCTTTCTGTTTCTATTTTTTCTCTCACCTCATCCTTCTGCACCCATAGGGTCTCGACTCCTTTTATTTATCTATCATCCTAGATTCTGCACCTCCTATTGCAAGTATAAAAGGAATTATATAGAATGGAGACATCTTGGAGCAGATTCTTTTATAGAGCATAATAATTCTCCTACTTTTCTCATGTGATTGTGTATCTCAGAAGTGGGATTCTAGTTTTTCACTATGTAGATATATGAGAGCATGTTTATTCATTCAAGATTTGATATAAATTTGGATTAGATCCAGTGTTTGTTTACTGCAGATAAAGATGCTGTGAATGTTGGTACGCACAGTTTGCATGGACATATGCTTTCCTGATATACATTTGGGGACATAAATACCTACAGGCAAAATGGCCATATTTGGTAATCTACTTTTAATCTCCTAACTCCCCTCCTTTAGGTGCTGGCATGTCTCAGATAGTACCTCTTATTTGGTGGCAAAAACAAACAAACAATTACAACACTCAATTACTGCAAGTTTTAATTCTATCAGTCTCCTCCTTCCCATTCTCACTTCCTTAAAAATATTGTGATAGTACTTTCTGGGGTCATAAACCCTTTTGTTACTAACTAGATTGACTATTTGATCAAGTCATTTGTCACCATTATGATAGCCTATGGTCAGAGTAACCTGATTAGAAATTATAACAAAAACAAAAACATAAGAAAACATGAAAAATTATTTAATCAGCAGTCTTCTAATTTATATTCTTATATTTCTTTAATAAATTCGTTATTCGTATTGAATAAATTGGTTTAACATATAATTATATATGTTATATATACATATATGTATATATGTGTACACATTACATGTGTAGATGCATAGATATTTGTATATATATATATTTGTATATATTTATATTGCCAAGATTTTAGGTAGGAGGAAAAACGTTTACAAAGGCAGTTTCACTGTTGCTTTTTGTTTTTATTACTGATAGAACAAACTTAAAACAACACAAAATGGTGCTTGTATAATTTTGGTGCTCAGGAAGACCCATACCAGCATAGAGAATTAAGTGAAGAATTGGTAGGGTGGCCTTCTGCTGATAATAGTAAAAGTTGTTGTCTCCAGTATCAGCACTACGGTGTCTCCGCATTGCTCACAAATTTCTGACTTTCCTGCCTTCTTCGTACAAGGCTCATACTTCTTCAATTAAACCCACCTACATAATACAGAAAAAGCTCAAAATCTTTGATTCAATCATACCACCAAGTTTCTATTTGTCACCTATGGTGATATGTCTACATAGTCTAGAGCCATCTGCAATGCAGGACAGTACTTAATATGGCACTGTAATAGTCTCAATATTATTATTGTTTTTTTTTTTTTTTTTTTGGTTTTTGGGCCACACCCGGTGACGCTCAGGGGTTACTCCCGGCTATATGCGCTCAGAAGTCGCTCCTGGCTTGGGGGACCATATGGGACGCCGGGGGATCGAACCGGGGTCCGTCTCCTAGGCTAGCGCAGGTAAGGCAGGCACCTTACCTCCAGCGCCACCGCCCGGCCCCAATATTATTATTGTTAATGTTGATTTTTTTTTCTGTGGGTTTCTCAAAAGAAAGAACAGTGTCTTTTTTTATTTATCACAACTTTTTCACATATAGAGCAGTGAGTGCTATGTATAAATTGTCTAATTTCTAACTCTTGGAAATTTCGATTTCTTTTATAACTAGTGTGGGGAATTCTGTTCTAGAAACCAAGTAGATATGGGAGGAATGTTTAATTTTACTTACAATTTGAATTATTTCACACTAGCAATTGTCTCATTGGGCTTCCCTTTGGATTAATAAAACAATGATGTTGATTTGCTTGTACCTCCTTTATTTGATACATTTTACTTCTAGCAGTAGAATGTGGATTCCATCAGTAGGCAAATTACTTAATAGTTTTTAAACAAAAACTGTAATTCGTTCTCAGCTGCTTTTACATGAGCAAAGAAAAGCAAAGGACTGAAGGCACTTGCATGAATAATTTAAACAATAAACCTCCATTGACTCAATTATCTGATTATTTCAATAAGCATCTCAATACAAGTTTGGAATCTGATTTTTGAACACTTTTGGGTTTAAAGTCATATTTGTAGGAATTGCCCTCAGATAAGTCATTTATTATATTTATGTCCTAAGTTCAATTTAATAAACATGTAATGAGCAACTGATAGATGCCAGGAATTTTTTCCCCCGATGGTGAGTAAAAAGACAGAAAACAAAGAAACTTATTTTCTGTTTTCAGTCAAACAAGAAGATAACAAAATCATATCATTAACTATGAACATGAAAGACATAAAAATAAAAAGTATTTCCACATATCTTTTTCAACCAGAATGTCTGAATAGAGGCTAAAGTTATTTTCAGCAATGTAAATACAAACCAAAATGGAACTTAAAACTTTTCAAAGATATATTAAACCGACATTCAGTTTTTTTAATCTTTACTAATTCATTAAATTCCCCAATTACTTAAATGTCCAGTTCATTCTCTATTTACTTAAAGAGTAAAAATGATATGAAAAGTATTTAGAAAGAGAAATAATATTTAGCTGAGAAAATCTATTGACAGGATAAACACTGAAGAACAAATGAGAATATGCAGGGCAGAAGATAGATTATCCTCCTAGAAAAAAACCACATAAACTAAGATACAGGAAAAACCTAGGAATGATCTTGGGGGTCATAAATTTTCAGGTTATACTGATATTTGGGGAATATACAAAGGTTGATGGGTTTTTTGTTGTTGTTGTTTTGTTTTGTTTTTTTTACACACAAGTAACTAAAAGTATATAGCTGGAGCTAGAACTATCATGCAGCACATAGGGTGCTTGCCTTGCACCAGGCCGTATAGATTGAGTTCTGGTGTCCCACATGGTTTCCTTCATCCTATATGGAACACGGCCCTGATTAATTTCTGAGTGCAGAACCAGGAGCAATCGCTAAACACCACCACCACCACCAAAACCATCCCTGCCTTAAAGTATGCTGACCAAAGTTCGAGTTCACATTAATATTTTAACTTAAGCAACATCTGAAACCCCTACCCTCTCTCCAGAATGGGGTTATAATAATGTGGGGGAGGGAGAAGGGAAACTGATACTGCCATCTACTGGAGAGAAGTTTCCTGTTGCAAAGTTTCCTGTTTCCTTTCCTCCTTAGGAAGCCTAAGGAGGCTTTTTCCCAAAAAAGAATTCTCTAATCCCAAATGCCAAGTATGCCACAAAAGAAACCCTGCTATCATCTTAGGATGTCGCATTGCTATTCTCATTTATGGATAAGGAAATAAAGATATTTGAGCGTTTGTATCTTATCTGGGTCCTCCAAGACTAAATGGCATAGGAAGGGCAGAGCTATGTGACTGAGTAGGGTGTGTGACTTTAATCAAGTAGCTAATGAGATGCTCTGAAGGAGGCCGTGGCAATCAATGAGTGTAGACCCATGACAATGCATAGAAAGTGCTTCACACAGTGCCTGATGTATGGTAAGCATTCAATCAATAGTCCCTGCTGATCTGAATGATAACTAGTGCTTTCAGCCGGTGTCAGCAGCTATCCTGAGCTTGCTGAGAAGAAGCAGAGATCAGGGGCTACACAATGGTCTGGTGCTCTGGCCAAGCTTTTGGAAACTGAACTGTAGTGAAAGCCTGTGGTGTTAACAAGATGGGAGCTATGCAAAAGGTGCTTCCCACGGGGTGGGGCTGCAGCAGATTGTGGGAGTTTCTGGCTTAAAAAAAATGAATCTGTATTGAGGAATAGAGGAGTTTGTGCAGGAAGATGTTTTAAAGGTAATTCTGGTTTTGAATCTGAGAAATTCATTTTCACCTGTGACATAAAGAGCTGTGATGTTAGAAATACTCGCGTAAAACTCGAACAGAAGAGCGAAGAGCAAGCCATTCTCCATCACATCATGTTCTCAGATTTCTTGGAAACAGAAGGAGAAGAAAAGCTTGAACTTTTTTAAAGATGCTATAACTAATTCTTTAGAAAAAAAAAAGAAATTTTGGAATTGAATGACTGTTTAGTATCTCTTGGAAAAGAGTTTTAACATTCATTTTGCTATGTGTTTACATAAATGATAATAACTTTAGCGTCTGGTCCAGTCATTTTGATTGGGAAAGAGAGGTAGAGATACCAAGATCGAAAACCCTTTCAAAGAGACAGGGGTTCTGTTTTGTTACAATTGCTGCCTCCTTAAAGGTTAGACAAAGTGGTAAATTAAATGAATAAACATCCTGACGAAATAATATGGTCATTAATAAGTAGAACTGGCTCAAAGGGTTAAAGTGCATGTTTCGTATGGAGCCCTATTTATCACCACAAGTCCCCAAAGTGAAACCAACTAATCATTACAAAACAAGGAGAAACAAACTCCTAAACAAGAGCATCTGTCCTTTTCTTACTCAAAAATCCTAAACATTTTTTGTTTTGTTTTGTTTTTTCGGTGGGTCACAGCCAGCAGTGTCATACCAGGCTCTGTGCTCAGAAATTGCTCCTGGCTCAGGGGACCATATGGGATGCTGGGGATCTAAGCCTTATCTGTCCTGGGTCAGCCAAGTGCAAGGTTAACGCCCTACCACTGTGCTACCACTCCAGCCCCAGAAATCCTAAAGATTCTTAAAATTTCTTTGTTATTTTGCATTTTCTTCTGCTTGTTGGTAGGATGATCTCTTAGGAAACACGTTCAGGAGGAATTACTTGTTTCTTTCTGGAGTCAACCAGTTAGCATACCACCCCTTCATTCTCATTCTTTCCTATAAAAGTTTCAAGTTCAGACACATAAAATTCCAACTATCAAACCACCAGTGTGTTCTTCCTTCCATCAGTGTCCCCAGCCTGCTTTTTAATAGGTATATTTTTAAGTTGTATTGTTGTGAATCTTATGCTTGCAGTGTTCCTAGCTTATTGCTGAGAGATATTTATATACTCATCTTTACACCACTGATAACCTAAGGGCACCTATTATCTCTTGCATACTGCCTCTTATTTCTCATCTCAGCTATTTTCTTTCTATGTCCTTCTCATTTCTAAAATCAAGGACCAGGGTGAATCTAAGCATCCAATCTTTGATACATTGTGTTTCCTTGCCTTGTTTTCTATATACCACAGATAAGTGGTATACAGTACACTGCAAATTTTTGTTTGTTTGGGGCCACACCCTGTAGCACTCAGGGGTTACTCTTGGCTCTGCACTCAGAAATCACTCTTGGCAGGCTCGAGGGACCACATAGGATTCCAGGGATCAAATCCGGGTCTATCCCAGATCAGCAGCATGCAAAGAAAATGTCCTAATAATGTCCTAATGCTGTGCTGTCTCTCTGGCCTCATACACCATGAAATGTTTACAGACCCATTAGAAGTCAAAAACTTCCCACTCTTCCATGTTCATGATTTTATTTTAATCTTCCTAACAGTGCACTAATGATTTTATTTTAATCTTCCTAACAGTGCACTAATTATAGATGAGTATTTGAAGGTTAAGAGATTAACTGATTATTCAAGGTGGCTAAGAAGAAATGGAGTAATATTTGAGTTCTAGGTTTTAGGCAAAGCTTCATGGATAGACAACAGCTTAGGAAATTCAGTGCCTTGCAACCAGTTTTGTGCTAAATTTATTGGGAATTACTTTAAAAAATAGGGCAAGCTTTGCAGCACTTGCACATTGAGAATGTCTTTCAATCATGAGGTTTATGATTATATGCTACAAGATTAAGGAATGTATGCTTACTTCAGGTTGCTAAGAGAGTTAAAAGATTTTCAATAACAAATTAACATTTCACTTTTTTTTGACTGTTCTAAACCTGATCAATTGTTTTTTTAATCATAGATAATTTTTAAGACAATCTTTTGTGTGCTAAAGCAGATACTTAAGCAGCATCTATCCTATACTATATTATACTATACTATGGTATGCTATACTATGTTATGCTATGCTATAATATACTATATAAAACCAATATTACCTTTCTTTAGGCAAAAATAATATATTTTATAAACCTATTTGAATATTTCCCTTAAATTTTCTCAATAATTGGGGCTATGGCAATTGCTTTGCATTGCTGGCATGAATTTGATTCCCAGCATCTCACATGGCACCAAGAGGAGTAATTCCAAACTTCAGAAACAGAAGTATACCCTGAGCATCACTGGTTATGACTCCAAACAAACAAAGAAAAAAATTATCTCAATTCTCTTCACAGTTAGTAAATGTTGAATGTGTATGATTTACGTAGTTTGTGTATTATTTTTAATTTAGCAAAGATTTATCCATATCATTAACTTTATTTATTTTATATAACTCTAAACAAGGATAGATATCATTTTTAAGAAAAATGTGTTCAAATTTTACCCAATATAGTATATAATAGCTGTACTTTTTACCTGTTGTTTGTTTTTTGGGTCACACCCAGCAGCACACAGGGTTTATTTCGGCTCAATGCTCAGAAATTGCTCTTGGCAGGCTTAGGGTATCATATGGGATGCCAGGATTTGAACAACCGACCTTCTGCATGCAAAGCAAATGCCTTACCTCCATGCTATCTCTCCAGCCCCAATAAGCTGTACTTTTAACATATTATTCTCCCCATTGTTTATTTTACAAAATATAATTGAGGGGTAAAAATATTTCTTTATCTCCATGGATTCTTAAGAACTGAGAAAATATAAACAAACATCAGACAGAAAATGTTTTTTAAAAGTGAGAAGGATTATATTATAAACAGGTACATCTCTTAAATGCATGAGTGACAATGAGAAATATTAAGTAACTAACTCACTTGGCTTCCAAAACATCTTCCTGAAGGCATGGGGGAAGGAAAAGGTGAAGGTCAGTTAGGGAAGTTATCATGAAAGACACATTTATCAGAGGTCTAAAAATTAAGTCCAGTTTTCTCAAAAACAAAAATTAAAGAGAGTAGTTTAGGCCTCACAGTAGAGTGAGTGTGATATTCTTTTACAGAAATTTGCATTAATATCTTTTTAAGGTAATCTCAGTCTTCATAATCTCCTCAGGTAAATAACTTTCTGTAAAGACATGATAGGTTTTTGATCTCCCAAATCAAGAGCAATAGATTTTTGATCCTCTATAAATTATAAACAGGAGTGGATCCACAATCATCATTCAATTGACCCCTAAAAGAATAAGCAGGTTAAGTGTTAAATGACCTTATTTATTTCTCATATCTCTGACTATACACATTGCCAACGTTGTAATGGTAACTTCCTTAACCAACTTTTGTCATTTAAACTCTTTTTTCAAAAACTGGGAATTCAAGTGTCAGAGATATTAGCTCAACAGGTTGAGTCAATGCTCAGAGGAATTCAGTTTAATTTGTTTTTTATTTTTGTTTGTTTGTTTCTTTTTGGACATCACCCAGCAATGCTCAGGAGTTATTCCTGGCTATGCATTCAGAAATCTCTCTTGGCAAGCCATGGGACTATATAAGATGCAGGGAATCGAACCTGGGTCCCTCCCAGGTCAGCTGCATGGAAGGTAAACGTCCTACTGCTGTGCTATTGCTTGGGTCCCAAGAGAAAATGATTTAAATATAGAATACTGTTATTGTAAGTACAGAAGGAAGGTTTATAGAGCCAGAGAATCTAAGATGTAAAGGGAAATCTAGTTCCAATCGAAAGGGAATTCTGATTCCCTTCAAGGGAATCCACCACCCATCCACTCAGTTTTGCTCAATTCCTCAATCATGGCAAACCTAAGTCCTGGTACTGTTTCTATAAAATTGATGAATTATGTTCCTCTGAGACAGCGTACAGTATGACTCACTGTGTCAGGCTTGTTTCTTTCTACAGTTGCAAGTGCATAACCCCTCTGTAAGTGCTAACAAAACTTCAGATGTGTTAGCATGAACGTACATTTTGCAAAGCTAGTGGTTTCTTGAAAATTCTATTCTGAATACTTGATTATAAAACTCAGAAAGTTAAAATGTTGGTTTATAATAAAGTTCAGAGATAGATCTGAGTTCTTCTCCAAATGGCCAGGCCTCTACATTTCATCGTGTTCAACTTCCTAAATATCTCTGCCTTTATCTGCCTGCATCCAGTATCCAGTGTTATGATTTTGT
The DNA here is from genome assembly GCF_024139225.1 of Suncus etruscus. Taxonomy (NCBI): domain Eukaryota; kingdom Metazoa; phylum Chordata; class Mammalia; order Eulipotyphla; family Soricidae; genus Suncus; species Suncus etruscus. Next base: position 90,006,272 of record NC_064856.1, on the reverse strand, counting down.
CCCTATGCTTACTCTATCAAATTTAAGCTTTCCCAGTCAGAAATCTTATCATTGGGAGTCTCAGTTGTACCCCAGTCGTCTTTGTTTCCCTAGTTTACTACCATAGACACAGTGCTCATGGGTTAAACTACAGTACTCTGTGACTTTCTGGGCATTTAGGACTGAATATCTGAATGTCTGAACCTGCTATCTCTCAGGTATCTCAGGAGTCCTACACGATTCTGTAGTCTGTGGAGTATAGGGAGGGAAAGAGGGCTTCCTTTTATCTGCTCAATCTCCCACCACCAGCCATCCTTTTATCTATTTTGATTGGCTATCTGTTTCATAGGTGAGATTTAAAGTGACCAAATAAATTCACCTGGTGCTCCACCTTTCCACTCCCACTGTAGCAGATAGGCAACAGCTTCTGCATCTGCCTATTTTAGGCAGACCTGAATACAATGTATGTGTGTTTTTACTTACCAATATTTTTTATAATATTTTTTATTTTATTGGTTACAAACATGATTGTGGTTGGGTTTCAGTCATATCAGATGACACCCACCCATCACCAGTGCAACATTCCCATCACGAATGACCCAAATATCCCTCCTCCCCTCCCTGCCCCTACCTGTACTCTAGACAGGCTTTTCACTTCCCTCATATGCTCTCATTGTTAGAATAGTTCACAATGTGCTTATTTCTCTAACTAAACTCATCACTCTTTGTGGTGAGATTCATGAGGTCAGCTATAATGTCCAGCCCTCCTCTCTTTTGTCTCAGAAAATTGTTGAGAACTGTCTTTCATTTTTCTTAAAACCCATAGATGAGTGAGACCATTCTCTGTCTTTCTCTTTCTCTCTGACTTATTTCACTCAGCATAATAGATTCCATGTACATCCATGTATAGGAAAATTTCATGACTTCATCTTTTCTGACTGCTGCATAATATACCATTGTGTATATGTACCATGTTTCTTTAGCCATTCATCTGTTGAAGGGCATCTTGGTTGTTTCCAGAGTCTTGCTATGGTAAATAGTGCTGCAATAAATATAGGGGTAAGGAAGGATTTTTTGTATTGTATTTTTGTGTTCCTAGGGTATATTCCTAGGAGAAGAAATGGACAGACACTTGATAAAGAAGAAATACAAATGGCCAAAAGGCACATGAAAAAATGCTCCACATCACTAATTATCAGGGAGATGCAAATCAAAACAACTGTGAGGTACCACTCATACCACAGAGACTGGCACACATCACAAAGAATGAGAACAAGCAGTGTTGGCGGGGATGCGGTGAGACAGGAACTCATCCACTGCTGGTGGGAATGTCGACTAGTTCAACCTTTCTGGAAAGTGATATGGAGACTCCTCCAAAAACTGGAAATTGAGCTCCCATATGATCTAGTGTGTTTGTTTTTTACATTCCACTAAGTTTTGTCTCTTCCACTGAGACTTTTGAGTTTGTCATTCCACTGAGTCTTTGTTTTATCCCTTTGGCAGGCTATTTCACAGCAAAGGTTTAGAAGTAGAAAATTAAGATAAAGTTAATGCAAGGCTAAGAGGAGATATAAACCTGGGAATTGGGTTTTTATAAGTCAGTATAAAGAATTGTAGCTTCATATCTGTTGCAATAAGATGCTTTTAGTAGTTCAGTGATTATTGTCCAAAGGTTAGCATTGTGGAAAAAAAAGAAAATAAAGCTACCAAAAACAAAAGATGCCTTTTACCTTGACATTATCAATTAATAATTTCTGTGAGTAAGAATGAACAAGAGCTTCCAAACACTTTCAGTAGCTTCCTTTATTTCTGAAAGGTGTTTTTTTGATATGTCAATCAATCAGTGGGTGCTGTTAATCTGCATATTGTGCTAACAAGAAGCTGCCTTCTTTTCCATTTTCTTTCTTTTTTGTTCTTCTTAGGAAATTAATTCATGTCATTTTCATTTGAAATCCTGTGGCATTTGACTGTACAGACATTTAAGGCACCTTTCAATGAACTATAGTTTAGCTTAATAGTAATACTTGTCAGCAACACCTTAAGGGGGACAAAAACCTCTAGATTGACAGACCCCAGGGACCCTGAAGTTACTTATAGAAAATGTCTTGACATAGGTTTGTGGCTTGGCATGTGGAGGTTACAAAAAGGTCAACCTTGGTGAATCTACCACCTTAGTTCTTAACATTTTTCCAGTGTTGTATTTTGTGCGAAAGGGACGTTTGATCCAGAATGATAAGATGACATCAATTTCACTTTAGAAATTGGCTTTCTAAAAAGGCTTTTCTTGGAAACATTGGAATCACGTGCTGCAATTAGAGTTAGAGACAACCGATTTGTTTTATGAAAGATTGAATAATGTCAGTTGTCAATCACTCCTTTCTCTACGAACACACTTCTGCAGTCTGACCTATTCTAGTGAAAGCACAAAATCTCAATTCCCAAAGAGACCATAAAGGTCATCAACCTGACAGGAACAAAACTTCAACATCTTTTTTCTCATTATAATTAATAAACATATTAAGCAAAATATTAACTGATCAGCCAAATTTCAATAAAGTGCCTCTAGGGATATGTTATGCCGGATCCTATATTTTAAAACGTTGCTAATTAAAATTCAAAAGAAATTTATAGCTGTAAAAATAAAGAATAAGGTTAGTTAGAAATTGATATTTGCCTTAAATTCAACTAATTGAATTACACATCCCATTGATCTTACTCTTCTACGTTTTATTATAATGATGCAGTTAAATTTTAATCTAAAAATCTTTGGGAGCTACTTATTTAATATGTTGCCATCTTAAAGAACCAAACACTATTTGCAACAAATACTTGAGCAACTTTCATAATAGTCACAACAATAGTAATTGTTGCAGGTGATTACTTTGAAAGGGGAAGAAGATCACTTCCCCCTTTTTGCCACCTGAGTCTCCCAGGAAAAGTTTTGGGAACTATAGAGCAGATAAAATCTGCTGTGAGTCCTTGCTTGGTACAGGCATCATATCCCACTAGGCTCACAAGTCAGTTATAAAGCTGCATCTGATGTCCTTTTATTCTGCATGAAATAAGAAATTATTTTGTCAAGCATCCCTGAGCCATTTCTCAGAGATTCAGACTCAAACAAGGAATTTCTTTTTGCAAGAAAAGGAAAAATCAATCCTAGGTCTTATCTAGGTTTCTTGGATTACTTGCCTTTTCCTCACACAAAAAAAGAATTTCAGAAGGAGATTAATAGTGAAGTAAAACAACTTTATTTTGAGATTATGGGGAAAGAAGAAAAGATCAGGTAGAGAGACAGGCTACCTTCTAGAATAAGGAGGCATATTGCTTGCCTTTACAAGTTGGTTTTGTAGTTTTTCTCCCAAGCTTCCCCAACATGGGACTTTCTTTGTAGACAAGGAATCAATGCTATGTTGTTGTCATAAAGAGTTTGAAACTTTTGACGGTCCTCCATCATTGTCCTTTTCACAAACAATTATTCCTGATGGAGCTTCTTTCAGAGAGCCAGTTTCTCAGAGCCTATGCTGGCACCAACTAGATTCTTCTCAGACCTCTCAGTTTCTGTGTTCACAAGGTGATTCTCTCACTAATGCTAAAAGCTTTAGGACTATATACAGAGTAAATTCTTCAAATTCCACTTTCTTTTTCTTATGTTCCAAAAAATTATTATTATGGAGCCTCCTATCTACCTACCTCTTTAGTAGGAGTGACAGTGACCTTAGTGACTGTAGCCTATTCACATTTCCATTGAGTTTTATTTTGGGAAGTGTTTTATTATATTGAATCAAAATTATATATAGTTTGCATATAGAAAGATACATATTCTCAATAATTATACAAAAAACACATTATTTTGTTTGTGTATACTGCAAACAATTATGGAAGTTGGGCAAGCTAAAGACCCACATCAGGCTGTGTTCAGGGCTTATATCTAGCTCTGCATTTAGGGATCACTCCTGATAACACTCAGGGGACCATGTGGGGTTCTGGAAATCAAACCTTTGTTGGCCACATATAAGGCAAGTGCTATACCTGCTTTACAAATTCTCTATTCTTAAATATATAATTTAATATAGGTACATTTTCTTTTTTTAAAATATTTTATTTAAACACCTTGATTACAAACTTGATTGTTGTTGGGTTTCTGTCATATAAAGAACACCCCCTCTCACCAGTGCAGCATTCCCATCACTAATGTCCCAATTCTCCCTCGTCCCCATGCCTCCCCTGCCTGTACTCTACACAGGCTTTCATAGGGACATTTTCTATATATTTTATATAATATACAATGGTTCCTTCATTATATATAATATATAATAATATCTATATATACTCTATATAAATATTATGCATGTTCTACATATATTTAACATTTGACTAAGTGTTAAAAGTCTAATATTCTTAAATCCCACCTCAACTCCAAAATTCCTGTCTATTATAGACTAAGTTTTCAATTTTCTTTTTTTTTTTTTTTTTTTTTTTGAGTTTTTGGGCCACACCCGGTAACGCTCAGGAGTTACTCCTGGCTATGCGCTCAGAAGTCGCTCCTGGCTTGGGGGACCATATGGGAAACTGGGGGATCGAACTGCGGTCCATTCAAGGCTAGCGCAGGCAAGGCAGGCACCTTACCTCTAGCGCCACCGCCCGGCCCCCAGTTTTCAATTTTCTAATTGCTCTCTTAGGTCCTTTTGATCTTTATGTTTGTTTGTTTACTTAATTTTGATTTTGGTACTATATTGTGATCAGGGATTATTTTTTTTTACTTTATCCTCAGGGATCACTTCTAGTGGTGCTCAGGGGACCATACAAGATGCCAGGGATTTAATCCAGATCAATTTCATGCAAGGCAAGCACCTTACTCTTATACTATCTCTGGAGCTCCTGTTCTTCTCTAATTAATCTATATAACATGCCAGGTTAAAAAAAAACAAATTAATTTAATATTATTCAATGATGTTCCTCTTCTTTGTTGTGGATAACATTCAAACAAACAAAATATTCTTGATCTAACTGCTAGTTACAGTTTCATTTCTATCCCATTAACACCCTTGCTTTATAGTCTTCAGAAACTTCAGTAACAAATAATTTGCAGCTCTAAGATACAGTCTCAATTTCTAACTCATGTGTATGTGACTCCAACTTACTGCTCTGGGCACCATTCCATGCTCTTTACTTGCATATCCACTGAAACTTTCTAGAATGTAAACATCTCTGACAAAAAATAAAAATAGCTCTTCATAATTTGTCTAGCTGGTAGATCTGCATTCAAAGGAAAAGAGTATGCTTCTGAGGCAAGGAATATATTGAGTTAAATAACAGCTCAGTGCAATTAAAAGACCTTCCATGGAGAGCTTCAGAGGGACTGAGACCCAAGTCTACAGAAAGAGCAATGTGCCAAAGAAAAAAAAAAGCCAAAGGAAGAACCTGTTGACAGTTCTGAGTTTATTTCCTTCCTCTTCTGTTCTGTTCTTTTAAAGATTGATTTATTCTGTCTCTCTTTCTTGATGATAGGGGTGTTTTCATAGACATTCTATGATAGGAAGAATATAAGTTCTTTATTCCTAAAGATTTGGCTACATGCTGAGCTTTTTTCTTTTTTCTGCAGTGAAGGAGGGACCATTATCACTCTGTAAGATCTAGGGTAGTTTGAATCTGAACCTGGGAATTCTTTCCTGGAGAAGTGCTTTAGTTACTGCTTGTTCTTGAAAACTGAATGTCTCCACACATTTAGGAACTATTTCTCACGTGGAGTTCAACACTCAGTTGGGTTTGGAAGCTGCAACAAAGCTGTGGGGAAAGCAAAAATGTTCCTTTGAAATTTTCCTCTATGGAAAAGCCCCTTTTATGGGGTGAGGATGGAAAGCAGTCTGTTACATGGCAAGCCTAAAGCCAAACAGCAGTGTGAAAAAATTTTGAACTCCTGCTTGTAGTGGAACCCTCAATTAGAAATAAAAGCCTACCTGCTGTGCCTTTGATCACTCTGAGGACTTCAAGGGAAATCTCTCCTGTGCCTCTCTTTGTTTCTTGAATACCTGAAGGTCTCCTCAGAGGCCTAGGGAGCGCACCCCCAAAAAAACTGTCAACTAGAGAAAGCAGAAGAGCACAGCCACTCCACTTCACTTCACTGCCTGACACTCTTTCTAACCAATGAACCCCACCACAACATGCATGAAAAGACACACTACTAGTGTGACAATGGAGAAACCTCGCAGGCAAACACCATGCACAGAGAATGAAGATGATAGTTCGGATGACCTAAAACATTCCAACCATCTGATTAACCTTTCAGATAAGGAACTTAAAATAGAAATATGGAAGATGTTTGTAGAACTCAAAGAAAACATATATCGATCTGAAAAAAACACAAAGACAGAAATCAGAAAACTCCAAACTGAAATAACAGATCTGAAAAACACAGTAGTTCAACTGCTAACCTCAGTGGATGGCCCAACAGCAGGGTAACAGCAGTTGAGGAGAAAATTGGAGTACTAGAAGATGAGATGCAGAAAAACTCAACACAGCAGAAGAAATTGGAAAAGAACCTTAGGACAAACGATCAGGCAATGGAAAAAGTACTCAAGACATGCAAACAGATGAAAATAGAAGTCTTTGATAAACTCAACAGAAACAACATAAGAATCATTGAGTCCCAGAGACCCAGGTAGGAGATCTCCAGGAAGAATCAACTGTCAAAGACAACATCAAAGAGATACTCCTAGAGTTAAAGACTACATGCAATCAAATCCTGCATGCCCAAAGTGTACCAGCTAAAAGAGACCCAAAGAAAAACACCACAAGACACATCCTCGTTACAATGACAAATCCCACAGATTGAGATAGAATACTGAAAGCAGCAAGATCAAAAAGGAAAATTACATTCAAAGGAGCATACCTAAGACTTACAGCAGACATGTCACAAGAAACTCTAAAACCAGAAAACAGTGGTGGGATATTGTGACAAGACTGAATGAAATGAATGCCTCACTGAGAATACTGCTCCCAGCCTGACTCATGTTCAGGTTTGAAGGAAGGATACATAGCTTCATGGATAAAAAAAAAAAAAAAACAGCTCAGAAATTTCGCAGATGAAAAACCAGCCTTAAAGGAAAAACTGACAGGTCTACTTTAAGACAAGAGAGACCAACAGATACAGCAAACATCTACAAAGATGACATTAAATCCTATGACAATCATCTCGCTCAATGTCAATGCACTAAATTCACCAATTAAAAGACACAGACTGGCAAAATGAGTCAAAAAGATGAATCCAACCTTCTGCTGCCTACAAGAAACACAAATGAATAGTCAGAACAAACATAGACTCAAAAGCAAAGGCTGGAGGAAAATCATCCAAGAAAACAACACCCTTAAAATATCTGGGTGGTCATATTAATATCTGATGACACCAACTTTATACTCAGAAAAGTGGTAAGGGACAAAGATGGACACTATGTACTAATTAAGAGATATGTGCAACAGGAAGAAATCAGACTATTAAACATATATACACCCAATGAGAGACTTCAAATTATCTAATATAGTTACTGACAAATCTGAAAGAAGACATCAATAATACCATAATAATTGTGGGAGACCTCAACACGGCCCTATCAACACTTGATAGGTCAACCAGACTGAAACTCAAGAAAAACATACTAGCCCTGAAAAGAGTAATGGAAGAAAGAGGACTAGTATATATATATACACACACAGGGTCATTCTCCAGTATATACTACATACTGACACATAAAACATATCTCATAAAATCAAGAAAATAGAAATCTTGCAGGCTACCTTTGTTGGCCACAAGGCTCTGAAATTAGATGCGAACTACGAAGGCACACAAAAGAAAAATTTAACGATTGGAAATTAAACACCCTGCTACTGAACAACCAGTGGGTCTGAGATAAAAATAAAGAGGAAATGAAAACTTTCCTGGAAACAAATGATAATGAAGACACAAACTGCCAGAACCTATGGGACACAGCAAAAGCGGTTCTGAGAGGAAAATTTATTGCTCTACAAGCACACATCAGGAAGGAAGAAGGAGCATACCTGAAAATAACTTAATGATGCAGCTCATAAAATTAGAAAATAACCAACAAAAGGGACCAAAAATAGGGAGACAGATTTCTGAAAGCAGAAATCAATGAAGTGGAAAACCAAAAAACAATCCGAAAGATCAACAAAAGAAGAAATTGGTTCTTTGAAAAAATAAACAAAATTGATAGACCATTGTCAAAACTCACAAAGAAAGAGAGAAACCTGATAACTCGTATTAGAAATGAAAAGGGGGAGATCACGACAGAAATTGCAGAGATCCAAAGGGTCATCAGAGACTACTTTGAGAAACTTTATGCTACTAAACATGAGAATGGAGAAGAAATGGAAAAATTCTTGGACACTTATAACCTTCCACAGTTAAGTAAGGAGGATGTAGCATATCTAAACACCCCCATCACTATTGAGGAAATTGAAACTGTAATCAAACATCTGCCCAAAAAGAAAATTCTTGGCCCAGATTGATTTCCTAATGAATTCTTTTAAATCTTTCAAGAGGAACTACTACCAATCCTAGCCAGGATCTTCCATGAAATTGAAAAAAACGGGAACACTCCCAAACAGCTTTTATGAAGCCAACATCACCTTGATACTAAAACCAGACAGATATGCTGCCAGAAAAAGAAAATTATAGACCAATATCCCTGATGAAAGCAGATGCAAAGATCTTCAAAAAAAAATCCTGGCAAATAGGATCCAATGCATCATCAAGAAGATTATACACTACGACCAAATAGATTTCATCCCACGAATGCAAGGATGGTTTAACATCCGTAAATCTATCAACATCATACACAACATCAACAACAAGAAAAATAAAAATCACATCATCATATCAATAGATGCAGAGAAAGCATTTGATAAGGTCCAACACCCATTCTTGATCAAAACTCTCAGCAAGATGGGAATGAAAGGAACATTTCTCAATCTAGTTGAAGCCATCTACCACAATCCAATGTCAAATATTATCCTCAATGGAGAAAAACTAAAAGCCTTTACTCTAAATTCTGATACAAGACAAGGTTTACCACTCTATTCAACATAGTACTGGAAGTGCTTGCTATAGCGATCAGGCAAGAAAAAGATATCAAGGGAATCCAGATAGGAAAGGAAGAAGTCAAGCTCTCATTGTTTGCAGATAACATGATACTCTACATAGAAAACCCTAAAGACTCTACCAAAAAGCTTCTAGAAACAATAGACTCATATAGCAAGGTGGCAGGCTACAAAATGAACACACAGAAATCAATGGCCTTTTTATACACCAATAATGATAGAAAAGAGATGGATGTCAAGAAGGCAATCCCATTCACATTAATGCCACAAAAAATCAAATGCCTAGGAGTCAACTTGACCAAAGATGTGAAGGAACTATACAAAGAAAATTATAAAGCCCTGCTCCAATAAATAAGAGAGGACACATGGAAATGGAAATAGATACCCTGCTCATGGATTTGCAGGATTAACATCATTAAAATGGCAATACTCCACAAAGCATTATACAAATTTAATGAGATCCCCTTAAAAATTCCCATGACATTCTTCAAAGAGGTGGATCAAACACTTATGAAATTCATCTAGAACAATAAACACCCTCGAATAGCTAAAGCACTCCTAGGGAAAAGGAAAATGGGAGGCATTACTTTCCCCAACTTTAAACTGTACTACAAAGCAATAGTTATCAAAACAGCATGGTATTGGAATAAAAACAGACCCTCAGATCAGTGTAATAGGCTTGAATTCTCAGATAATGTCCCCCAGGCATACAATCACCTAATTTTTGACACAGGAGCAAAAAATCCCAAGTGGAGCAGGGAAAACCTCTTCAACAAGTGGTGCTGGCAGAACTGGTTAGTCACTTGCAAAAAAGTGAACATAGACCCCCAGTTAACATCATGTACGAAGGTAAAATCCAAATAGATTAAAGACCTTAATATAAGACTTGATACCATAAGATATATAGAACAACACATTTGGTAAAACACTCCATGACATTGAGACTAAAGGAGGAAACTGCACTTTCCAAACAAGTGGAATCAGATATTAACAGATGGCAATACATTAAGCTGAGAAGCTTCTGCACCTCAAAAGAAATAGTGCCCAGGATACAAGAGCCACCCACTGTGTGAAAGAAATGATTCATCCAACACCCATCAGATAAGGGGCTAATATCCAAAATATACAGAGCACTGACAGAGCTTTACAAGAAAAAAACATCTAATCCCATCAAAAACTGGGGAGAAGAAATGAATATACACTTTTATAAAAAAGAAATACAAACGGCCAAAAGGCACATGAAAAAATGCTCCTCATCACTAATCATCAGGGAGGTGCAAATCAAAACAACGATGAGATATCATCTCACACCACAGAGATTGGCATACATCACAAAGTATGAGAACTGTCAGTGCTGGTGGGGATGTGGAGAGAAAGGAACTCTTATCCACTACTGGTGGGAATGCCGTCTAGTCCAACCTCTATGGAAAGTGATATGGAGATTCCTCCAAAATCTAGAAATTAAGCTCCCATTTGACCCAGCTATTACACTTCTAGAAATATACCCTAAGAACACAAGAATACAATACAAAAACCCCTTCCTCACACCTATATTTATTGAAGCACTATTCGCAATAGCCAGGCTCTGGAAACAACCAAGATGCCCTTCAACAACGAATGGCTAAAGAAACTGTGGTACATATACACAATGGAATATTATTCAGCCGTCTGAAGAGATATAGTCATAGAATTTTCCTATACATGGATCTACATGGAATCTATCATGCTGAATGAAATAAGTCAGAGAGAGAGAGAGAGAGAGATGCAGAATAGTCTCACTCATCTATGGGTTTTAAGAAAAATAAGTCATTTTTGCAATATTCAGAGACAATGAGAGTAGGTCTGGAACTTCCAGCTCACTTCATGAAACTCACCACAAAGAGTAGTGAGTGCAGCTATAGAAATAACTACACAGAGAACTACCATAATTATGTGAATAAATGACGAACTGGAAGCCTGTCTGGAGTACAGGTGGGGGTGGGGTGGGATGGAGAAATATTTGGGACATTGGTGGTTGGAATGTTGCAATGGTGAAGGGGGGTGTTCTTTACATGACTGAAACCTAATCATAATCATAGTTGTAATCAAGATGTTTAAATAAAGAAAAAATAAAAAAAAGATATAGAAGCCTAAAATGGCTTGTATCCTGGCCCTTAGTGATGACATTCAGGTGGTATTTGATTTTCACTCACCATCATCTGAAGTCACTGTAAGGGTGTAGTTAGAAGCTGCTAGGCAGAAGTTAAGGAAATATTTAAATACTTAATAACAACAAACTTTGATTTTTAAAGTTTTATTCCTTATCAGAGCCAAACCCTACATTTTTTGCTGTCTTTGTAAACCTAGAAGCATACATTCTCACTTTTTCTGAAAAGGCAAAACCTAAATTAACCATTCTTCCTCCTAGGGAAGAGACATAAATAAATATTTTCTTTTCAGAATAGTAAGCACCATTTGTTATATTCTTAACAATAGAAAACCTTAAAATCATTATCTTTTGTAGCACAACATATCATAAATCTGTTGCTTCTTAGTAATCAAAGAAAAAAAATCTAATGCATTCAAGACATGTAGCAACCATTTCCTCTGTCAGAACTTAAACCCAAATGACTGTCTGTGTTTAATGCAGGCAAAATCTGCCACTCTTTTTGAAAAGGTTAGAACCAAAGTAGCCAATCATTTTGTTAAAAAAAAAGATATATAGTCATCTTGAAAACTCATTTCTCAACTTCTCAATCTTCTTATAGATCATAGAATTGGGGCCATATTTGAAACCTCGTTCAGGGATTTTAAATCCCCACCTCCCATCCCCTAGACATGTATGTTGACAATTCCTGTTTTCCATCCACTATGACATATTTTTTCAATTCTCCAGGAGCTTAACAAAAACTAGAGAATTAAATAGCAAAGGCATAACCATTGTCCAAAAAGAAGCTTTATTTTTATTTTCTTTCATTTTGCCACTGTGTTCTTGTAGAATTTATCTTGATCTTATTTTATAAAGAAACTCTGAGTAGGAAGAATCAGTCTCTGTGGTGGGAGACCAGTCGAAATGCAATGATTTAGTATAATATGCTTCCTTTAGTTTTCTAGTAAGTGCTATTTTGTATTTATCAAATTAAAATTTTGCTGCTGGGGAACTGGAAATTTACTACAAAGGGTTGAGTACTTGTCTTGTGCATGGTTGGCCCATATCCTGAAATCCCATAAGTTCCCACAAGCAATGCCAATAGTAATTCATGAACATAGAGCCAGATGTAAATCCTGAGCACTTCTGGGTATGTTCTCAAAACAAAACAAAACAAAAAAAGAAAAGAAAAGAAAAAGCTTTGTCTGGTAAAAAAAAAAAAACAACAACAAAATTTGTGGTAGGTAAAGGGCCTGGTTTAAGGTGGCTTAAAATTAGGAGTTTGCTTAAAAATGTTTTTGTCAACTCTTGAATCTCAATTTCTTTTTCTATTTTTGAAAACTCTAACCAACTAAAAAATTTTATTTTTTTCCTTGCCTACTTTGAGTTTCAAAAAGGCTAGCAAAAATTGGCACCTTTTTAAGGTTTACTTGTCTGCTGGCTATTTCTCTCATTCACTGTGTGTACCCTAAATATTTTATGGTCCTTTGTGCAAGTTCATATTGAATGCCCCACAGTGAACATGAAAATGTTATCAGGGACTTAGATTTGTTCCCAAACTCGTGGGTTCTTAAGTATTGCATGAAAGATTTTCATAAAAATCTCAAGATGCTTAGAAGTCAGTTTATTGTCAGTTTAACTAGATGAACACTGGAACTTCCCCAATAATCTATTTTTGAGTGCATTTATCTCACAAGAATTTAATCTAAAGGATGTTCAAACAAGTAGTATATGAAGTCATAAATTGTGAGTGAGGTTACATTATGTCACATGCCTAGCAAGTTAAATGGAAAGTTCTTTGAATAACTTATTTTTATGCAAGTGCACATACATACTTGTTTAAATGTGACATTTTACAAGAACTTTACTGAGATGAACTGATAAATCTATTAAATATAGATGTTACTATTACTATTGTAATAGTTAGTTACTATAAAAATTAGGTTATAGTGGATTTAACTTGACTAAAATTTTCTGCATCGTTTGAACTTTAAGCTATATTTAGACGTTTTTTAGTAATCTTGCATTTTATTCTTTTATTATTTTTTAATATTTTTTATTTAAACACCTTGATTACAAACATGATTGTGGCTGGGTTTCAGTCATATCAGATGACACCCCCCCATCACCAGTGCAACAGTCCCATCACCAATGACCCAATTATCCCTCTTCCCCTCCCCACCCCTACCTGTACTCTAGACAGGCTTTCCACTTCCCTCATATATTCTCATTGTTAGGACAGTTCGCAATGTGGTTATTTCTCTAACTAAACTCATCACTCTTTGTGGTGAGATTCATGAGGTCGGCTATAACATCAAGCCCTCCTCTCTTTTGTCTCAAAAAATTGTTGAGAAATGTCTTTCATTTTTCTTAAAACCCATAGATGAGTGAGACCATTCTCCATCTTTCTCTTTCTCTCTGACTTATTTCACTCAGCATAATAGATTCCATGTACATCCATGTATAGGAAAATTTCAACCAACATTCTATTTTTACGAGGAATAACTTCACTAATTCTGTCCATCAATGCTTGGTATAGGGTACAACATCCTGGTTCTGTCCCTCACTGTCTGTTCACATACTGTGTACTGTAATCTGATCTGTGCCATTCTCTGTTCAGTGTATGTGTTCTTGGACTGAAATCTGTAGTTGGAACCAAGTAACCTATGTTTCCTTGATGGGCTTGCAGGTTGTTACTCTGTGTAGGGCCTGAACTTGATTGTGTATAGATTGGAATGTTTAAGGTCTATTATCTTAGTAACATTTTAGGCATATACATGAGTTTTGTATTTTTGTTTTTTAGGCCACATCCAGTCATACTCAGGATTTACTTCTGGCTATGGGTTCAGAAATTGCTCCTGGCTTAGGGGACCAGATCAAATGGGGCACCAGAGGATCAGACCGTGGTCCATCCTAGGCTAGTGCACACAAGGCAGGTGCCTTACTGCTTGTGCCACCACTCTGGCCCCAATATATATGAGGATTATTAAAATAGTATTCATAGTGTACACAGTGTACATTAGATACTCAGAGTACAAATAATTAGAAAATAATTAATAAATAATTAGAAGACTGTAAACTTGGTCAATATATTTCCCTTAGTTACCAGGCTCTGACATTCTATTTTTGAGTCTATCTGTGATTATTAAGTTTCCATGGTTCACTTTAATTAATAATATTAAAATTAACATATATGTGTATATGTACATTTATGTACATATTGTATATGTATCCCATTAGTCCCCCCACTAAGCACTGCCAGTAGTGCTTCCTGAGTACAGAGCCAGAAGTAAGTGTGGGTCAAAAAACCAACCAACCAAATAAATAAATTTGTTCATATAAAATTACAAAAAAAAACTTCACTAAAATAAAATAATTTCACTGCTGTGAAGGAAAGTAAACTCAATGTTTTAGACTTAAAGTTCTATGTTTCATGTTGAAAATATCACAATTCTTTGTTTTGACTGTTTTTCCTATTATCTAATTTACTGTCTTTTTATGTATCATGGATTGGTCAGACCATTCTTAATAAAGAAACAAAAAAAACCTAAGTCAGAAATAATAGAAGTAACAAAGTGTTTGTCTTTTGACAGGCATCTGGAAAGTCCCAATATCCTAACTTAACAAGGAAAAAAGGGCATTCAGATTTTGTGATCATTATCTGAGGTAGGAAAATTTCTAGGTGTGAGGATAAACAGAGCTTCAACAATGTACATTTAAAAAAAGTGCAAAAAGAAAAAGAAGAAAGAAAAAAACCTAAAGTTTAGAAGGAAGTCAACCAGATATAGTCTTTGTTAGTGTTGATAGTTGTGTTATCAGGGATAAAAAGTAGAAGGGCTGAGAAACAGAGAAAAGCTTTCACAATTAAAATCATCATTTTCTGGAGCTGGAGAGATAGCATGGAGGTAAGACATTTGCCTTTCATGTAGAAGGACGGTAGTTTGAATCCCGGCATCCCATATGATCCCCTGTGTCTGCCAGGGGTGATTTCTGAGCAGAGTCAGGAGTAACCCCTGAGTGTTGCCGGGTGTGCCCCCACCCAATAAAAAAAAGCATCATTTATTATCTTTTATAGGGTTAACTAAAAATTTTCACTTCTGCTCAAAATTCATTCTACAATGAATAGACCGATGCAGACATCACTGTAAGACTGTAAGATACTGATTTAATTTCCTTTGGAGAGTGTCAGAATGCAATGGAAATCATCTTGAACTTCTGTTGTTTGGTGTGACTGGACAAATAATTAAACAAACATCAGAAAGATTGATAAGAAACGAGTAAGGAAAAATATATTAATAATATGTCAAATTTCTGCCACATGTAACAGGAAAGGTCTGGCTCTGCAGCTGGTTGGGTGGGAAAATGTTTATCTTTGCTACAAACTGGCAGGTTTCAAAAGGCAAAGTCATATCTTCAAAGGAATGGTCTAAATTGTAGATGACTTGAGTGAAGTGTGAAGCCTGGGAGGTAGTCACAAGAAACAGCACTCCCACCTTGCTATGTTCTTCCCCTCACTAGTACAGTCAACTATGAGCACCTACAGGGGGCATGGTCTCTTGTGTTCCACAAGCCCCAGGAGGCAGCCATTATGCTGTGCTTTGTGTCTACGTGTTTTGCAAGAGTGGCAACTGATGCCACCACTCAAGTTCTATGGGGACTGTAGACTTATATTGAATCCAGATTTATTCATTTCAGGTAATGGAAAGTCAAGCCTCATTGTAACACTTTTCTTCAAAGAAAAGAGATAAAATAATAAAGCAAAAATAGTTTTATTGAGATAAATAAATACATTTATAAGAAAACAGAGAAAAGAGGAAGATAAAAAGGGAGTGAATAGAGGGAGGGAGTGGAGGAAGGAGGAAGGAGTGAGGGACAGATGTTCTCATAAATACTGGCTTCTCCAGATAGGAAAAGCAAAGAATAGCCAATAACAGAAAGTTCTCTGTAATCTCTCCATATTGTCATGCCCTGAAATCCCTGACAAATTAATCTAGATATTGTCACAGAAAAATCCTTGGGCTTAACTGTACTTTCTGTTTTTCACCAGAAATTATGTTCTTCTGTAGCTTCTCCTTTTCTATAGGATTCCATTCTCTTAATAGGTAGCTCAGTTTAGATCTTACTGGTGCTTCAGCTTCTCCATCTGCAAAGAGCTGAGGATTTCCATTACAGAGGTCTGTCATTCCTCATGTCTTTGGGCTACTTCAGTCTTGAACAATTTCTTAAGTTTTATTATTTATTAGAATCTCATTACTAGGGCCTCTCTAACTACCTGCTACACCAACACAAGAGATATGAGCAGTGAGGGGCCTGAATAATGGCACAGCAGTAGGCATTTGCCTTGCACACAGACAGCGCTGACCCAGGATTGACCATGGTTCGATCTTCCAGCATCCCATATGGCCCCCCAAGCCAGGAGCAACTTCTAAGCACACAGCCAGGATTATGCAAGTTTCTATAGTACACTCTTAAGTGTGAAAGCATGAAAGTCCACATTTTAAAGGGGAGAGATGTATGTGACATATGCTTGGGTACTATGTAATTGGGCTAGCAGCCCTAAGGCATCCAGGGAGCAGACGTGCAAATCTCTTTTGTTCCAAGCTAGTTTCTATAGTATTTCTCCCAACCTTTTCCACATGGGGCTTTCTATCTAGGTTGAGTAGTTGATCTAATTAGACCTTCCTTTCCTGGCCTTTGTTTCAATTGAAGGACTCTTAACAATTTCAATATCTATAAGATGTAGTCTTAGGGCTAAGGACAAGAGTAAATGCTTCAAATTTCACTTCTTCCATTTATTATTTCCCAAGAAATTTTATTATAGCCCAAGAACTCATTGCCATGTGGAGTGCCTGTCCTTATCTACATGCCTGATTCAAAAGTATAGATTTCAAGAGGAGAGATGCAGCCAGCATGTGCCCACGAACCATGTTCCCAGGCAACACATATGCACAGAAGTGGACCCAAGCAGAAGAGTCAAGTGAGACAAGAGAGTCTTCCATTGATCCAAATCAGCATATATAGGATTTCTCCCAATGTACCTCACAGAAGGCTTTCTTCTTTTTCTTGCTAAAGTGGTTGCCTAGAGGAAGGGTTGGGAGCTATTTGATGGCCTTCTTTGATATATTTGGTGTGAACTGTTTTTTTTTCCGATAGTTTCTCTTCTCAGGCCTGAGTGCACAAGATGGGTACTGACAGCCTTAGTGCTAGTGTTAAGAATAACTTCTGAAAAATTCCACCTCTTGGTTTTATTACAGTCCAAGAACTTTTATTACACCCCAATAATTGATTGTCATTGAATACCCTTCCCTGTCTCCCTGTCTGACTGCTTCACAAGTATAGAGAAATTTTCAGTTCCTAAATTTCTTTGTGCATGTTGCACGCAAGGTCAGAACCAGAAAACATTTGTGACATATTTTTCAGGCATATCTTTAAAACACTTGTTAGTGTTACAATGCATCAGGCTTTGGTCTTCAAGCAGTCAAAATTGGAAGCAAAGTGTTGAGATCCAGAGTTAAAGGATGAGACCACACAATTGAAATAAAGCCAAGCAAATCTTTATTCAACCTACCAACAAACTACAAACTAACTGAACTCATCAAGGCCATTTTCCACAAGAGACACCCCTACCAGGGTCACAAGCAAGGTTATAGGGAATAGAAGCAGGAAGTCTTGATTTTAAATTGATTAGCTGTTGTCTAGGGTGTTTCTAGGGTATTTCAGCATTGGCTTAATGTCTAGGGCAGTATATTATAATTTATAGGGCCTTGGCATCTGCTTTACTATTTTGAGATAGAAAATTAGCCTTTAAACAAAAACTTAGCCTTGTTAGCCTTAATAAAAACATTACATTGGTTCAACAAAATAGAGTTTCTTCTGCTTCACAGGAGAAAACATTTAATGGCCAAATTTATAAGATATTTTAAGAAAGAAAGGGTAAAGCCAGGAAGGTTCCCATTATTCAGGAGGGATCTTCTCATTAGGATTACAGAGAAAGGTCAAAAGTCTTCTCTTTATATTTTCTAAACTGAAGGGAGGCTGATATCTTTTCATTGTGTTTAAAATGTATGGACAAGAAAATAGGCGGGGAAGATGGTCCACCAGATGACTTTTATAGTAGAGCCTTTCCCAAAAGCAATCTCCTGATTTGAGTCTGTCTTGAGGGTAGTGTCAAAGGGAAGAATATTGGATATTTTTATAGTTTTTCAAAATTTTGATCAAAAACATTAATTTCCTTGCATCCCCAAAGAGCTTAGAAGCATCTCAAAGGACTCTGCTCTTCAAACCTTTCGGCTATTTTAAGGCTGGTAAGAAGTTAATTTCTTTGGGTCACATTTGTTTTATTATAAAAGCAAAAGTATGTGGGAAGGAATCCCTATTTAACTACCTTCAACACCAGAAGCGAATGTGCAAGGTGAATTAGGGTAGTTAGCAAAAGAAACAACTTAAGTTTCACACTTTTCATTGAAAAGATACTAGTAAATTAGGTCTTCCCAAGCCCAGTTACAAGAGATTCCCTTAGAGAAAGATTCTTGACAGTGGTCAGTGTCTTTTAGAAAGGCAAACGTTATCCAGACTTCAAAAGTCTAACCATAAAATTGGGCTTTTGTTTTCTTCCTTCAATGAAAAGAGAAACATGGTGTTGCAGGCTAAAACAGCAGGCCATTTCATTTTTTAATGTAAGAAAGCACCACACTGTTTTCCACAGGGCAGCACCAATTTATCTTCCCACTCAGGGTGAACAGGGATTCCTTTTTTACATCCCCAACTGTACATAACATTTGTTGTCTTTCTGATAACTAGTATGGGAGTGAGGCATGGCCTCTCTATTATTACCCTGTTCTCATGTTCTTCAAGGTTTTCAAAAAAAAATATTGAGTAATAAAGATGCTCAGACTCACAGAAAATAGATAAATTTATTGAAAATAGACTAGAAAGAAATTCTCCAGCCAGAGAAAAACTTAATATAAAATGAAGTTAGGTATCGCTCATTTTTGTGGACTTTTTATAGGAAATCGGGGTTTTTGTGTTAAACCAGTGACAATATTGCAGAGAAAGCAAGAACTTTTGCAAAGCAGTCTTGCTAGTTTAGGACTATTTAGTTTCCTATTTGACTATTTGCCTAGGTATTGAACATTATCTCTTAGTTTCCTTTTAGCCTATGGTCTGGAACAGAATATATAACCTTGGCAATGCTAATAGGGGGCTTGAGGGTGACATATGTGAAGGGAGGGGAGCCTAGTGAAGAGAATCTTCTGCTTTTTTGCCCTTTCTACCCACCTCTGCCACCCAGGGAAGTAAGTGGGGAGATCCAAGATGGTGAGCCTCACTCTTTGCAAGGAAGGAAAGTCAGTTCTAGACCTTACCAAGGCCTTCCAGCTCCATAGCTTTTCATTTGGAGAAAAATTTTAGGAGAATAGCAATGAAATAAAGATAGGTTTTATTTAGATATTTTGAGGAAGAGGGGCCCAGAGCAATAGGGGGTATAGTACTTGCCTCACATGCAGCTAGCCCTGATTGGCTCTACTGCATTCCATGTACTCTCTGGAGAACCACCAGCAATGATTCCTGAGGTAGAGCCAGAAGGAACCTGTGAGCACTGCCAGTTATGGCCCAAAAAGCAAACAAATCAAACAAAAAAATAAAAAGAAGAAAAAAAAAGAAGAAGGAAAGAAAGAAAGAAAGAAAGAAAGAAAGAAAGAAAGAAAGAAAGAAAGAAAGAAAGAAAGAAAGAAAGAAAGAAAGAAAGAAAGAAAGAAAGAAAGAAAGAAAGAAAGAAAGAAAGAAAGAAAGAAAGAAAGAAAGAGAGAGAGAGAGAAAGAAAGAAAGAACGAGAGAGAGAGAGAAAGAAAGAAAGAACGAGAGAGAGAGAAAGAAAGAAAGAAAGAAAGAAAGAAAGAAAGAAAGAAAGAAAGAAAGAAAGAAAGAAAGAAAGAAAGAAAGAAGAGAAGAGAGAGAGAAAGAGAAGAAAGAAAGAAGAGAAAGAAAGAAAGAAAGAAAGAAAGAGAGAGAGAGAGAGAGAGAGAGAGAGAGAAAGAAAGAAAGAAAGAAAGAAAGAAGAAAGAAAGAAAGAAAGAAAGAAAGAAAGAAAGAAAGAAAGAAAGAAAGAAGAAGAAAGAAAGAAAGAAAGAAAGAAAGAAAGAAAGAAAGAAAGAAAGAAAGAAAGAAAGAAAGAAAGAAAGAAAGAAAGAAAGAAAGAAAGAAAGAAAGAAAGAAAGAAAGAAAGAAAGAAAGAAAGAAAGAAAGAAAGAAAGAAAGAAAGAAAGAAGAAAGAAATTTTGAGTAAGGGAAGGGAGAGAACAAGAGAGCTCTTTCAAAGGAAGTTCACATTTCTCCAAAGGCTGAGAGAGCCACAGTATACTACCCAGTATGAAAATATGAAAGCACAGATCTCAAGAAGGGAGAGGCAAGTGACATATACATGCTAGTATCATGCACATGGGCTGGCAACACACGTGTGAGATATTCTTTTGTTCCAATTTGGATTTTAGAGGTTTTCTCCCAACCTACCTCACTCACATGGAATTTTCTACCTAGGCTAAGAGTTCATTGCCAGGGTAGTGACCAAGGGGGAACAACTCAGGGGAGTTGATGGTCTTCTTTGACATTTCATTTCTGGCCTTTGCTCCTGCTAGAGCTTCTCTTGGAAAGGGCTTTCAGTCTTCACTTGGCTACAGAGGCACTGGGTAAAGGTTTTTCAAAATAATTTCTCCAAATCCCATCTCTTGATTTTTATTACATCCCAATAACTTTTATTTCATGTAAAAATCAATTGCCACGGCCGGGCGGTGGCGCTGGAGGTAAGGTGCCTGCCTTGCCTGCGCTAGCCTAGGACGGACCACGGTTCGATCCCCCGGCGTCCCATATGGTCCCCCAGGAAGCCAGGAGCAACTTCTGAGCACATAGCCAGGAGTAACCCCTGAGCGTCACAGGGTGTGGCCCAAAAACCAAAAAAAAAAAAAAAAAAATCAATTGCCACAATGATTCCTTCCCTTCCTACTTGACTGTCTCATTGTGAAACTGTTAACTTCCTATTCTCAGAAAAATCCCAGAAATTTGTAGGAGTATCTAAAATTTGCTAGGAGCAACTGACAAGGGTATACTGAAGCTTGCTCTTTCATTACTATTTGCAGTAAGAGATAGGACATAAGATCCAGTCCAAGAGTCTTAGGAAGAAGACTTACAAGTCTATTTTACTTTGCCTCAGTTGCCTATATCTATAATTCCACATTAATCCATGATTTTTAAGCCTAGAGGAGACAAGAGGAGACAAATCTGCAAGGTTATAATGCCAGTTCTATCGGTTAAAAAGTCAGGCCTGCCAAGGGACTGAGAATAGAAGAACCCAAGCCATGGAAGACTATATGAGATGCTGAGGATCACACAGAGGTCCGTCCTGGGTCAGCAGCGTGTGAAGCAAACACCTTACCACTGTGTCATCTTTCTAGCCCAAATATATCCATAATTTTGTTACTTAACTGACATTTACTTGACTGAACTGTCATTCAGTTCCTTATAAAAGTCTCCCACTGTCACATTCTTTATCCTCATTCTCTGAAAGCTTGTGTAGTTTGTTCAGACCTATTGAAGAAATGTATACCAACATGAACAAGACATAAACTATGATGCATTGAGTGTGTCAAGATTGGTTCATTGACTGTTAACAAATGTACAATTTTTTTCATGAATGTTACTAATGAAGAAGGATATGCAAGTATTAGTAAACACACAAATATTTCTGTCTTTCTCTAAAAAAAAAAAAAGAAAAAAGAAAAGAATGACTCAAGCCAGCCAAGATCAAGTATTTTTCATTTCACCTAAGTATATACCCATAATTGGAAAATTTTCTTAGTGGATTGAGGTTAGTTTGGATTTATCTAGACTGATTAATAAAAAAAGAACCTTACATTCATAGCACACACATAATGTACTGACATAATCTCATACCTAGGGTATGAGTAATGAGTAATGGGTATTAACAGTTGGAGATTGAAAGTCAATTGTTTCCTCAGTATAAAGAGCTGTTTCAATTATTTTTAATATATGTTTTTGAAACCCAACTATTGAAACAGGGAGAAGTTGTTGAGGTGATTACTTTTTGTTGTCAGTTAGACTATCCATAAAGGTCTTGTGTTCTCTAGATTATCCAGCAATGTCACCCTTGTGACATTTGATATCACCAATAATTTTTTTTTCTTTAGGGAATATCCCTTGCTTGCTATGCTTTTGTCCTGATCAAGGGCTATATCAAATGAGCTTAATTTGTACTTCCCTGCTGATTAGTAATTTTAACCATGTCTATACCTTCTTGTGAAAACTTTCTGTTAAGGGATCAGGATCTCTCTGCAATCAAATAGCTTTGCTATTTTTTTTATTTTTATTTGCTTTTTTTATGCACGGTGGTTTACAACTTTATCAATGGTAGAGTTTCATACATAAAATATGCAAGCATCACACTACAAGTCTACTAGACTTTCTGGTTCCTTTCACCATTATCTCAGTGTCCCCCTTACCTCCAATCTATATGCCTCATGCTACCTACTTAAGACTAGTCTTCAATTTTCATTATATTTAGGTATTTATTATGACCTTACTATGCTTTTTATAGCTCATATATTAGGAATATCATTGTATCTCAGTCCTTTAACTTCTAAGTAAATTCATGTACCATGGTACTCTTCAGATCCATCCACGTAGAGAAAATAGATTGATTTTATCTTTTCTTATAGCTGGGTTGTACTTCATTGTGTATACCTAACATTATGTATTCATTCACTGTTCTTAGAGTTATTTCTAAATTTTGTCTTTTGTGAAGTGATCCAATGAACATAAGAATACACATACTTTTTCTAAGTAAAGTTTTAGGGCCCTTATGATAGATGCCAAAGAGTGAAATTGCTATATTATATGGGCAATCAATTTTTAGATTTTTGGGGAGTATCCATATTGTTTTCAAAAGAACTGGATGAGTTTTAGTGTCATCAGTATTAAAGATGAATGAGGGAAGCTTTTCCCTACATCTACAAAATAGGCTACTTTTTGTTTTTGTATTTAATTTTTGTTATTTTTGATTTAACTCATTTAATTCTTCAATAGGTAACATGGTTAAATATAGTTAATATTTATGGTTTAGGTACACACAGCTACTATACCACCACTAAAATACCCAAGCCTTTCCACCACTGTCTTTATATTACTTTTATCATCCCATTCAGCTTCTGTCTACACTAGAACATTCCATAAAAAATAATAAAATTTCAATAAAAATCTAGTTTGAGGAAGATTGACAGATACAATATGAGGTAAATTGCCTCCCAATTAATTCCTTACAGACATCTAGCATTCACTTTGTTCAGGTTAAGAGTATAACTGCAAATCAAATCTCACTATTCTTACCAACAGAAATATTTATTTTTTATTTCATTTTCCTTAAAACTAACACAGTTGCCGATGGGTTAAAAAAAATCTGTGTAATGAATAAAAGATCCACGTTCCTTTCCACTTTGAATGTCAACTGTGAATAATATTTCTTTCTCTGGGCTTATTTTCCAGTTTTGGAGATTTTTATATTCAAGCAATAGAGGTATTTCCATTTTCTGTGAAATATACAATAGATAGTATTCTTTAAAACATGAAGCTTTTCTTAGATAGTCATTTTGCTTCTCCCAAAGATATTGTGCATGTAAGAAACCTGGGCATTAAAAGAATGGATATTGTTTAATAGTATTTGAAACATGTGATCCCAAATCAGTTAGAAGAATAGAATCACAGATGTGCTCATGCAACCTCCCGGTGAAGAGAACTGAATTTGGAAAGACATGCACTTCATTTCCTGAAGACACAATAGTAATATGGTGATGAAAACAGGCTATAATTTCTTGAATCTGTGGTGCATGACTCATATGGAAAGAGGTGACTTTTTTTTTTTTTTAGGATTTGTTTAGTATCATTTGCTGATTTAGCTAGATAAAATGCAGCTGTCTCTCCAAATTACACAACTGGATTCACCCCATCTACTAATTCCTGGTGGAGTTGTAAAGATACCTTTACGGGCAATTTTCTTCTCGGTGCAAAGAATCCTAATTTAGATGCCAGCAAATATACCACCCTTGTAGTTTCTATTCACAAATTCCATCTCTTTTAGAAACACTTGGCAAAGGAGATTCTGCTATCTGAATGCTCATGTCACTATTTAAAGGGATTTCAAAAATATCTCTGGGCCCACGTTGATTCAGAAAGGATGTCCAAACTGTCATTTACTTGTTTCTTTCACTTGGAGTCACATAAACAATTTGTCAATTGTTCATTGAATATAGATGGAAAAAGTATTATTCCTCAAGAATCAAGACACCTCTCCTTGTGTCTTTCTTTCCCAGAACTTGCTTGTGATTCTTCTAGAAAGAACATTCAAAGACTATTTTCTTTTCCTTTCTTTCTCTCTTTCTTTCTTTTTATTTTGTTTTTTTTTTTGTTTTTGTTTTGGGTCATAACCAGCAGCACTTAGGGGTCACTTCTGGCTCTGCACTCAGAAATCACTCCTGACAGGGTCGAGGGACCATAAGGGATGCCGGGAATCAAAACAGAATCTGTCCAGGGATTGCAGTGTGCAAAGCAAACACCCTACTGCTGTGCTGTCGCTCCAGACCCATGAAGACTATTTTCAAACTCCAGTTTCATTCAGCGTCTCCCTGGTATCTAATAATCCTAGCAACCTCCTATGACTGCTTACATTATTTCATTTCAATTTAGCTTTGGTTTGGGACTGGAGCAATAGCACAGCAGGTAGGGTATTTGCCTTGCATCCAGCTGACCCAGGTTTGATCCCCAGCTTCCTGTGCATTCCTCTGACCCTGCCAGGTATACTACTTTTGAGTGTGGAGCCATGAGTAAAGCCTTAACACCCATTGGGTGTGGCTCAAAAACAAACAACAAACAAACAAAAAACAACAGCAAAATTTAACCCTGGTCCACAAATACTTTTCCTTTTGAGTACACATTACTGTCTCCTCCTGGCTGGAGAATGGGTTACAACACCATCTATCAAGTCTACATTAGCACTTATGAAGCTTTTAACACATTTAGATTTTAGATATGAAGTTCTCTGGGAATGCCCCCACAGAATAGCTGCTGCCTTCACAACTTCACCAGATTTGTACATTTATTTTGGTGAAAATTCTAACTATATGATATCACCAATCCTTGTAATTTTCTTATCTACTATCTTGTCATTGTAAGCCCCAACCATATATTCATTTATACATTCAATTTAGCTTTACATAGAGACCACAGAACTAGGGTCTATGTTATATAATTAAAGTATATAATTAACTAGTTATTCTTTTTTTTTATTTTCCCACACTGAAAAGGTTATTCTGAGACACTGTACAAAATCCAAAACCTATTTGTGAATTTACATTTTGAATCCTTTCTTTTTTTTTGATGTATCACAAATAGTTTTCCCTTTATTAGTTTTTTTTAATTACACATACAACTTTTGTTTTGCTTTAGAGTTTTGTTCTTTATACTTTCTAATACAATTTTCTAATTTAGAAACGACTAGTACTAGAAACAGGATAGAATAAGCACGAGAAAATAAGGACTATGGGCACACAGAGGTAGCAGAGAGTGTTTCCATGAGTGAAACACATGAAGCGGAGAGATGAGACATTTTTTATTTAACATCAAAAAAGGTGGACTGGGATAATAAGCTATCAGAGGAGTGAGCAAAAATGTACACAATACTTGGGACTTCATGAGTGATAAAAATGCATCTATTGAAAAAATAAATGACTGGTTAAATAGTTCTTACCTGGAGAATTTTCTTTCCTATAAAATCCCAAGAATCTCTAAGGACATTTGTTATTTGTAAGGTATAGAATGATCATTAATTGCAATGTTAATCCTCAGTAATTATTTTCATTCTCTTTTATCATGTAATTTTCTTTTTCTTTTTTTTTTTTAGGAGGCATCCCTAGGTGCTTAAGGGCTATCCCCCTCCATAATGTTCCTTCAGGATGCTCTCTGAGTTTTTCTAAGAACCAGGCCATTCCAAAGATTAAAAAGGGGCTTCTCATGCAAGCATTGACCTCTATTATTTGCATCATCTTTAAGTTCTTTATTATTTAATTTTATAGTAGGAACTCATTGCTTTAAATATTTGGGATATACTTTTCGTTTTATTTGGAGGGTTTGAGGCCTCATCATCAATGTTTAGAGTCCTCTACTTTATTTGAGTTTTTTCAAGGGAGCACGCAATTCCAAAGAAAAGTGACCAGATTGTTTGATTCACACAAAAACTTGAAAAAGCTCTCACACTTCCTGCTTGCCTCCTTAGACTACAGAAAATTTGGGAAATACTAATTAAAGCAAAGTGAATCAAGAGTAGAAATGAGTTCTCTCAGGGATACTGAATGGTCTAGGTAAATTAACAAAAAATTTTAGACATTTAAGCAATTTTTGACTAAACTATAGACTCCTAAGAAATATAAATGTTTTATAATTTTACTATTTTAAAGTTACTAAGGTTGGAGATATTTTAATATGCAGCAATCACTATCATAAGAATCACACAAGTAATCACATAACAGAAGTTAGGTGCCTCTGAATAAATTATTTTATTAGGTGAAATATTTTCTTAGTTTCTATTTAATAATTAGTGTAAACATTTCAGTTATGTAACTGACAGATTAGATGCATGGTGAAAAATTATTTAGCAAAATTTCTGAAGGCCGTTATGTTAAATGAAGTAAGTCAGAGAGAGAAGGACACATAATAGATAATCTCACTGTAGCATATATAGCTATATATATTCATATATATATATAGTTAGAAAGAGAGAAATAAACAACAGAACAACACAGGGGACTAGACAGTATCAAATAATTAAAAACCCTTAACTTTTGATTACAAATATGAGATTTCCAAGTAATTGGTGATGGTGGTGGTGGGGACTGAGGAGAGAGATGAATTAGAAATGATACAGAGTGAGGGAGGATCTTGGTTATTTTAGTGAGAGTAAAGATGCAGGTCTTACTTTGTACACCTAATTCATAAATATTAAAACTACTGTAACAAAGTTCCTAAACTATACTAGAAACAGAGGTATTGTTATGCATAAATTATTAGAATTACAAAATATCCTGACATGCCATCAATCACTAAAGATGGATATAATCATGAATGGGATAATCACTTCCATCAGTGTGATAAATAGTAATGGAAGATATTAGTTTAGTTCTACTCATACTTCTTTTTGGGGTTGGGGTTTGGGGCCACACTAGGCAGTGCTCAGCTGTTATTTCTGGCTCTGCCCTCAGGAATCACTCCTGGTAGGCTCCAGGAACAATATAGGATGCCAGGATGAAATCCGGGGCAGCCATGTGCAAGGTAAATGTCATACCCTCTGTGCTATTGCTCTGGTCCTAGATAATCATGCTTTATGAACTAAAATAACTAGAGTGCAAACTCTTAATCTCTGTCACTTTTTAATTTTGTGCACCTATTTCAAACCTCAACTTCCTAGTTGTTATCTCTTAAAACAGGGTGCCAATTGCACTTGCTTCATAAAATTGTTGGGAGGATTACATATATCTATATTATATCCTTGGCACTTGTTAGCTATTATTAAATATAAA
Source organism: Suncus etruscus (assembly GCF_024139225.1). Lineage (NCBI taxonomy): Eukaryota > Metazoa > Chordata > Mammalia > Eulipotyphla > Soricidae > Suncus > Suncus etruscus. The sequence goes on along the minus strand of NC_064856.1, from coordinate 89,978,420 downwards.
TTATCATTAACTTTTAAGTAAGAAAAACAGAAAAGTCAAACTATATTGAACTGGAACTGAATAGTGGAATAATTACTAAGTAGGTATCGTCAAGAAGAAATTTCCTTAAAAAAATTTTAAAAACATGATTAGTGAGGTGACTCAAAAGAATAAATTCATGCTTTATGTATGTGCAGAACCCAGAATCCATTATTGCACTGTGTATCTCCCCTCCAGGACCATTAGTTGTATCCCTAATGCCATCAAGAGCATCTCTGTGACCATGCTACTCCCCACAAAAATAAAAACTCAAATAGCAATTTGCAAATTTATTTGGATTTCAATATATTCAATTGTATCTCCAGGGATACTAAAAACCATTCAAATATTTTCTATTTCTAAATAACAAAAGTTTTGGTATATTATATCTGCTTAGACTCAAACAAACTTTATGAATATAGAATATAATTGCTTTCATTAAGCAATTAATAAATTAGGTAGCATCCCAACACTCAAGCAGAAAGATACTGATTTTGAAATGAAAGGATTTTTTTTGAATAGCCAGGAAGATTGTGGATAGTGTTAATAACAAAAGAAAAGAAGAGAATGAGCATCTCAAGGAAGACATGTTGTCTCAGGTGAAGGCAAGGATATCTGCATCGTAGATCACACATTACTGCTGAGAAGAAGAAGTCCAAGGCCAGAGAACTGGTGCAGGAATTAAGGCATTTGCTTTGCATACAGCCAAGCCTGATTTGAATCTTTAGCACTGCATATGGTCCCCCTAGAACTGCCATGAGCACAGAACCAGGAATAATCCACACTTCTGGGTATATTTGTACCAAACTGCTTCTCATCTCTCTCAAAAAATAAAGAACTAAAAACTCTAGATTAATAGGTTTAAAATATTTAGAAGATAAAAATACAATTAGTTATTCAGTCTTTGAGGTTTGCCACTACCTCATTTTCATTATGATACTTTTCTCTTCTTTTTGTCTTTTATTTTCTTTTATCATTTCTCTTTCCATTCTTTTTTCCTTCCTTCCTCATTCCTTTCACTCTTCTCTTCTTTCTTCCTTCCCCCCTTCCTTTTTTTTTTAATATTCCAACACTTTAAGTTCCCAATATAGGGGAAGAAAAATAAATTTCTCCTTACCTTTCTAGGCTTTTGGCTGAGATCTCACTTTATAATAAATAAAAGACAAATCTAATGGTTTACGTGTTATATATGTTATCTGTAATATATCTATAATATATCCCTCATATTTATATTTAGGTAAATGTAATGGCTCCCTGAAATGGCTCAAGCTATTACCTCAAAGAATATCTCCATCTCAAGATGGAGAGATAATGAGGATAATACAGACCATTTTGTAAGCAATGCATAGTAAAAGATCTGGTTATAATAAGGATTTTTGACTTCTGTCCCCATTGACAAGAATCTATTCTCAATTTTCTGAGAAGAGCATTAACACAAAAGGAGATGTTCCTTATAATTCTACATGCCTAATAAAGCAATTTTACATAATTTAAACATATTTTTATCAAAAATATTTGATCATAAAAAATGGCAACTAAGTACTTTTCAAATATTTTTCTATGTTAGTATTTTCTTTAATAATACCCTAAAATAAATTTTAGGCAACATGGCATATTCTGTAGTGGCAAATTCTACTATCTTCAATGATGAAATATTACTTTGCTATGAATATAACTTTATAAGTTAGTTGGTCTAAAGAAGTTAATTCATAGTTATTGTGTAGGACTATGTAATGCTTGAGTGAATCATCCCAATAGGTTCACTAGTTCCAGAATAGCATAGCAAAGAAAAAAGGATATATGTATATATATATATATATATGTGTGTGTGTGTGTGTGTGTGTGTGTGTGTGTGTGTGTGTGTGTGTCACTTAATATTGAGCAAGTCATGGAGTAGGGATTCTCTGCTTTTCTTAGGAGAAAGCCTTTATTTAAAAAACAAACTTTAGCTTGCTCTGAAGAAACTTGGGATGCCGTTTTGTCTTGAGTCAAGTTCCCTGATTAATTTTTAGGTTGGATTTCTTGATAACTTGAGAGTCAAATTTAGTACTTAGATCAAATCACTGTTATTTTACTTTTTGAAGTGCATTTTTGGGGGGTCAATATCTAAGCAGTACTCAGGAGAACTGTGGGACACTTCCAGCACTACTTAGGGTAGAATGTGGTATTTGGGATAAAAACTAAACACCTTTTCATGATGACATGTACTCCAGTCCTTGGAACCATCTCCCCTTTCCCAGTCATCTGATTTTAATGGTATTCATCTCAGCCATGCTATGTAAATGGATGGGTTGATTGAAGTGCAACTGCTAAGAGATATAATACTCTTTGAATAAATTTTTTCTCTAATATAGTTTTAAAATTATTTTCTTAATTATATGTCTTGTCATAATTGAAAATTATAAAATTATCATAATTTTGTATATGTTTCTGTATAAAAGTAGCTATTTAACTACAATTCTTATTGCAATAATTCATTCAATAACAAATGTGAAGGAGTGGTAATTCATTTTCCCAAAGCATTAAAATCCAGCTTAGAGTCATTGATGCTCAAGAGAGCCTGATGTCCATAACCTTTTTTCATATATGTACTTCATGTTTCATCAAACCTAGAAGAACAAAATTGCATATATTGTAAGTGAACAGATATAGGGTTCAAAATATGTGTATCTCTCTCATCAGTTTCATGCTCTTATACTGTACTTTCTTTTCCCCAACTTACAATTTTTCTCACTTTTAAGAAATAGAGTTTATATGAGAAGCCACTTAAAGACTATGCCATAAGTACTGGCCAGTTCATGATGGTTGAGTCTGAATGAATATAGGAAAGCCTAATGACAAAATTTAAGGTCATTACAGTATATATAACTAACTAATAAAGGAAAGGAAATTGCAATTTCTCTCTAGGAAGGCAAACAGCATGGAAGCCTTTGGGGCTTTTCCTGTTGGCTAAAAAGCATTGACTGTTTCTTGCAATTTTCTTTGATAGATTAATTCATTTTGAAAAGCTTTAAAGATGTTTGGTAAGTAACTAATTATCAGCTTTGAAAAATAAATCATTGGCTTTTTCCTGGCTGTCAAAGTTCCTAAACTTTTTTCCTTCCATTATTTTCAATGATTTCTGGCTTATTTTAGATCCAAACTACTCTTTGAAGCCATCTCGAGCAGCTGGTGAATACACTTTCTAGTGCTTTATTGGTTGATAAACTGTAATTGACATATAAGGGTAAGCGCTTCAAAAGGAATATTAAAGTTAGTCAAGTGCCCACTAGTGTTTTGAATGAATCAATACAGCATTCATTTAAAAACAGAAGCAATGCCATTCCTCCTCAGTGAATTTTCATTTGGATGCAATTAATAATATGTCAAAGCTCTCCAAAAGAATGGAAGCATCACAATAAATTGCAATCTGTATAGAAAACCTTATTCCTTGTTTTGCAGATACTGACATCTGAAAGGTATAGTAGGGTTAAATAGCCAGTAAATTAATAAATGTCCAGCTGTACTTTTTTTTTGCCTTTTAACTCCATGAAAGGAAATATTTGTGTGCTCTAAAGGTAATTTTAAAAAGGAACATTTGGTGTGAAACTGGGCATGTGTCTGAAATTCATTTAATAAAACTTTTCTTTTTGTGGAATGTCACTTCTCATTACAGCTTACTCACTGAAAACTTTTAAAGTCTGATCTCTCAAAACTAGAGAAATCAGCATAAATATCCCTCATGACTGAGCTTGAAATGGAAACATTTGTCTTCTTCCTTCACCCACAATTTTTAATTTAAGTCACCGCTTTCATTCTTTCTTTCTATTTCAAGGTCAAATACCTGACTGACATAAATGAATAACCACAACTTATTGTCCTTATATAATGCATTGTGACACTTACATTAAGGGCCTATATGGCATCTATAAAATGGAAGCAAAAAGAAAAAAAAAAAAAAAGAGAAACCAGACCGGACCTAGTACCATTACAGTTACAATTATTTCCCTTCATCTTTCTAAGAAGGCAGAGTGAAGCTGAAACGTGGCCCCCTCCATCCCAACAGGAGTTGATGGAAAAGCCCCATTCAGGAGCAAGGGATGTTGGAATTAAGTTGTCAAGCTGTCCTGGATGTCTTGTACACACTGAACAGGCCAATTTACTGCAACACTGCATAGGGCTGAAGTCTCCTATCTCTGCTTTACAGTGCTTTTTCCTGGTGAGATTATCCTGCTGGGCCACAAGCGCCCTCCCTACCTGCTTTTCAGCTACTCCAAGCTTCTGACTGATCTCCCCCTCCCTAGGTAATAATAATGCAATATTAAGTCTTACCTGTGACCCAGCTTGTTTGCTGGGTGAGGGTGGACTTAGCCCCCTAGCTCAGCAATCTGAAAGCAACAGTTTGCGGTGGTTGCTGCTATTTTTAAAATGTTTTTAAAGCTGCTTTGATTCCTGTGTCTTTCCCTTGGTAGCGCAAATTCCTCGCTTTCAGGTTGGCTTTTAGGGAAAAAGCAAACAGAAGGGGGGAAAAAAATTGACAATTTCTCCCACACACCTTCTTCCTAAACCTCCCAGCGTGGGGGTGGTTTGGAAGCTGCTGTTCCCATTGCGCCCTCCAGGTGGCAGCCGTGTCACACCGCAGAGATTTCGGGGCCCCGCTTCCCCGACATCAAGTGTTAACGCGACGGACCAATCAGTGCTAAGATGATGGGAGGTAATTGGGTAATTGTATTTTACTGATCACAAGCAGAGAAAGGGAGAAAAGGAAAGGGGGGACCGAAAGAGGGGTTGAGGAAGGAAGGAAAGAAGGAAAGAAAGAAGGGGACTGCAGCCTGCATTAAAAAAAAAAAAAAGATTTTGGGGGGGTACAGCTAGAGAGAGAAAGCCCAGACTGGCAGGACCCGCCGCAGGCTCTGAGAGCGCAGCTCTTGATTGGGGGAGGCAGAGGAAGACGTGGGGTGCCGGGGGAGGAAGAGAAGGAGTTGTGCAACCCAAGTGCATGGAAGGCGGATGGCGCTGAGGTCGGCTTCGAACCCGCGCGCTCCGGAGGATGCTTCTCCCCGCGGGGGACCAGCCGGCTTCGCGACGGGGATCCAACTTGTAGCTCCCCCCGAAGCCCCGACGCAGCTGGAAAAGGAGATCAGAGCTGCAGTTTTCTTCCAGAAGGAAGGAGGCGACGAACCAGCGATTAAGGATATTTTACATTTCTTTTTTTATTAATTATTTTTTTTTCTTTCCGGAGCTCCTTCGCTCCATCCTTTCTTTTTTTTTTTTTTTTTTCCTTCCTTATCCATGATTAGGATGTTGCTTTGAATTGCTCTCTCCAAGCCCCCCTGGGCCAGCCTCTCCTCCTCATCCATCCTTAATATTAATGATAATAATTAAAAAATAAAAGCTCCTTAGTTGAACTTCTGCAGCCGGATCCGTGGCCTCGCTGATGGAGGAGATGGGGACCCCGGGGCTGGACGGGGCCGCCTGCAAGGGACCGCGTCACGCGTCTCCCCCGTGATCCCCAGACCCGGCTTTGGTGACTTCTGCAACATCTGGAGGATTTGGACCTGGTGCGCTGGGGATGGACAGGCGAGGATAGAGGCCGGGGAAGCCACCTGGAGCCCTAGGAAGCCAAAAAGCAAAGGAAAAAAAAAATAATAATAAAAGAGAAAAAAATTAAAAAAGAAAAGGAAAAAGTAGCGGCTGTGCAGTTTTGGGGAGGAATGGGTTTCTTGACAGCTGATGGAGCCTTGCAATTTTTTCCTCCCTCCACTCCCTCCGCCTCCGCCCCCTTGCACCCCCATTTAACGTGAGATTATGAAATTGCAGAGGCGGTGGAGGGAAGGAGACGGGAGCTAAAGTGGGGGGGGGGGAGTTTGGAGGGAGAAAAGGGGAAGAAGGTTGGCTGAAATAAAAAAAAAATCCAATTGCGCACTGGGTTGTGATGAGAAATCTAATCAGATCTTTGGAGAAAGGGACAGTAGGAAGGGTGGCGAGTTTGGGGGGGAGTTGATCACCCCCCCCCAAATTCCTCGAAGTGGGGAGGGTGGAAGGCGGAGGAGGAGGAGGAGGAGACTGGGGGTAGAGGCATCCATCGACGATGTAAAAAAGGAGACTTTTGGGGGGAGGGGGGCGGCGGTGGCGGTTGGGTGCTTGCCTGGCCAAAAATGAAGGATGCAGGACGCAGCTCCCTCTTGGAGGCGAACGCAGTGGAGAAACTGACCGCGAGGAGGAAGAAGGAAGGCTGCTTTTGGGGGAGATCTGGATCTTAACCCCAATTGTGTAGATTGCGCACAGGGAACCTTGAGAAATGAATTAAACTACCCGTGTCAGACCCCGCGGGCTTGGTGTGTTCTGACATCAATAAATAAGCCTAAAAAAAAAAAGGAAAAAAAAAAAAAAAAAACAGCTGCTCCCCCCATTTTTTCCCCTAAAAGGATGCTTGGAAAAGGAGAAGCCAGGATCCACGAAGGAAAAGTCTGTTCCCTTTTCTCTAAAACGCAGAAACTAAAACCCGGATCTATTTTTGGAAGGAAAAGTTTGGGGCTTTTTTGAGACAAGTCAAGACTTTGGAGATGGTGGTGGTGTTTTCTTTGCATTTCGAATTTCCCACAAGAAGAGAGGAAATTAATAATACATCTGCAAAGAAATTTTGGAAAAGAAAAGTTGACCGCGGCAGAATGAGGCATTGATTGGGGGGGCGAGGGGGCAGAGAAACCAGCAGAGCACAGTTGGATGTGTGCCTTTGTTGACTAAAATTGACGGATAATTGCGGTGGGATCTTTTCTTCATCAACCTCTTTTTCTTTTTTTCCTTTCTTTTTGGTGCCAAGATTATGCGTTTTTGCTAGTTCTTAAACCACCTGGATTTCCATCTGGATGTGCTGCCATCAGTCTGAAATACAGTGAGTGATCCTTGTTTTCTTATTTATTGGCGAAGAAAATGTCCATTGATTAGCTTTCCTGGTCTCTTGGTTCCCCTCCTCCTAGGTTGGTGTGATTTTACAAGACCTGAGCGATCTGGTCCAGAAAATCAGAGGGAAGGTGGCCCATGCATTTGCTCCATCGGGCTGTGCTCCCTGATAAGCCGCTTTGCTGTGATGCAGGTTGTCAGCATCCTGTGCAAATGCCTTTGCAATTGTTCACCATGGGGTAATACAAAATCTCCCCAAGAAAGGCTCTGCAGTGTGGGGTGCTTGATAGTGCTGTGTGATGGACATTCTGGATTGCGTGGAAGTTGCTTGGCAGTTCTGGAGTTCGATACACAATTGCTTAACCATTGGAAAGCAGAAGGACCCGCTATAAATTTCCTTATCCAATCTGAAATTGCAGATCGACAGAGTGTATTCACACACACACACACACACACACACACACACACACACACACACACACACACACACATTTAGGAAAAGAAACCCAGCAGAGAAAGAATGGCTCCAGCTTCTGGTTAGTGGGTGGATGGGGGCGGGGGGGAGAGGCAAGGCTACTGGAGAGAGTGGGGTGAAAGTGGTTGAGAGAGTTTTGCTGCACTTTGTTCAAGCTCTCCAATACACCTGCTCAAAGGTGATCTCCAGTTTCAGGGACTGTCACCCCATCCAAAGAGCAGGAGGAAGGACTTCCCTTAAAAATCATCAGCTCTAGTTAGTCACTTCTTTGAGTAATAGGGAGACTGGATTTAGAGTCTAGGTGTCTTGGGCTGTTTGCTCCGGTCTTGTAGAAACCTTCACTTTGATTTAAAACGATGGGGTGGTTGGGCAGCGGCAGAGACAGAGAGACAGACTGTTAGAGAACGTGAGACTAAGATATCTAGTTTACTAGTGTTCAACGGTAACTTAGAGAAAAAGGCTAAAGTATGTGTCCTGTCTGAGCTTTATTGAAAGAGGAAAGCTTCTCCATAAAGATTAGAGCAGAGAGGAAATTCATGAAGAGCCCCCAGGATTGTGAGATTACCTCTCTTTCCATCTTCTTTCTTCTTAATGCCATGCTTATTGTATTTTGCTTATTTTTTCACTAAACTCTCCTTCATTTGTCTCTCTATTCCTCTCTGGGGCCTTCTATTAGACTCATGGACTCATAGAACTTTAGAGCCAGAAGACTCCTCAGAGATATTCTGCTAATAAAGAAAGAAACTGGGGCCTGAAGAAGCTCTAACTAACTCTGGATAATAGCCAAAGCCTAAAGAGACAGGTGACTCACAGGAGATTCAGAGAAGCAGATCAAAGTCAGTTTGGCATTCAAACTTGACAAGAATCAACCATTCATATAATGGTCACTTGTGTCCTACCACAGCTGCCATCATCATCATCATCATCATCATCATTATTTATTATTATTTACTTTAGAAGAGTCAAAGATGCAGTCTATCCCAACAGCTTAAAATAAAATAATACTCCAGTCCTGAATAGTCTAACTTTAATATTCATATCCATTCTGTTTTAGTCTTTAGTTTTAAAAAATGATAGTGCTTTGAAAACCCTAGCTGTAATATTATTTAAAAAATAATCATATTGACAAGTTTGGCATATTCCAAAGGATGTGACAAGCAGCAATCTTCTGGTCTGACCACTCTTAACATTGGGCAGATTTAATCCAGTGAGTAGTGGCCCCTGGAGGGTCATTAAAGAAGCACAGAGGTAGATTTATATTAGAGAGGTGATAATAGAAACCAGAAACACCCTGCTCAAAGTATGTGGGTCTGTTTTTTTCACTCGCGTCATCTATTCTTTCTTATCCTTTTCATTACTCCTTAACTACACTAGCCTACAGCTGAGCACTTCTCTAATTTATTTTGCGGGGCACATGTTTCCTGTTGGGAACCAGTTCAGGCAGTAAATTTACCAATCTATGAAAATCATGATACAGAGCATGCCCCCTCTCCACCAATGTCTTTCCTCCGCAAACCACCCACCCCTATTCCAGGACTCAGAAAGCTTCTACATATCTCATCATTATCTGCCGGTTTTTTTTCTTTTTCTTTGATTGTTTATTGCCTTTTATTTGACTCATTGATCTTATATCCACTTCTTCGATTGTTTCTATTCAGTTGTGGTTTAGTACCAGTAATTGCACAACAAACATGAACAGCAAAGAAGAAGAAAGAAAGGGAAAACTATCATGGTTTTTGACTGCCTAGTACTAATTCCAACTGGGGGATTCACATGAGAAACACAGTCTGGCATGAGATTGGCTCTGCCAATCAAAAGAAACCTCCATCCTCCTTTTTTCAAGACACCAAAAGAGTCTTACTGCTGCTTTTCTTGAACTTCATGGGTCTTTCTCTTTCTTTCTATTGCCATGCTGCTTTATTTACCCTCCACATTTAGAAACTTTTCTTGAGAGAAAGGATAGAAAGAAAGAAAAAAATAAAAAGAAAGACAAAGTAAGAGAGAGATGAAAGAAGGCAATAAGGCGAAGCGGTGGAGAGAGATTGAGAAATGGTGATATATTGTAATTATGGGCTATGTTAAGAGTGTGTCTTCCCACCCATCCACCTCCACTTCAATAAAACGTGTTCTGTGGAACAGGGGATGAGAGATATCACAGGAATACAGTATTTTCCTTCCTGGTGAATCATTTCAATCTCTCTACTGTGACAGATACTTTTCTCCAGTTTGGGGCTGAGTGCCTTGGGTTCGGTGGTAGAGTCCATCCAGCTCTACTTTACAGATTGATGATAGTTTAATAGACATGGTAGAACTTTATCTTGTGAACAGAGTCAGATTTGGTGACCCTTGAATAGCCTTTATTGGAAGATCATTTGGGATACTTGGATTCTGAATAGGGCCATCAGCCTCAGCATGACTATTTCATATTTATTTCCAAATTAATCTTTTCAAATATCTTCCATTTCTAATTGAATGGCTATGCCTTTGTGAACAATAGTTTTAATTTTCCAGGCTCTCAATGTTTTTATCTGTGAGTTGCAAAGGTAATATCTAACTCATTAGATTATTCTGTGATTTAAAAGTTATGTTATTCAGAACCTCAATCTTAGTATAACTCTAAGGATGGCTGTTCAGTATGGCTAATATTAAATTAATTTTGAGTAACTTCCTGGGCATGTTTACAGGCTGGACAAGAACTTTAACAGTTCTCTTGACTTTAGTTGAAAAGAAGGAAATGTGCAACTGGCCTCAAAATCATTGCCAGTTAATATTTTTAGAATGGATTGAGACAAATTAACTGAAAAAATATTATTTTTATGGAATACTATCTCAAAATATACACTGAAGATGGTAATCTCTATCCTTAAGTTGTAGAAGAAATATATTTCAGCACAAACAAAAATTTAGAGGAGAAATTATACTCTTTTGTTGTTGGTATTTTTGGTTAAATAGTTTTATTAAGTATTTCTTGTATGTATGGTATGGTTTTAAACTCTTAGTTCAGTGTCTATATTTGGAATGAACAAACTCAGGACAGATTTCTATGCAATTTTGAATTCAATGGTATAAAGTCTCATTACTAATAAATAAGATTCCTAGGTTTGAAACTTGAATTCACTGTCATTGTGGTCAACTAAATCAAGTTAGTTGGACATCTTTATTTGTGACTACAGAAAAGCATAAGATATTAAGACATATGGGATCAAGAAGATTTTGTCTGAACATATGCATTTTATTGTTGACAGGTGCAAATCTTCCAACACTAACTTGTCGGTGGTTTTCTGATGCAGTTAGTTTTAGTTATGGCTCATTATTTTATCTTCTGCAACAGTAACCCTATGTTTTATCCATTTTCTCAATAAACTTCCAGAGACATATTTTTTTTGAAGAGGAAAAGCATATCTGTTACTTTTTGTCTGTTTTTCAGTGCCAGGATTGAATCCATTCTCATGCATGCAAGTGCAAGACATGCAATTGACCACAATGTTGGTCCAAAGTTTTCATTTTCATGAAATAGATATTTTTACACCAAATTTGTGAATGATAACATAATAGGTAGGAGCAGTTGTCTTCTGGATTTTTTAAAATTCTTTCCTTTTCCAACAAGGGAACAATTTGAAATCCATGTGGTTTGGGAAGCAGATCATAAAGTTAACCATATTTTTGTAATTCTTTTAAAAATAAAGAGGGAGCATCTATTAAAGAGTTTATCTATGAAGATAGATTATATATCCTTATTTTTCAAAATATGTATTTATGTAAATTCTAAAGGCAATTATGCAGTGCAGTAACCTGGAACTGTGGCAGTTAAATTAAACACTTACTTAGCTCACTATTGGGTCACATGTATTACTTGTGCCAGTTAACCTTCCTGGATTTGTTTGCATCTCCAAGAAATAAAAGTAACAACAACCACATGGAATTGACTGCCATGAAGAGGATTCAGATTGCAGACATTATGCACATAAGGCATTCGATAGGAGTGTATTTAAATGAATATTGTAAATTGTTATTTGAATAACTCAATGTGCAGAAGCCATGTATGGTCTTGTTTGAGAGAAGTTGTTCTTGTTGTTATAGGTTTTTTTTTATAAAGAGGATAAATAAAGAGATTAAGATTAAACTTTAAGTTCTACAAATCGATATCACTATTTCTTGTAATGTTCTATACTTTTAAAATATTTTGGAAGTAATTTAAGGAATGCTATTTCCTTAGAAACAGCAAGACCTATTTAGTTGTAGAATATGGGCACTGTATCCATGTACCTTCATTAGATTGTCAAATATTTTATAATATGGTCATAAAACACTGATATATAAGTGGTGTCATGGGAGAGTATCCAAGGAGCTTAAGTATCTTTATTTTTCTCAAAGATTTTGCTTTTCTGGACAATCGAAATTTAACCATTGAAATTTGGTTGGTCTGATTTTTTTGTGGCTAAAACAAGTACACTTGTAACCTTCTATAGAGGGAATTTTTTTTGGACTTTGGCTTGCTCCCAGAGTACGAGAAGAGAATATGACAAATAATATGTAAGAAATATATTTTTCTAGTGACATTTTCTCCAAATTTCTCATGTGCATAGCAAGTATATTGAAAATACTCTTTCTCTATATGAGTGTGTGTGAGATGTAAATCAACATGCATAGATATTAGATACCATGGAGTGACTTGCTTTTGCTGAAAAATAGGTCTAAAATCTGGATGTTGAAGCATGCTTTTCTTTTTTTCCCCATTGTTTATGATGACCAAGCAGTTTATCCAACACATTCCATATATCTTGAGTCAACCTTATATTCTCTTCTGTCAACAAAAGGTAAAAATCAGCATTCCTTTAAGTATGATATTTTGGCATTCTGAACCCATAATAACTATCAAAAATTAGGATTCTTTGGTATTGAAATACAAAAATCCCTTACTTAAAAATAAGAATTGTTAAAATGAGAACAGAATAATGGTTATAATGTATGTTTGAATCAACGTTACAGTGACAGATATATTAGGTAAAAAGGCGAAAAAAAATCACTAGGTTTGTAAGGATATAAGTAAACTAGCATTTAGAGTGGATAAGCTTTGAATTCCAAACACTGATTCACCACTTGTTAGCTGACAGGGCGGGGAAGGTCCTAAGTAGGCCAATTAACTTTGCTGTGCCTTGTTTTTCTCAACCATAGAAATGGAGATCATTTTTCTTGCAGTTATTTTGGGAGTATTAATTAAGTGTCTAAGTTCTTGGCACATGATCAGTACTCAATAAATGCTATCTCAGTTTCTATTCACTGAAATTCTTGGTTGTCTTCCATAGAAATGGAAACATGGAACTAAAAATCTATGAATGTTTCACATGACATTGTCAAATTTGCTATCAAAATTGGTAGTCTTATTTAATAACACGTTCTTATGTTCATCAGATTTAAAAAGAAATCTAAAAATAGTAACAAGCTCAACTAAGTTAATAAATTTTATTTCAACTTTGGCATTAGTTTATTATGCTTCATGGAGGCCTTGAACATTTATGTAGACAATGGTCATAATTTTATAAAATCATTAGTAATCACTACATTGAGCATTTAATATGCAGAATATATTTCTATTGATACTAATAAGTGGATGTTTTCTCCCTTACCTTTCAATTAGAGGGTTTTGTAAAGGAAAAGAAGCTTAAGTAATTTGGCCAAAGTCATTTAACAACAAAGTATAGAGTGGCAAGTAGAAGTTAAGACATGAATCAAGATATTCAAACATGCTATCAAACTTGTTAACAAACAAGGAAACTCAGTGGTTAATCAACTTCTATTCAATCTGATAATATTCATTCTGAAATTTTTCTAATATATTTTTATAATAATTTAGAAACCATGACTACAATAGAGCTAATGTGTAATATATTGACATGCAAAACCCCCATATCATAGTGCCCAATACCCTACCACCATTCCCATGTAACTTCTATATTAGCTTATACACCTCCTTCATTGAAACAGAAATGTCTACACTTTCCCTTTCCCATTTCCTAGAAGGAAGCTTGTATACAGATGCTTGGATCAAATATACCTTGCATAATTTTTTTCTTTTCTGATAATCTCCCAAAATGTTGCCAGTGAAGAAGGAACATTTTAAAAATAGTTAGAGAAATTTACCAAAAGACTCATGGTAATGGACAGAAAGATGACTATGAGATCATCCGGAAACAAGACTTGTGTGAGAAATAAGATCAGTGATAATAGTAAGTTTGGGATTCAATTACAATACCCTATAAACTCAATAAGCTCCTAATTGTGGGCATCCAATGATTAACCTCTGTCCCCATGATGTTAAATCTCTCTCTAATATCTGATACCTTAACTTCTCAGAAACACTCTTAGAGGTGGAGGCCTTGCTATCTTTGCTTTATTCATTTTCACTTTATCAACTTGTTGACTTCTTATTATTTCCTTAAAGGTTGAGGCTCTCCCTTTCTGAATCTGCTTTATCCCTATTCTATAAATATTCCTGAGAGATGTCATTTTGTTTTGATAAATAAATCAGATCTTTAACGTATGCTACATATAAATGCTGAAAACTCCGAAATTCAGTCAGCTAATCCACTTGCCAAGTTGACTTCTAGTTAACTTCCAGAGGCCCCCAAATTTAGATTCCTTGTTATCTCTTGAGGGTATTGTAAATTTCTAATTCCATATTCTACCAGTAGTTCTTAGACTACTTCATTTACATGGAATCATTCATCTTAATGAGGGGCTCCAAGTGATTATACAGTGGGTATAGTGTTTTTCTTGTTATGGCTGACCCAGATTTGATCCCTACTACCCTATCTAGAACCCCTACCCATGCCAGGAGTGAAACCTGAGTACATAAAAGTAATCAGTGAGCACAGCTGAGTATGAACCAAAAACCAAAAATGTAATCTTCTCTAATCTTGTCTCATCTCTTTAGTTTTGCTTTGATTTGGGAGCCACTGCCAGCAATGCTCATGATGTGGCACTCAATAATTAGTCCTAGAAGTGCTTGTATGACTGACTATATGGGATACCTTGGAGGAATTGATTCTTGGTTGGCCACATTCAAGGCAAACACACCCTACCTTGTGCAATATCTCTCAGGCCCTTATTACATTATCTTTAATCCAATTTATTTTGTCAGTTTGTCTAGATTTTATCATTTCCCTCCTAGTTATCTTCTATTTTATTTATTTTTAAAGGAACCAAATTCATGTGATTCCTTTGTATAAAATTTTATGTATCTTATTAATTTGGGGAAATTTGGGGCCACACCTGGTGGCACTCAGAGGTTACTCCCAGCTCTGTTTTCAGAAATCACCTCTAGAAGGCTTTTGGGACCATATGGGATGCCAGGGAATAAAACCTAAGCCTGTCCTGGGTCAGCCGTATGCAAGGCAAATTTCCTACAGCTGTGCTATCTCTCCAGTTCCATAATTTGTCCTTTAAAAAGCTTACAAATATTGTATTAATATTGTATTAATTAGCTTGTTTATTTTAATTCCCTTTCCTCTCTGGATTCTATTGTTCTGATGGCTAACAGTGATAACTGTTACACAGAATCTGTTCAGAATCTGTAACAGAATCTAGTTATTTTACATGGCTCACAGATCAGATAACTGTGCTTGCAAGACTTTCAGCTGTTGTGAATGCCAGGATTTGCACTCCATTTAGTTGTTGTGCTTGAACATAACTGGCAGAAGTGTAGCTTATAATCATTGAGGTATAGATGAGATCACAAGGACCAATCTGCTCTTCAAGAGAAAGTGGAGTGGTGGCACTAGTGATGAAACTCCTAGTCATAATCTTGCAAAATGCTTTAGCCATTGGACCATCTCTTGGCCCCAAACCTGATCTTTTTCATAATACCAGATTTTCTTCAGAATAAATTAATACTCATTTTCCCTTCAGAAGAACTATACTAAGAATTAAAGCTGAACATCCCATTCTTATAATCTATAAATATATTTATAGAATAAAATCCAGATTTTTCGCTTGTCAATACAGTCTGGCTAGCCTATTCATGCCTCCTCTTGTTGGCCTGCCATATTGAATGTTTTCTTCTGGATATATTCCAGGCCTGATTTGGCTCAGTGTTTGTGAGCACTATTTCATTTGCCTAGAACATTCTCTCCATATGTCAAAATCTCATAGCAAGTTACCTCTTATGGGAAAATCTTTCCCAGTTCCCCTAGACCAAGTTTTCTTGTTCTCTGTACAACAACATTTTGTTCTAGATCTGTGATGGCTCTTATGATGGTTATAACATTTTTTCTTACTTGACTAAAACCTGATGAATTTTGTCTTTGTTTCTTTGTTTGTTTTTAATCATATGGATTTCAGCTTACTCATCTTGTCTCCTCTCACATTTAACTAACACAGTACACAGGAGATTCTAATATCTTGGTGACATAATAAATAAGAGAATAAACTTGACACATCCTTAGAGTCAATAGGTCATTTAAACTCAGCTTCTGATGTAAGTCATTTATCTTTAACATCAAGATCATTTAAAAAATCTTTCTCCAAAGATCCAAATTTTATACTGCTTTTTACAATTAAATGCATGGCAATCTGCACCCATTTTTCATAATTAAAAAATGTATACCTGCCAACCATTACTCGTGGCCAACTTTGTTACCAGGAGTTGATATCAATTGAGACCAAAGAAAAGATGTTTTAATTACCTTATGCAATTGCTCTAGTACTTTTATGAATTCTAGTTGGCTTTTTGAAATATAGACAGTAGCCATCTTTGAAAATCCAGGTTTATTATCATTCTGTATCTCTATTTGTGTTAATTGCCTGCTGTAATTTATAGCTGCAAATAGATTCACTGAAGGTTTTACAGTGTATACACCTTATTATCATAGTTCACAAAATCAAAGTCACACAAGGTGTACAGTTATAAGACATATAAGACATATTCTTTCCTGCTAATGAAAAATTATTGAAAAGAGAAGTGGCTTCTATGTTTGAGTAGTGCTTCTTGTAGACTAATGTAGTGGAAAAAAATATATATCTAGGTCCTAGTAGAAGTGGTTAGATTTATATAGATTTTGAATTACTTTCCTTCTCACTAAATGTATACATCTAATTTTATGAAAGAGAGTTAGACATAATAAGAAGGTGCTCTGGACTCAGGCTTCTCAAGGATGTTTTCTGATTTCCTCCTGAGAAATAGCAGAAGACAATTAATTAGATAAAAGGGAATGCTAAATGGGATGAGACTAATTATGGCTTCATTTTATGCATTAATTTTTGCATATAAAAGTGAAATTAAAATATTTACTTCTCTCTTGTGTCCTCTTCGAAAAGATTTTGTTCTCCTTTTTAGAAGATTTTTTTCCAATTTAGTGTTTGCTATTATTGATCTCTAATAATAAGAGTAAGTGATAGAATATCAATATCAATGCTTCATAGTGGTTTTAAATTGAGTGATTTTTTTAATACTTTCAATAATTTGTATACCCAGAAATCCCAAAGAATATGCTGTGACTACTGTAGAGCATGGAATAAAGCATTAGTCTTTGAAGAGACAGACACAGGAAAGAGTGAGTGCTAAGTTTAGTCTCTGGTTTTTGCCAATTTGCGAATTGCTGAGCCAACACTTTTCTCCTAGAGGGATCCATTCGTTTTATCCTCATCAATTTTGACCAAGTCATTGTAGGGCCTGTAAGATAATTTAGCCATTCTTGTCATTCTGCTACTTTTTTTTCATTTGTCCTGGAATAGAAATCTGGAACTGGAGATTAAGTGGGCCAAGGGAATAGCTCAAAGGAGTAAAGTACTGGCTTTTTGTGCTGGAGCCCTGGGTTTAATCCTCAAGCATCACTAGGTGTAGTCACAAAAGGAAAATAAAGCCAAATAGAAGGGTCATATCGTTTTATTATGTGACAAAATTTATCCCCAAGTTATAAAAATTACATTGTTACAGATGTGAACTGCCATAAGTCAATTGATTTATGAAGCTTTAGTAAATATTCTATTGTTGACATACCTTATTTTCTTTCCCCTAAGAAATATAGTCCTAAGAAACTCAGGGCAATATACATATTTCTTTGAAATATTTAGTAAAATATTTTTGCTTTTTTGCTTTTTAAAGAACATGACATTGGAAGATATTAAAAACAAATGTATTAGGAATATTTTAGCCAGATCACAGAATATGCTCACTTCAATATTTACAGGTTTGTGGGTTTAAAGAAGAGAAAAGTGAGGGAGAGAGAGTGAGGAGAGAGGGAAGAAGAGAGGAGGGAGAAAAGGGAGAAAAGGGAGATTGAGAGAAAAGGGAGATTGAGGGAAAAAAGGTAGGGCGAGAGTCTGTCCAGAAAATGATTTTTAAAGAGAGTCTGCATTACCTATTGAAAGGTCAAAGCAAATGTGACCAAATACATTTTGGAAACCCAAAATAATCTAGGAAATTTAAGGAACTCAAATGTCTTTTAATTGAAAGGCAGAAAGTCAGAAGCCACCCTAAAAGAGTTAACATCTACACTGTGGTGTTTGGGAAAGCAAGAATGGAACTATGCAGGCTTTCTCTGTATTGTTTGAATGTTGCCATGGCAATAGTTTCCAGCAGAAGTTACATGTTTTTCAATTCCCCAAAGCAGCAAGCAGTCTTTCCTCTCCTCCTCACCCTCCTACCACTACTCCTTAGACCCCTTAAAGCTTCTCTTCCAGTCCTTTCCCACTTCCTAGTCCTTTTGTTAGACTCAAGTCAAGCCCCATTAACCAAAACAGCCCAACTCCAAGAGGTCACTTTTAGGGACCTTGAGTGTCTGTCTCCTCCCTCCCACCAGCCCCGGCCCCATTCCCCTTCTGTTTACCTATTAAAGACCTAATTAGAAGGAAGCTGTGGATGGAATCAGAGTTGGGGGCTTTCCCATGTTGGTAGGACACAGAACATATTATAATGGTTGGTGTTGTGGTGATATGTTAATTGGATCGCTCCAGGCAAGTGCAGAGCAGCAGTCTCTGACAATTAGAAAGAACAATGATTTTACTATGAAGGAGCCCACTCTCTCCACCAGTGGGAAGATTAGCATGCATTGCAGGTCTCTGGGAGGTTCCTGTAGACCCCTGAGAGATCCACAGTTGGAAATGCCTTCTGTCCCTTTAAAGTTATGCGGCCATGCTTCACTTTTAGCTGATTCTGCTGCCAAAGAAAGAAGTGAGGGGATTGTAAGAGATGGCTTAGTGGGTTGGTAGCGGACCTTGCTGTAGACCTGGGCCACAGGATATATTGCAGGGATGTTAGGAAGAAATCTCTGCCTGCTTAATGCATGTGGCCAGTGAATTGTGAAATGGGTCTCATTAGAGCCTTTCATATCCCGGCATGTGCCAAAGTGCTTTGCAGGCACAGCGCCATCACTTCAGGTCCAACCCTGCTGCTGTTTACTGCAGCCAAGAAGGGACAGAGGATCTGTCTGTATTAAAGCCTTCAGCCCCATCTCTCTGTCTACTGTTCATTGTAAGAAGCCTCTGGGCCTTTCAGTCTGGCCAAAGCTAAGGCTGAACACATCCCCTAGGTGTTTGTAAAGAAGATATGTGAAGCGTTTTAAATACTACTGATACATTTGAGGCAGTCGGTGGGTAAGTAGTTTTCCCCCCAGTGTTAATAGCAAAGTTACCCCTTGACATTCCTGCAATTATGTCCAGATATCCAAAAGTTAAGGTAGAATCTTGGTGCTAAATAAGCTGCCAGAAACAATTGTGTTTTTACACACAGAGGAATACCTTCCTTAGATTTAGATACAAAAGATTTTGGGTCAATTTTGACCTATCAAAGTATATCCCATGAGTCACAGCAGTAAGTTGCCATATGCCGGCTACTGTGTGCCAGTCATGTGCATGTCACTTATTTGGAATCCCTGATGGATTTACAATGTTGGTGGTGTAAAAGTATCACCATAGAAGTTTGATCTTTCAGAGACCTGACACATCTTAGATCTGTGAGTTTGGACAATTAACATCTCTATTTGAACTTCAATTTTCCAAACAGCAATGCTGAAGTAAATACAGATCTTGATTGTAACTAATTATGATTAAAAACAATATATACATAAAGTTTTAACATAATGCTTGTACATGACAAAACACTAAAGGGATTGTGTTTAAAAATTAGCTGTAGCTGTTTCATTTAACTATGTTATGAAATGACCTCTAGGTTTGTGCTTCCGAGAAATGCAGCTAAGTGTAAAGGAACTTACGGAAAGAAAAAAAAACTTTAAAAGATGAATTTCTGAATATGAAATGGTCAAATTTTATTTTATCTTATTTAAACAATATATAACATCATTAGAATAAACTAAGGTTGTATTTATGTAGGATAGATAACTTTTAATCATTCTAACAAAGGTTCCTGTGAGGATGATCAGTTTTGCTGTCTTAGATTGAAAATATAATATAATGTCTTCGATTGAAATGATATTTATAGAGGGAAAAAATTCTAACTTAGATTTCAGAGAGAAAGAGAATAGGAGGAGATAAAGAGAGAAGGTGGAGATATTTCACTGATATATGATTGGTATATTTCTAAGACATGGAGTTCAGGGATGGTTTGATTGAGATATTAACCTCACAGGGACAATTGCTCAAATTTCTTTAGAATTTCATTCAACTCTCTTACATGGATCATTATTATTCTTAGATTATTGCCTTAAAATAATCCACAAAAGATAGAGTCACACTGGTGCTCATCATTTCCAGAGTTTATTTATTACCTAACTTGGTTGGGATGGACTAGCTTTAAGCTTAGCATATAGCCTTAATCAGTAGCCTTAAAAGATTGAGTGGAGTTAAGTAATTTCAAGTGGAATTCATAATCTACTGGGAGACAAAATATATTATGTCCAGGTGAGTTAGTTATAAATATCAAATATAGAAATAGAAAGTACGGGTTGTAAATTATTATGTATTACAACTGAGCTCTCACGTGTTACAAGTTAATTCTGTGTGTACCATTTGTAAGGATATGCTATATATTGGTACTTATGTTTTAATCACCAAGAACTGTTCTCTTCTTCTTGAAGAAAAGCAAAATCAGTTATTCTAGAGAAATACCATTTGAATTCTTCTGTAATCTAAGCATTCTTCCTCTCAGAGATAGGTCATTGATTTTGAAAGAAGATTTGTGGGCATTTCTGCAATTGAGAAAACACAAAAGCAAACAAGTCTCCTCTAGTCAATGACAATTGATTGGTAAAGGTGAACTTCAAACAAATTCAGAAAAGCCATGTACCTGCCATGGGTGGATATGCTCCTCTGAGTTAATTTCATATGGTTTATCAAAGCAAAGTCTTTGCAGTGTCAACATATGTTCCTGAACTCTCCACTCTAACAAAGATTAGTGTTTTAAATCATAGAGCAGGGGATGTTTTGCTTCTTAATAGACAAGGAAGAAGAGACCTTATCTTGTATTTGGATACATGTATCCAATAAGAACAACCCTTTAAAGCACTTTACTGGTTTTATATTAAGGACTTGGATTTTATTTTTGTAATCTTCAGATAATGTCAAACATATCATGGGTATTATAGACATTTTAGTCATATGTATGGAGTGACATGTCCTTTATTTGGTTCTCAAACCAAGTTTATAAATGGTTCCTTAAAGCTGATTAATAGCAAACACTCCATGGGAGATTTTGTTTCTAGAGAGATAATATAAGTGAGGAAGACTGCCATTGTTGGTTGACCTGATTGCCAATGAAGATTGTAATTTGAACATTTCATCTCATTAAAGCATCCTAAAAACTGAAACCATCAGGACAATAAAAAAATGATCTATCAATGACAATGTTTATGTAGTGATTATTTGAAGACAGTCTTGAAAGCCTTCCATTTATAGTGGCTTTGACTATAACTGCAAAGAAAGCTCCCTTTTGAAACACAAGGAAAGGAAAGCTCAGATAAATTAGAAAGAGAGTTTTTTTTCCCCCTTTAAAATCTGGTCAAACTTCACTCTGTTGCCTTATACATAAAATGACCTACTTTTTCTATAAACAGTTTAAATTGGTTCCCTTAATGAAATGAAAAAAAAATCCTGAATTTTTATTCCTTTAACCTCACTTACCCTTTTATTCTTCTGTCCCCCATTTCTTTTTATTTTTTATAATAGCTTTATCTGAGCACGATAGTTATAGAAATTTTCATAGTTGTTTTTTGTTCCTAGAATGTACACTTCCCTTCACCATCCATCACTTTTCCACCATTAATGTCTCTTATTTTCTACCACCCCCTCATCTCTCTGTCAGGCAATTTGCTTCTCTCTCTCTTTTCTTTCTGATGCTCTGGTTTGCACTATTATTAATGAGAGGGTGCCATGAATGTCATTTTATCTCTTTCAATTCTTGTCCAGAAAGACCAATTCAACTATCTTTATCATAGTAGATCCTTCTCTATTTTAACTGCCACCTCTTTTCCCCAGGTCCATCTTTGCTCACCTCTGAGAATATTTTCTGCCTCTAATGTGGTCCAAAGCTGCTGTCCAACCACAAGATTGGGTAATTGATAGTGAAATGTCTTGCACCATTTATTTGGAATGTTACCAACTATTTGATATCACCACAAAGAAACCACAAGAGTATTTCAGGAGGTCTTGCTATTTATTTGCTTGAAGAAAGTGTAAAGAAACATTTTCTCTCTTAAGAGCCAGCTGAACTGCCAATACTTCTCTTGGCAGGCTTCAAGATATGATGATATTAAAAATCTAATGTCCAGGGACTGAAACATTAGTACAATGGGCAGGGTATTTGTCTTGCATGTGGCTTACCTAGGCTCAATACTGATAATCCCATATGGTCCCATGAACTTGCCAGGAGTTATTTCTTTGCACAGAGCCAGTAATCACCCAAAAGATCCCCATATGTGGTCCAAAAACTTAAAATTAAATTAAATTAAAAAGTTCAATGTCTAGTTGCATCCAACTGTACTACAGTTGGATATCAGGTGGAATCATCAGATGAGATTCTCATTTCTACTCATCAAAGTCACATTGGGCTTTTCTTTGGTCCCTCCTAAGACTTGTCACTCCATTGCCATGGTATCTGGGTGAAGCAGAAGGAAGACAATTTGGAGTCTCTATTTTTTTTTGCTGCCTTTCCCAAGAAGCTACTAAACAAAATTGCTGTTCTCAGTTCATCTGGGCACTGGGCCAGTTAGGAAGCAATGTCCCAGATCAGTTTCCTTACACCTTCAGCACATCACCCTTTATACTGATTAAGAGACAGGCCCTGTAGCTACAGGGAAAGCAGGCACAGACACCACACATGCACGGTCTAAGAATATAAGCAGTAATTCCTTTATGTTCATTTTAGTACTTGTGCATGCACTCTCACACACACTCACTCACACACACACAGAGTGATCTTCACTCTTTCCAGTGTCCTGAATTCCACATAACTTTTTTTATATTTAATGCATTATTTATTTAATACATGTAAAAGTTGTATAGCACATTTTTATTAATAATATATTTTCATTTTAAACATAGTGGCTTACATATCGTTGACAATAATATTTTAGGTACATATTAACATAAAATCAGGGGAATTCCCATCACCGAATTGTCTTCCCTCCACCTCCGTTCCCATCCTGCCTTCCATAACCTCCTCCCTCATCGCTGGGGCTGCTAGCATGAGTGGTCCTCTCTGTGCCCAGCTTACTACTAGTGATCCTACACCTGTTTGGTCTTGGTACCTCCTTTATTTTCCCCTCTAATTTGGAGGCTGGACTAGTTATGTGATTTTGTTAGAAGAAAGGAAAAGTAATAAACTGGGGTAAAAATTAAAAACGTCGGGCCGGGCGGTGGCGCTGGAGGTAAGGAGCCTGCCTTGCCTGCGCTAGCCTAGGACGGACCGCGGTTTGATCCCCCGGCATCCCATATGGTCCCCCAAGAAGCCAGGAGCAACTTCTGAGCGCATACCAGGAGTAACCCCTGAGCGTCACAGGGTGTGGCCCAAAAACCAAAAAAAAAAAAAAATTAAAGACGTCAAAAATGGGTGGAGCCCTTGTAGAGGCACTCATCCTCAGTTTGAGAGACAAAGGGGAAAAAGAAGGTGAAATACCACAACGGTACAAAAAAGAAGTGTTAAATAAAATATCCAGTGAGCACTCCAAAAATAAAGATAAGCACCACATAAAAGCCATGGTCTTGAGATGAAAAACATGGCAGAGCGCCTAAAGGAAGAAGAGAAAAGAATAAAAAAATATAAGAATGGAGACAACAGCTTCAATATCCACACCAAAATAAAGAAATCGACAAAAACTAGATAAATAAGTATATAAAAATTATAATAAAATAAAAAATATTTTGTGCTTTTTCCCTTTTTTTTCCCTTCTGCACAGGCACAATAAATTTTGGGGTCATTTGAAAAGGTATACCCTTGGCCTAAGAGATACAGGGCTTCTCCACCCTTGAAGTATATCGTCACGGGATTAACGATAGACTTTTTTCAGGTTCATTTACTCTCCCCTTGGTTCTTTTGTGGTATATGGAAGACTTCTGTTCCTTCCTGGGTGATAAAGTCAGACCTCTATATCTAGAGATCTCGGTATTTGCACAGGTCAAGGAATGGAACTTATGATGAAGTCTTTCTTTGTGGTTCTAGAAGTTCTGTTCCCTCAGTGTTATTTTAATCCATCTTCTGTGGTTGGTGATCCTGGTCTTTGTGCTGATTTTAGGATGGAGCCTGGGGTAGCCTCTTTCATTATGTTATCAGAAGACCCATTCAGTTGCTATTGTTTCAGTCAGACCTCTGGAATTATAGATCATGATTGTTGTGCAGGTCGTAGATCAAACCCTAGACTAGGGCTTTTTTTTTTTTTTTTTTTTTTTTTTATTGGTCTCAGGATACATACTGCCCAGTCCTGGTCCTATCACTCAGTCTTCTTTATATCACAATCTTGGCTTTTGCAATCCACATAACTTTTAAAGTGACATTGAACTTTCTCTTCCATTCAACATACAAGGACAGTGAACTACATAAGAAGATAATAGGTTATGAATTCAAAATAGTCTTAAAACAATTAATTTCCCTATTTCAATTCTATTAGATCTGATACACTTTGTTCAATGTATCAAATAAGTATCATATTAGTTGTGGCTTTTTATCCTCTGTCTTAAGAGCAATAGAAAATCGACTAACAGAAAATCAACAAAATACTTGATTCCCTGCTCATTTTATAACATGTGAAACACCTTCTTTAAAATTGCCATAAGAGAAACAGTCCTTGGTTTTTCTGTCTCTAAAAAATTTCTCTTTCTTTTCTTCCTATTTTCTTTTTATTATTTTTAAAATATATAGTTTATTTAAACACCAAGAATGTTCATAATACAGTTTTTTCCACAGATAAAGTTGTTCATGATAGAGTTTCAGTCATACAATGTATAACCCCTCAACAGTGGCATTTCCTGCCACCAATGTCAACAATTTCCCTCTTACCCTCCATGATGACTTCTTCTCTCTCACCTGCTTCTAGAGCAGACATTTTACTTCATTTCTTCTCTCTCTCACTTTCTTTCTTCATTTTTGACATTGTGGTTTGTACTACTGCAAATGAAGGAATGCCATAGATATCTCTTTCATATTAAACACTCTCAGCGGCAAACTTTCTACCATCGATTGGCCCTCCTACTCTTTATCCCTATTGTTTCTGGATATTATCTTCACGCTGTCTTTTACTTTTTCTTATATTCCACAAATGAGTGAAATCATTCTATAGAATATGTCCTTTTTTAAGCATAACAGGCTTTTAGCACTTACTAGGCTAAAATAACTGTCCTCCTTCTTGGATTCACTCTTCTCCCTCAAGTCCATCTTTATCACCAGTTATTATTCTCCCAAAGGCTCTTCTGTAGTGTTATAAACCTAGCAAGCCCCCACTTGTAAAATAAATGTCAGCCCCTGAAGCCTGGCTCATTTCCAAACCCCTATCTCTGCACTTCTTTAGGATTTCAATTTAGTATTCACCTCTTAGCAATGTCAAGTCAATTTTCATTTCCTGTGGGTGCCTGTACTAGGTGTCTTTTGTTTGCCTCCCCAGCAACAGTGAAAAGTCTCTGAAATAGTTCAGAGTATGGGCAGCAATAGCCTGTCCCTGGCTGTGCATTATATCTGAGTTTTCTCCTCCAATATTACAACTAGGTGATAGTCAATATATGCTCAACTTTCAGAAACAATGTTTTGTTTAACACACTTCTAACCGTTAGAAATTTTTTTTTAAACATCGCTTTGTTTTTATTCCCTTTTTAAATCCATGTTTTTACTGGTGTCTGGGAAACTCTCTCCTTAGTTGCACTGACCTGGTAAAGACTCATCGTTGGAATAGAAGAGAATGTCTTTTGTTGAGTTTCTTCCAGGTCTCTTTAGAGAACTGCTCCCCAGGAGCTATTCTAAGAACAGTAATTCAGAGCTTCACGTTTTCTGCAGCTACATGCTTCTGTGAACTGATAGACTTATCTTTTAAGAACTACCTGCCCTTTTTATTTTCCTTGCTGATGTGGTAGAATTCTCCTGTATTCCTACGGGCTATGCTCTTGCATGCAGGCATTTCCTGTCCCAATTCCCTCATCAGTGAAAGTTAAAAGGAATGCAATGAAGGTGTAACTCTTAATGGTTTACATCGCCTGCCCTTGTTTGCTGATTGCACTAATAGGTAACATTGGTTCATGCAGCTAATCTACACAATGTGCGTCATGATAAAGTCAGCAATAATACATAGAGAAAAGGAGACAGCATGTAAAACTTATCTTCACAAATTTTATAAAAATGACCTTAATAGTTTTCAGTGAAAATAATTCAGGGTTGGACCAGACTGAATTGCATGAAGATGAGGTTTGATCCTTGGCACTGCACCCCCAACCATTAGAATTACCAGAAATGACCACCCCTCAGCAGAGGAACATGATAAGAATAGTTCCTTAGAACCATGAAATAGGACTTCAAAATTAAAATGTATGTTATATATATATAATAATAATAAATATATTTTAGTGTAAAACATTTTATTTTAACGTTTTTAAGATTATTAACATTTTTAACATTTTAAAAACCATGTTTAGGAGGCTAAATTGATAGTAGAGTGAGTATGCCACTTCTTTTGTTCAATCCCTGGTATCGTAAATGGTCTCATGAGCCCTTCAGGAGCTATCTCTCAACTCAGAGGCAGGTTAAGCCCTGAATACCACTGAATATGGCCCCAAAACACAATACATACATACATACATACATACATACATACATACATACATACATACATACATAAAATCACCTTTAATTTTTTTGTATTGGTGGGCCTATACCTGGTTGTGCCCTGGACTTCTCTTGGAAAACTATATTGTACTGGGCATCAAAACCAGGCTTTTTACATGTCAAAATGTACACTCAAATCTACTAATTCTCTCTCCATTCTCTTTTACTCCAAAGCTGAGTGATGACAGCAGTATATGGTATTAATTTTGTTTCTTCACAATAAACATAAACATCTATATCTGTATATATACACACATAGATTCACAAGTCTATAACAATTGATTACAATGTCTCTTATTCCTAGGAGTAGTTCAATACAATTAAACATGTGGATTTTTGGGGGGTGGGGCAAAATATTGAGTATGTGGTAATAATGAAACAAGAAAAAGTGAGCATATTTTAAAGTTCTTGTTTCCCCAGGAGCATACAAAGCCCTTTCCTGCTTCTGTTCTCCTTTATCCAAATCCATTCCAGGCCATCTATGCCTCTGGTCTAAGACTAGAAGAAAGCTCTCTGCCCTTTCTTAGCCTCATGCATCTGTAAGATGAGGAAGGAGTTGATTTAGATGCTCTGCAAAGTCCCTTTCCACTCTGTCTTTCTAAGGTCTATGACATTTTACGGTGCTCCTTCTGGGTAGTAGGCAATATTTGCCAGAGAGAAGGGAAATGCAATTCCCCTGCTCCCTTTCTCAGCTATTATGGATGGCTTCTTTCTGTCATTTGCCCTCCCTTGCCCTTCTTTGTCTTCTTTTTCATCTTGCTCATACAATTTATTTCTTTCCTGTTCTATCCCTCTTCAAGTCCTTCTCCACTTTCAAGTTCCCCTTTTGCGTAGGTGTGGCTGTTCCGCAGGGTAAGCACTTCATTTCAGACTTGCTTCCACTAATTAACTACGAAATTAAGTAGGTGAATCCATTGATTCAGCACTAGGTTTGATGTTTATATTAACTCATTAAAAGGGAAGCCCTGGATGTGGCCAGAGGCTTGACGGGAATCTTGCCCTCCCCCAGCCCTGAAATCTCCCTTGACTTCCCACACTAGATAGCCATCTACTGTTTCTCAGAAGTATTCATGCATCTGGGGAGCAGCCAAATTTACTGAAGCTGCATCGGACAAATTCCCTTCTTTGTGACTATGGAAACAATCATTTCTTGTTCTTCTTTCCCTTACCCAGTTCACTGGTCACAGTTTTCGTTCTAATTTGACGTATCTAGAATATTCCTATCAGATACATACTGAGATTCAGTACCCTTTGTGCCTTATCAGATGTCTGCTGAGCCACTGCTCACCTGCCCTCCTATCCCAGGGCACAAAAATTCACCTTAAGTCTTTGGCATAAAAGATAGCAGGTTTTTTTGTTTGTTTGTTTGGTTTGGTTTGGTTTGGTTTTTTTGTTTGTTTTGGTTTGGGGGCCACACCCGGCGGTGCTCAGGGGTTACTCCTGGCTCTGCACTCAGAAATCACTCCTGGAAGGTTTGGGGTAAAATATGGAATGCCAGGGATCAAACCCAGATTGGTCATGTGCAAGGAAAATAGATTGCCTTTATGAGGGGTCTCACCGTGACTTTGAGAAAATGAACTCCTTCAAACTTTATTTAGGGTTAGGGAGAATAATACAAAAGTTAGGGTATTTGACTTGCATGCAGTTAGTTGACTCTGGCTCTATTCCCAACAATATACATGTTCCTCTGAGCTCCAACTAGAGTGATTCTTAAGACAGAGCAAGAAGAAATCCTGAACACAGTTAAGTGTGGCCCCAATGCAAGATATAAATGAATAAAATAAAATAAGATAGAAATTAGAGGTTGAAGTAATTCTATAGTGATAAGACCTTTGGCATAAAACATTGTATATAAAGGGGTAGAATCACAACTAGCTATTAAAAGATGATCTGGCTTAAACTTTATTTGGGGGCCAGGGAAATAATACAAAGGTTAATGTCTTGGCCTTTCATGTGGCTGATCAAGGTTCAATTTTAGCATCCCATATGGTCCACTGAGCCAACATGTGGTGACTTGTGAACACAGAGCCAGGAGTAAACCCTGAGCATATGTGGGTGTTACCCAAAACCAAAAATAAATTAATAAAAATAGATTACTCCCAAACAAACAAACAAAAATTGAAGTCTATTTTCATTTTATTTCTAGCCAGTATATCTTGTTCCATTCTTCTATCCTTCCTTCATAATGACCATACGTGAATGACAAGTATGTTGACCATTTGTCAAAAATTGAACTAAACGTTTTTTAAGAGAAATATTTCCTATCTTCTGCAGGGATTCCTGGCTTCCTTCAAATCCATACAAAAATAGCATTTGTTTGATAAAGGATATTGTGAATTTATACAGCATTCTATTTCTTTAGCATCATTTGTAAATGGACTAACTCCCTTAATGAAAGAAGCTACTTTTAAGTTTGTATTTGTTTATTTTAGACTTCTGGGTGACATCGAATGGTATTTGGGGGCCACATATTGACTGTTCATCTGATCATGTATTGTCAGGGATTAAACCAATTTTCTGTCTACAAAGTATAGTTTGGGCTTTTTACATTTTACTCACGTTTTTTGAAAATGAAAACTTTTCTTGGAGTTTGTACAAGCAGTTCGGTTGACTAAGGTAACTCATTTAAGAGAAACAGATACTAATACATGTGTTCTGACTTTGTATGCCCTCTAATTTGATCCCCTAAGATAATACGGGATCTACCATAAAAAAACTACATATCTGTCTTAAGACACCTTATTCTGGTTTCATTTACAAAATTGTATGAGCTTATTGTTATCATTCACTGACAATATCTTTCTATTTACAGTGGCTTCTATCTTTTTCTCCTTGCTCTCCAGGAACACTTCCATGATAGTGCCTATCACCCACTATTTAGCAACTTTTTTCTTTCCTCTTTATTTAGCCCGCATGATATGGAATGCTTTCTACACTAAAAAGCAAGCATACTATCTTTTTCTAAATAAATCTTTATTTAAGCACCAGGATTACAAGCATGTTTGTACTTGAGCTTCAGCCATAAACAGAATACCCCCCTTCACCAGTGCAGCATTCCCACTACAAATGCTATATTTAGTTATGTTTGTTTTGTTTTGTTTTGGCTTTAATTTTAGTTAGTTTCATTTAATTAATTTTGTTTTTTTTTATTTTCAGGTTGCTCCTGGCTCTGTGCCTGGGGACCATGTAGTGCCTATGATAAAATTGAGAGCTTCTCTCTGCAATGCATGCATACACTTGGGTGTTTGAATTTTTTTCTCTGCCTGTCTTTGATTCCCTGAAAATAGGTGAAAAGAAAATAAATGGTATCATGAACAGTTATAGCTTAACCTTTTTTAAAGCAATATTTTATCCTTACCACAATAACTAATATAGTTTAAATTAGAGTAAGCATTTTATTTAAAAAAATTAACATGACATCATTTTGTGTTAATATCTCTAAAGGTACCATTAAATACTTGTTGTATATAGAGATGACCTCAGATCCCTGAACACTGAATGCCATTTGGCAGAAAGAAAAAAATAAAATTTGATGAAAAATGAAGATGAAGAAGTGATATATATATATGTTCTTTGCATTTTAACAACAATAAATTTTATATAAGATATATAGGTAAAACAATATATATAATTATTCCTCCTTTAGTAATTCATATAACATATTATTTCAAAATCCCATTGTTCTGAAAATTATCATCTAATTTTATGTGTTTATAATAAAGAGTATAGCCTACTAAAAAGTAAAATAATATAGAATGTTACAGTGATATCACAGTTTTCCATTTCAGAATTTACATGCTGTAATTAATTTTTCTGGTTTGGGGGCCACTCTTAGTTGTGATTGTACACTATATGGGGCACCAGTTATTAAACTTTCACATGCAAGGCATGTGTCCCTCTCTCTTCTTCCTGGACCCAACATGTTGCTAAATTTTACCATAAAAAATCTTTTTACAATTTATATATGGTTTATATAGTTTGATTTAGTAAAAATCAAATCAAGTTTCACAAAGTAATATTGGCTACTTTGGTCAGTTCTTATGTAATTGCATAATTGTGGGTTTAAGAGAAATATGAATATGAATAGGATTCATTTAGGTATAGAGAAACTCTCTATGATTGTCTATTTTGAGTCATAAAATCTGAATTTGCAGACACTCAATCCTTTGTAATAAATAAATTATCATTCAGGCATTTTTTTCTTGCTTTTTGAGGAAGTAATACATTTGATGTCTTTGCAATATCACTAAAAGTATGAATCATAGGTTTACTCTCTGTTCATGGAGTTTGAATAATTTAATTAATGATTTTATAATAGTACACTTACTTCAAAGATGATATTTGGTTGAGTCTTGAACCAAATGAAGTGTTTCATAAAATTCATGATTTCTTTCTAGCAAAAAAATTTTATCCAGCCTCCCGATTGATCCTCGAAGAATTGAACAGTTTCAGGGGCAATTACTCTTTATGGGTATAGCATATTTTGGAAATGTAATTATAGTTATAGGATTTTGACCATCCCTGCCCTTGAGTGCACTTTTTCAGTTACTTCAGGGAATTCTCAGCATCACATGAATGGAGCTTCTTAGTTAAAGAAAAAGAAATTCTGAACAGAGAAATACTTCATGAGTTCAAACTCTTGCCTTGTATGATCACAATCAGCTTTTGTCTTTCTGTACCACATATTGTTTCAAGAACATCACTAAGAGTGATTGCTAGCATAGAACTAGGGATTGTCCCTGTACATCCCCAACTAAATTATGCATGGAAAGGTTTAACCTGAATCATCTACAGTGCCTAAACTCAGAGCAGTATTCTAATATTTCTTTCCTATATCTTAAATTTTTATTTTATTGAATTTTGGGCCATACCTAGCAGTGTTCATGCATTACTTCTGGCTTGAGCTCAGTAATCACTCCTGGTGGGCTTCAGGGACCATAAGGGATGCCAGGGATCATACAATGGTTGACCACATGCAAGGCAAATGGCCTACCTGCTATACTATTACTCTGGCCCATATTTAATTTTGTTAATCAGCCATTATTATATTATGAAAACCCTGAATCCATTTTATTCTCATTCATTTTAATGTTTTCCTTAAAGCAAATATTATTACTATAACTTTTGTACATGACTTTTATTGCGGTTGCTTACTCGATTTGTAATGTAGAAAGAACTGAAGAACAAATGTTAACTATAAAATAGCTTTTCTTTAAGGAGATTCGAAAATATCTTTTTCATTATAATTTAAGTTTCTCTCAGCTTCTACTTAATGAAACTCTTGAAACTTTTTGGCATATCTTAATTCCAAGGTATATAATTATTCAGTTTATGTTTGATTTGTAGTATGCTCATTATCGTGTACACACTTGGGTAGGTGTGTCATGTTAGGATTTCCTACAGTGCTTAATTTCAGAAATATTTCTTTGGAAGTAGACTAATGCTATTAAGATAAGTCTCATATTAATAATTTAGTGAATGGAAGAAAAAGTGATTTTCTCATTATAATTCATTATTGCTTTTTTATATCATAGAGTGGGATAGAATGGCAAGATACTATATGATCTGAGTCTGGGATGTAGTTATGAATCAATCTATTGATGTCTACTATGTTTCCATATGTGTCAGTTATAAAGAAATCTTTTCTTGAACTATGTGTATTAACATACATTGTAAAATATTTCTTCATTTGAAGTTCATGGAATTAAGATACAGGTGTGGCACTTCCCAGAGAGAGGTTAAAATTGAGCAGAAATATTGTCTGAGTAGTATGAGTCAAAGACTATGCTCAGTTCATATTCATTGAACCACCTGCAAACAGCCAGGAGTAGAGTTATTTGACATAGTTTAACTCAGTCTCATTTATTAAAAAAATAAAAAAGACTGTGTGTTTTGCCAATCTCTAAAAAATAATTTAATTATGAAAGTGACTCTACTATATAATATAAAATTAGTAATGAGAAAAATTTAAATTTTTCCCAACCTTTTTGTTTCTTGTTTAATCAAACAAGTAAATGTATTAAGCCCCCTTTGCGTTTTCTCTTCTTTTTATGTGAAACACTGCTGCTCTGATGTCTTTCTCATATTT
Source organism: Suncus etruscus (assembly GCF_024139225.1). NCBI lineage: Eukaryota > Metazoa > Chordata > Mammalia > Eulipotyphla > Soricidae > Suncus > Suncus etruscus. The sequence continues at coordinate 89,945,705 of NC_064856.1, read as the reverse complement.
AATGTTTTGAAAAGAATGGAGAGAATAAAGTAGATGCAACTATTTTTTTAATATGAAAAATCATAGGGTCTACAATCTGCTGAATAGACTTTGGAGACTGGTTTTGGACTTCAAATATAGTTTTTACTTCAGGGCAATATGCAACTGGTTTATGAGTATCAAGGGTTAGAGTGTGAAGATATTAATTTTGAGATATTTAATGTGTATTCAATTCCCTTTTGTATTAAAATCTATTATATATGCCTTTAAAAGACTACTCAAATTGAAAGTTCACAGCGCTGTGGCAAGATCCAGTTTATATATAGATGATCCAATATCACTGTGCTCAGCTTTTCTCCACTAGCCAATTTATTGAGGTAGAAAAATAAAATAAGAAAACATATTAGAGCTGGCTTACCCAGATTGTTTGTATACACTACTGTGATCAAAATCAGTAGATACGCATGATAACTCTCAACTTCGTTCTGCCTATAAACAGTCAATGATCTTGTTAGTTGAAGCTATAGACCCAGTTGTAGTGGAAATCTTTGTTTATTGAATTTCCAGCTTGCAATCACTGTGCAAGGAGCAACTGTGTGAAAAATAAAAGTCCATAGCTGCCCTCTTTCTTATCTTCACCTTTTTTTCACCATAAATGGGATTTGGGTCCTACAGTTAGTTATAAAAGTGTAGGTTCTATAAATAAAATAGATGAGATTACTTTTATATTGAGGAGAGGGAGAGAGAATACAGATGGAATTTTGTCCACTAAAATTTATAATAGATGGTCTTTGTCTTCAGCACCCTCAAAATGTGGCTGTGTTTAAAGAATTATCAGTGTCTTTATAAAAAGAGGGCATTTTGCATACATATGTATATGCACAGAAGAAAGACAAAAAAACTATATAAAGCAACCATTATCAAGTTAAGGTGAGATTGCTCATAAGAAGCCAAACCTACAGACACATTTGTCTTGGATTCCTGGTCTTCAAAACTGTAAGAAATATAATTTCTCCTTGGCTAAATTACACAGATAGTGCCATTATTTATTTATTTTTAATAAGAGGCTTACCAAATTTGAATCCAGTGCTGGGCAATGCTTTCCTTGATGAAAATGCAGAACTATGACTCCTTACTAGAGATGTTGTATGATTTGTCTATTATTCTAAAGAGATCTTCCAAATCCAAAGAAAAGATTCCATCAGCTTTTCAAAAGTTGTTCTTTTAGAATTAGCCTGACATTGACTCTAAAAACCATAACTTCAGGATCAATTTTATTTGTCCTTTTATTATATAACCTTATTCCATCAAATTCCAAGTATTGAAAAATAATTTATTAACCAATTGTCTTAAAATGTTTCTCATTTATAGTATTTCATTAGAGCTTCATTTAGAGTTCTAGCCTTTTCTATTCAGAGTTCTATCCTTTGTTATTCCTTTCTTACTAATGAGAAAGTTCATTAGTAGGAGCTTTAAATTCTTAGAACCAGAAGATTGTCCAACAGTTATGACATATGCTTATATGTGCCAGACTAGTGTTTGATCCTAACACCACCATGGCCTTTTGATCATTACCAAGTGTTACTCTGAAGATATATATCATCACCCATTGTAACCCTGGAGAACCCTGAGCACTTACAGAACTTTTTTGGTTATATCCTTAGGCTTTAATATTAACACACAGCACACTTTCCTGAATATTGCTGGAAGTAGATTCTTAAACCCGCTAAGTTCTGCTTGGTTGATGCCTCCCCTAAGCCTTACAAAAATATTTAGTTTAAAGTATACAGACTTAGATTTAATTGTAATGTAACACTGAAAATTTCTTTAGATCTTAAATTCCCTAAGTATTTGTTCACCATATGTAGACATGTTGTTAAACAAACATATAATGGTTACTATATATTGGGATAAAATAATTCTTACACCATTTCCTTATCATTAAGCATGAATCTACCATATTGTTTGCCACAGAGTAAAGAATCAATAGAGAATACTTATTATTATTTATGATATTTAATCTTACTTTTTAGAAACATTTTTAGTTGAACACTTCTTGAACTAAAATAGTTTAAGTTGGTTTATAAATACCATTGTTATTGTCACATATTATGAAGAATATCCTTTGAGCATAAAGGATACTACTGGACTGAAAAGGAAAATTTACAGACAGTAGCATCCATTGTAGATTTTAAGTTATTTTCTATTTTCATTATTTACAAACTATGTACTAGTAGGCAAGATAGAATTTTTTCTTAGTCAGTATTTTTCTCCTATAAGTGATATTAATAAAGATGCCTCAAAGGGTTACTGGAGAATTTTATAAGATATCTATGCATAGGATTCAATAAATGGATGTTTTTCCTTTCCTATTCAGATTGCTTCAAGCAATAAATATTGTATTCAGTATGATAGAAGACAGACTTGCCACACACTTTAGGAGGTGCCTTGGGAGCTGTTAGAATAGAGCTGACTATAGCAGTGTAATTTTATTTTGGTACAAAGGCATATCAGAAACAGGTTTAATATTTTTCTAAGATATTAATCATTCTAAAACTACTGCAAAGTATTAAAATATGTGTTTAAAATACATCAAATTCTGCTTTACTCTCCCTCAAACAAACAAATTATGTTTAGATTTGGGCTGCCCCCACAGAAGCTTGAATCATCATGAGCTGAGCAGACTCCCAGGAGGAGAGTTTTAATGGTTTATTTATGTATGCATATAATCTTTCCATTGAATGCAGATCACACATTTGTCTGCCTGAACTGAATTTTATTGATATATACACATTTCAGTTCTTAAGTCTACTGTTCTGATTTTAATTCCTGACAATGCTTTAGTGCCGGATGGCATCATTACTGCTGTTAGAACTTGAGCTTTGCTGAAATATTCAAAACTTGCCATGTGTAGTCTCCAAATAATGAAGTCCACCCAAACTTGTTCACTGGTTGTTTCAGTTTATAAATTTTGATATTTTGGGGTTGAAAGAGAAATAAAGGATATTAAGATTGTGGAGAATTTAGATAGCAGGAAAAATTTGAAGCTCTTTTAATTTAATTTGGGGGGGGTTAGGGATCATAGCCAGCGATGCTCAGTGCTTAATCATGGCTATGCTCTCAGTGATAACTCCTGGTCATGCTGTGGACCATATTGGGTGCCAGATATTGATCCCAAGTCACCCACATGCAAGGCAAGCACTCTTACTGCTGCACAATATCTCTGGCTACAAAATTCTTTGTAATTGTCAAAAATTCACTTTGTAAAATAAGTTTCTCAACATTATGTATATACTAAAATATACATAAATTGCATCAAGAGCTGTAATAATAAAATGATACTAGAAGGGATGAAGATTGTTGTATTAAATAATTAAGGATGGGGCTGGATGGTGGAGGATGCCATCCAGCCCACGTGGCTCTGCAACCTTCATGCAGTCGGCGAGTCCCAGGCCCAGGTGAAATCACTCACTCACAGTCAGGCGTCAGGAAGAATCATCTTTATTCAAGCCCTAGCCACCACGTGTGTGTGGCCTATTCATAACCTTTCAAGCACAGCAATATTTTGCTAGCCCTGCATCTTATCTCCTGTTAGCCATCTTCCCTTTGGGCTCCATGCTGGTCAAAGACCAGAACACAGAAACCCAGAAGCCAAAGCGCACAGCAGCGCAAACAGGGCAAAGAGCCAAAAGGCCCGAATTCCCTTGGTCCAAGCCTTATCTAACATTTCCCCGACCCCTCCCAGGAATGGGAGGGGCTCGCAGGTAAAGTTACACCTACTATCCGGTTCCCAAGACCCCTCCCAAAAATGGGTGGGTCTAGGGTCTTAAATAGGTACACCCACAAAGATGAAAAATATAAGAAAAATTAAAGTAAAATGATAAAACAATGAGATCAATCATGCCAAGTAAGTCACATCTCCTCAGAGCCTACTTCGGGAAACAAATGTAGAGGCAGATATTAATTGTATATGGGAAGAAATGTAGATCAAATTTTGCACACAATATTTTGGGTAAAATGGAAGAATGGCATTTATTTGTGCCAGTGTGGGGAGAAAGACAAGGAAAGTAGAAGGCTTTGTTTATGGTTGCACTGCTTTCAAAACAGCAGATTTCCCAATTGTCCCCAGAATAACAACAACAAACTATCACTAGTATTTTCATTTTAAATTTGTACCCAAGACCCTGATTGTTTGCTGTTTAATTCTGCATTACAAAACAACTGTGGATAATATGTTTATCTTTTCTATGAAGTAATCTTTTACTCATTACTTGCATATCAAAATGGATGATACTCTATATTTCTAACATTTGAGTTTCCAAAGAATTGGGTAGCCTGGGGCAGCTGGACTTTAGAATAAAGGTTAGTTGAGTGTGCCACATACTTTCCCTTGAATCAAAGGACAATGGGAGAGAACACAATATGAAATTGCAAGCAAAATATTTCCTCTTCTTATCACTTTGAAAGGGTTATCACTAAGAAAAGAAAAATATAGCATAAGTATTCTCATCCAAATTAAGTTGTAAACTTGCCTCTTCAAGGAAAACCTAGATATATTTATCAACATGAAAATTATTTTGTGTTCTAAAGGTTGCAAGGCTTGTATCTTTAATGGAGAAATAAGCTTGAGAAATATGTGGTTGTTCATTTTTGGCAGTCATTATTTTTGTCACTATACTCTATCCATGAAGTGACTAAGGTAAAACAGATGTATAAGTATCAAAGAAATTTAGGTGACTCCGCAAGTTAAGTTCAGAACCAATGTTGTCTCTTTTGTGATGTTGAATGGAAAATGGATTTAAACATTGCAAAAAAAAAATATATCGTAAAAAGTCTCTTATGGCAAGGGATTTTAAAATGATGACAACTGGTATGATTCTAGCAAGTAACTCTGTCTTTTCAGTCCCCCACATTAAAGTCTTTAGTGTTCTTTCCCCAAAAGGGAAAAACAAGGCTTGGATCCAAGTTCTTTCCTGGCGGTCATTTTTCATTCTGTCCAATTTAATCTTCCTTTATGTTATCTGAGTTTTCCAAAGTTATTATTGTGATTTAGATAGTTGCTTAAGTAGCCTCACTGCCTATTGTGACCCTGAAGTTGGCATTTAGATTTGATTTTTAACCTTAATCCCAAAAATAATTTTTCTCCAGTGGAGGAAGGGGAAACTTGGGTCCAATAACCAGCGAGTGAATATATTTGACTAAAATGCAAAGAAGAAAGAACTACCTAATTGCATGAATCTCTGCCATGGCTATTTCAACTTTCTAGAGTTACATCATGAATGATAATACAGAAAGCTAGACACAGTATGGACCACTTATAATAGCAGCCTGGGGAACAAAAGAGGGGTGATATGGGATGTATGCTAGGAACAGGGGTGGATGGAGGACAACATTAGTGGTGAAAATACCCCTGATTCAATGTCACTATGTACCTAAAATACTACTGTCAATGATTTGTAATCCACTTTGTAAATGTAATCCACAAAATAAAATTATTAATAAAAAAAAGATAGTGAGGGCTGCAATCTGCTTAGGAAGTTTAAAAGGAGTAAAATGGGTATTCTGAGGAAAGGAGTAGTTTTTACTGTGATTTATTAATGTCTTTAACCTTTAAAAGTGCCTACCAATTATAACTTCATTCTTATAAGAAACTCAGTCACAACATTTATTAAATGCTGATTATTCCATAGGTACAGCAATTTGAAATTGAGGCGGTCTCATCCTGAATTTGTGAATTTAATCACTAGTACATTTTCTCCAATCTTCCCTCCTCCATCCCTTTCATCATTCCCTCACTCTCTTTTTTCCTTTATTCCATCTCTCTTTCTGTTTCTTTCTTCCTCTGTTCCTCTCTCTCACCCTTTTTCTTCAACCCTCCTTCCTTTCTCCCTCCTATCCACATTCCTTTATTTTTCTCCCTCTCTCCCTCTTTCTCTTCCTCTATTCTCCCTCCTTCTTGCCCCTCTCATTCAAGGCTATTTCCTTTCCTTCCTGCATTTCATTCATAAAAATAAAAAAAATGCATTTTGCTATATGCTGCATATAAAAGAAATCATTGATACTAAAAAGATGTATTCTTTTCTCCTCCAATTTTTAACTATACATATAATATATATATATATATATATATATATATATCAATGTTATACAGCTATCCAGTGGCACACTACAAAATCCTGACTCATATTGAGGCAATTAGAGTTCTATCCTTCTTTTCTTTATGACTATAGGAAGAGGTTCACTCTACTTCCTTAAATCATGACAGTTGACTTGACAGTCATTGGATATAAGGGTATTCACTATACTCTCATTTTCTTGGTTGCTTATGTGCAAAAGAGGATATTTAGGATTAAAACAATTACATGAAAATTAAGGAATAGCATGTGGTATGCAATTGATACAATAAAGCTATTTATTATCTTCACTGATATTTTCATAGGGCTTTTCTTAATGCTAATGCTGTATTCTTTATGCAAATGTGTTTTTACTAGATGCATTCATTTGTTGACTTACAGAAAATTTAAAATTGAAACAAGTAAATTCTTCTACCCTGGTTTCTGCTTTATTCACTTATGTTGAGATGTGTCCAGAGTATTTTCTTATTTCTATTAGGAACACATTTAGATTAGAGTCAAATGTAATTGTAGGCTTAATAAATATGGCATTTGAACACACATAAGAGAAAAAATGTGATGAGAATTTTGATATTTCCTATATCTGTCCTGTAATTTAAATGACACAAATTATTATTGAACATTTTTTAATATGCTTGGTTGCTTGAGCCTTCAATTGATATAAGAATATAGATTCTGCTGCTATGGAGCTTAAATTTTAGGTTGCAGAAAAAGGCTAAAACATAAAATAATTTGCATGCACATATAAAATACATTATACATGTATGCATTATTTCAATGATATAATCAAAATAATTATTAGCTTCCAAATTCTTATTGAAAATATGGAGTAAACAGCATGACTTTAAAGAAACTGGGAAATTTATTAGAAATTGGTTTTGGAGTAGATTGTTTTAAGACTGCCAGTATAAATGAGGGACATTTTCTGAGCATTTATATTTTGTCCAAATCCAAACTTGGGAGTGAACTATAAAGATATCCTGTGATCATGATTTCTTTGTGAAAATAAAAAATTCATCTATGTCTATGATGCATAATACAACTAAGACTTAGAAGTTGATTCAGTTTTTCTCAGCAGACAAGCCTGCTGCTATAAGGTTTACGTATAGACAACAGTTTGCTAGGTGATTCTTGAATCTTTGATGTGTAAATTATGCAATAGAATCATATAGTCTATTGATATACAAGGGGCCTGGTTTGTAGCATTTACAAATTAGTATTCCTAGTACCTTTTAAAAAGTAAGAATCTTTTTATGTTCACGTAGAATGTGAAGTTCAAGAAAGAGTGCGTTTCTGTATTTTAGTAGTTTGGTATCAGCATTAGAAATAGTATCTTTTGGGGCCGGTGAGGTGGTGCTAGAGGTAAGGTATCTGCCTTGCAAGCGCTAGTCAAGGAAAGGACCATGGTTCGATCCCCCGGCGTCCCATATGGTCCCCCCAAGCCAGGGGCAATTTCTGAGCCTGTAGCCAGGAGTAACCCCTAAGCATCAAATGGGTATGGCCCGAAAAAACAAAAAAAAAAAAAAAAAGAAGAAAGAAATAGTATCTTTCTCCAATTTTACTCAACTTTTTCCTGCTAGCTTGTAGTCAAATGCTCCAATCACAAAAGACCATAGCCATTGTGCCCATCATATCCAGAATAATTTATGTGAAAATACATCTATTTTTTTCATTGAGTCTTTTAAGTACGAATTACTTTTTTGGAAATTTCCACTAAGCCTTTTTCATGTCTCAATGACTTGATTTCTGTGCTCAAATCTGTCATGAATAAAGGGAAGGAGAGAACCCTGAATGCCTCAAAATGAGTCAGGATTTTGTGGTGAGCCACTGGATATTTGAATAATATTGGGTCGTAGAAATTTGAGAGCAGAGTTAAGGATGCACATTTTTTAAGTATCAATGATTTTTAATACATGGCATGGAGCAAAAATACATATTTTTTGCTTTTATGAATGAAATACAGGAAGGAAAAGAAGAAGCCTTGATTGAGAGAGGTAAAGATGGAGGGAGGACAGAAGAAAGAACAGAGGGAAAGAGGGAAAGAACAAAGGGATAGAGATGAAAGGAGGAATGGGGAGAGAAGAAAAGCAAGAAGAGTGGGAGAGAGAAGGAAGGGGACCAAAGAACAGAGAACGAAGAAACAGAAGGAATGTGGAAATAAAGGAAAAAGAAAAGGACAGGAGAATAAAGAGATAAAGGATGAAAGAGAGTTATGAAGAAAGGAAGGCAAAAAAGAAAGAAGCATAGAAAGAAAGGAGAAGGGACAAAAGGAGAAAAACTCTTTTAGAATGATTTTATTTAGTCTTTTCTACCCACTCAAAAATACTTTATTTCTGGGCCAGCATTATAGCACAGTGCTAGGGTGTGTGCCTTGCATGTGGATGATCCTGGATAGACTAAGGTTAGATCCCCAAAGTCCTATATGGATCCTCAAGCCATGAGCAATTTTTAAGCACATAGCCAGGAGTAACCCCTGAGTGTCACTGGGTGTTGGCCAAAAAACAGAACAAAACAAACCCCCCAAAATAACTTTATTTCTTTCTATTTATTCCACATAAAGCACAATAAACATGTAATTGTGATATAACTAGGATCATAGACAGAAACTTATTCGAATTGGGTAGCCACTGTTTCTTTATTGGCAAGGAGTCAACTCATTGCAGTAATGTATTTAAATAGCCCTTTAAAATAGAAGAGCCAAAAAACAATGTCCTTTGGAACTAACACTCTTAAACAGTATCCAAATTAATGGAAAGTGCCCGCTTTAATGAAATAAAACATCAGGGCTTTGGCAGGAGATGATTGGCAGGAGCACCCAATGGCTTGATACATCTGTCTCCTGAAGATATAGATGAAATTTTTTCTTGTAAAATGAATGAATAACTGTAGTGGTTGCTAAAGCCCTGGTTTAAAGAAAATGAATTTCTGCTTCCTTCCAGAGTACTTAGGAGTACATTACTTGATCTAGTTGGTATCTTTTTGACTACTCAATTAATATCCTGACTACAAAGAGAGACAAATTTTTCCATGAGCCATAGATACTATATCATGACTATATGAATACAAAAGTATTCAGCAAGAAAAGATGTTAATAAGATATCATCATGTCTTCCTGTTTTTAAGGATTCAAAACCTAAGGTTGTGTTATTAACAAGATGTTTATAAATTTATTAATAATTTATGCCTTCATTTTATTTTTTTATTTTGGGGCAACACCCATTTGAAGCTCAGGGGTTACTCCTGGCTATGCGCTCAGAAATTGCTCCTGGCTTGGGGGACCATATGGGATGCCAAGGGATCGAACTGCTGTCCATACTTGGCTAGCGTGCACAAGGCAGATACCTTATGCACAGTGCCACCACTCCGGCTCCCCTTCATTTTAATTTTGCATCAATTTTTCTATTTGGGGGCTACAAATAGCAGTTTTTAGGGGATATTCTTAGCTGTGCATTTAGGAACTACTTCTGGCAGATCTGAGGACCATGTGGGATGTTGGGGACCAAACCTGGAAATGCAGCAATGAAAGCAATGACCTTTAGGGGCTGGGGTAATAGCGCAGTGGAAAGGTATTTTGCCTTGCATGTGGCTGACCCAGGACCACCTCGTTAGATCCCCGGCCTCCCATATGGTCCCCCAAGCCAGGAGCGATTTCTGAAGGCATGGCCAGGACTAACCCCAGAGAGTCACTGGTGTGCAGCCCCAAAACAAGCCCCCCCAGAAATAAAGAATAAAAAAAGAAAGAAAGACCTTTACCTCTCTACTATTTCTCTAATCCTTTGCATTTATGTTTTTTCCCCCAAAATGGAGTTTTGTATTATACATATGGTGGTCTATACAGGCAAATGTCCTAGATTTATGTGATATGTAGGGAAATAAAATAAAGAGTTTTATGAAGCAACATAATATATTTACTCAATGCAATTAATTTTTTCATATTCTTCACAACTCTTTGAGGAATTTTTTTTTATTTTCAGGGGTATCATGTTCATTTCCAGGAGTAAAAATGGAGATACCGAGATTAAATATACAACTTAACATTGACTAAATGTTGGTGGTGATTTTGTACTTTTGTTTGCTGGAGTTTGGACCACATCTGGTGATCTTCAGGAGATATCCCCTGCTATGTGCTCAGTAGTGAATGCTCTTGGCTTGGGGGACCATATGGGATGCCAGGGATCGAGCCAGGTCTGTCCTAGATCAGTTGCAAGCAAGGCAAACACCCTACCACTGTACTATTGCTTTGGCCCCTGGCTTTTATTTTTTAACTCTTTACCCATACTTCTTGGTGCTCATGGCTTACTCCTTGCTCTCATCTTAAGGATAACTCCCAGTGGACTCTAGAGACTGTTTGGCATGCCAAAAATGGCTTTTATCTTAAGGATAACTTCCAGTGGACTCTAGAGACTGTTTGGCATGCCAAAAATGGCTTTTATCTTAGGGATAACTTCCAGTGGACTCTATAGACTGTTTGGTATGCCAAGAATTTAATCTTTTCAACCATGTGCAAGGCAAAAACCCAACCCACTCTACTGATCTTTGCATCTTTAATTGGAATATATTTTACCCTAATCATGATATAAATATATCTGATATAAATATCTTGACATAAATATATGTCCTGATATAAATATCTTGAAAGCCTTAGTAGTGTTAATTCTTAGATATAGTTCTCTATATAAATGGTTCAAGTCAATCAAACATAACTAAAAGAGGCATGTATATCAAAACTGAGGACAAGTAGACTATCAGAAATTTGCAACCTAGAATATTAGAATTAGGCTAAGAAATGAATAACTGAATACTGAGTGAGAGCTTTAGATTTTTGTTTGATGTAAATGGTGAGTTTGGTATATTAATGATGTAGTATCTAATTTGTCTTCAACAGGACATTTCAACCTTTCACTAAATGTTTAGCTATCTCTCAGTTAAGTGAGGCTGGCAGACAATCTTCTTTCATGGAGATTTAGCCAAAATAATTTGCATTAGTATGATAAATGACTCTTGATCAAATACTTTACAACTCAAGGCTACGTGTAGAAAAGAACTCACTATTCCCATTTGTGAATAAAAGATGGCTAGATGTTTAAGAGTTTGAACAAAATCACATAGGATAAAAGCAGATTCATTGACTTGGTTTACCCTGAGTCTATCAATATAAAATTTGACCATTATCTATCAATATGAATTTTGGCCATTATTTGGGCCAGAGTGGTAGCGCTGAGCGGGAAGGTATCTGCCTTGCTGGAACTAGCCTACGACAAACTGGTTCGATCTCCTGGCTCCTATATGGTCCCCCAAGCTAGGAGCAATTACTGAGTGCATAGCCAGGAGTAACCCCTGAGCATCACCTGGTGTGGCCTCCCAAAAAAACAAAACCAAAAAAATATTTGGCCATTATTTGCAGAATATATTACCTGGCACATGTTAAAATAGCTCTCAAAAATGATAAACAACTTTTGCATGGATTTTATGGGTTTATATTTGGGGATCAATATATAATCAGAGTATTTATCACCCTGATTATATTGAGAGGGAGATAAATAAACTTGTGATGATGGTTTCAAAAAACTTCCATGTTTCTCCAATATGCTGGCCTACAACCTACTATGGACTTTGTATGTGTGAAGCTCTAGATCAGTGGTCCTCAAACTATGGCTCATGGATAACATATTGTATTCCAGTTTTGTTTCTTCACTTCAAAATAAAATATAAGCAGTGTGCATAGGACTTTGTTCGTAGTTTTTGTTTTTATTATAGTCCGACCCTCCAACAGTCTGAGCAACAGTGAACTGGCCCCCTGTTTAAAAAGTTTGAGGACCACTGCCAGGACTATCATTTCTCAACTGTGGGCCAAAGGACATCCTGTGGGTCTCCAGGCATTGTGAAGGAGTTATATGAAAAACATGAATAAAGAGAATTGCTAGCATAATTCCCTTAGGACAGAGGGAACCACAGCAAGAAATAGGGACTGAAAGGGAGCCACAGTTGAAGAAAATTTGAGTAATATCATTCTAGACCAAGGCTTCTTAATATTTTCATTTTACTTTGACTTTATCACCTGAAAACCTTGTTACATATATTTTATATGTACCATATATTCTGGAATATAAGTCAAATGTTAAACCCATGAAAATCTTCTAAAAAGTCGGGGTGTTGTCTTATATGCTGAAACTTACTCCAGCTTCAAGGATGACTGATCTGCCCTCCTCTTACTGCAGCATCCCATCCAGCTGCCAGGAGTCATCACCCAGTCCTCTGCTTGTCCTGATATAATCTTTCAGGGCACACAGAGGAGCTGAGTTACTGCTGCATCTTATCCAGCCAACGTTCCATTTGGGTGCCCACAGGTTCCCGGATGTAATTAGTTCCCGGCTGCAATTAGATTCCTTATTTTATTTCTGGTTTACTTAAAGTATCTAACCATCCTGGTATTTCTCAGGATGCACACTTTATAGTACGCATTCCTTAGTTTGTGGCCATTAAGGTGTTTCTCAGAATGCACCCTATATGTCACATGTCTAAAGCAAAGCAAAGTTACAGAAGTGAAACAGCAGTTAATTCTAAACTTACATTCTAATATTCTAGCATTTAATTCTAAATTTACATTCTGATATTCCATTCTAACAAAATCTTGCTTAACCACTGACAAGACAGAGTAGCCTGGATTTCAAACTTATTATTCTTTCCTCCTCCTTTGTTTATTTTTGTTTTGTTTTTGTTTGTTTGTTTTGGGGCCATACCCAGTGATGTTCAGGGGTTACTCCTGACTATGCACTCAGAAATCGCTCCTGACTAGGGAACCATATGGACTGCCAGGGGTTGAACCCAGATCCATTCTGGGTCAGCTGTGTGCAAGGCAAATGCCCTACCGCTGTTCTATTGCTCCGGCCGCCATTCCTCCTTTGTTTACTGCATTTATATGATTTAGACCAATTTTTCTCCCAATTGCTAATCTTCTATTTTAGAATGTAAGTTAAGAAACAAAGGATTTCTGTTTGTCATATTCACTAATCCACACTCTCAGGGAATTGATGTTTTTCAGTTAAGCACAGAATGTGTCTGAAATCATCACAAATAGGTTTAGGGATTGCTACAGTCTGTATAAATGTCAAGTGACATTTTATATATATTTGAGGATTAGATGAAATTTTGATCTAAATTTTTTTCTGTTTTTAGTGTCAAAAGCATCTCTAAGATGTTTGTCAAGGTATCATTAATGTGTTTATATAAACACTTATTCAGTAGCAGAGAGACATATAAGGTCTGGGAAGATATAAGGACTAGGAAGAAGTCTCAATTTTTTTAAAGAAAAATGAAGTATTGATATTGTGCTATATGTTACTTTGAACTGACTTTTCTAAAACACCATAAATATGTGAATAAATGTAAAACAGTCCATATAATTTAATGTTAATTAAAAACACCTTTTGATTGCTCTACCATTTTTTAGTATATCTATTGCAACAATATAGGAGTTTTCATGTTGTTGATATTAAATCCATATTATAAGCGGAGTCATTTTAGTTTTGCCTTTCTGTGGATTTCAAACTATTTCTGTTCCCCAAAGAAACTCTAAATGTAAGCAATCTGCAGTAAATACTTTCAGAAAGGTCTTTTTATTTATGTATTTATTTATTTTAGTTATCCTTTGTTTTTTTCTCTTTAGCTGTCCCCTTTTTTTCACTCCCCATTTTTTTATTTTTATTTTTTATTTCATTTAAACAACTTTATTACATACATGATTGTGTTTGAGTTTCAGTCATGTAAAGAACACCACCTATCACCAGTGCAACATTCCCATCACCAATGTCCCAAATCTCCCTCCTCCCCACCCAACCCCCGCCTGTACTCTAGACAGGTTTTCTATTTCCCTCGTACATTCTCATTATTAGGATAGTTCAAAACGCAGTTATTTCTCTAACTAAACTCATCCCTGTTTGTGGTGAGCTTCATGAGGTGAGCTGTAACTTCCAGCTCTTTTCTCTTTTGTGTCTGAAAGTATTATTGCAAGAATGTCTTTCATTTTTCTTAAAACCCATAGATGATGAGTGAAACCATTCTGCATCTCTCTCTCTCTCTCCTCTCTTTCTCTGACTTATTTTACTAAGCATAATAGATTCCATGTACATTCATGTATAGGAAAATTTCATGACTTCGTCTCTCCTGACAGCTGCATAATGTTCCATTGTGTATATGTACCACAGTTTCTTTAGCCATTCATCTGTTGAAGGGTATCTTGGCTGTTTCCAGAGTCTTGCCATGGTAAATGGTGCTGCAATGAATATAGGTGTAAGGAAGGGATTTTTGTATTGTATTTTTGTGTTCCTAGGGTATATTCCTAGGAGTGGTATAGCTGGGTCATATGGAAGCTCGATTTCCAGTTTTTGGAGGAATCTCCATATTGCTTTCCATAAAAGTTGAACTCCACGGCATTCCCACCAGCAGTGGATAAGAGTTCCTTTCTCTCCACATCCCCGCCAACACTGCTTGTTCTCATTCTTTGTGATGTGTGCCAATCTCTGGGGTGTGAGGTGGTATCTCATAGTTATCCTTTGTTGACTAAATCAATACTTAAGCTTTCACACCCTTATCATAATAAAATGGAGCCTGAAGGGACTTGGAACTTGAAAGTATGTGCTAACATTTATTTGTCTTGAAAACTATTTGTTCCTTATGGTCTTGCACTCATTTATGTATATTTGTGTGTGTGTGTGTGTGTGTGTGTGTGTGTGTGTGAATAGTAGTAGTAGTACTAGTAATAGTAATAGTAGTAGTAGTAGAAGTATTGTAGTCATAGATAGGATGAGACAATTGTTTAAATTGACTGGCAATAAAACCTCTAACACAAGTAAATAATGTTTCTGATATATATATATACATATATATACATATATATATACTGTTAGTAACTATCATTTTATTTGAATCTCCATATTTTTGAGAGGTAGGATATAAATAGTTAGACAATGAACCAGAGTGAGAAAAGGTTAAAATATAATTAAATAATTCACTGAAGCAAGCTTAGAGAAGCAAAGTCAGTGTAGTTGGTTCAAAGCAGGGTACAGAGCAGACTCTTAATATTGAACTACAAATTGAGTTTTCTAATAGACATCTATGAATTAGGGTCCCAAGTTAGTATATAGTCTTGAAAAAAAATCACTGCTAAAAATTGCATGAAAGTAACAGAAAATGACTCTTTTATCAAAGGACTGCTCTTAGGTCCACAATCTGTGTAATGAGTGAGGTCCACTTGTTTAAAATAATTTATTGGAGTTTAGGAGTTTTTTAAAACTTAAATCAGAAAAAGAGGAGACCACTTGCTTAAAATGAGATAGTAAATGTACTTTGTTGTTGTTGCTGTTATCTTACTAAGGTTAGTTGTTTATTTTTCATATAACTTTAAAATATTTTAATATAATATTTAATTTAATAAACAATTTATTATTTAATTTAAAGTTATATTTCTCATATTTAAAATGTTTAAAATATTTATTTAATATATTAAAAACCATATTTAAAATGTGTTTTTAAAAGTAATTTCAGGAATTATCATTGTATATACACATGTGTAATATATTTTATACTTAACTATATATGATTATGATAATATATGCAATTTCTTATACATCTGCATTTTTTTATTTCTTAAATATAAGGAACTATTTTTTCTACTCTGACAACTAATGCTTCTCAATTTCTTTTTTTTTAAATAATATCTTTATTTAAGCACCATGAACTTTCTTTGAATCCAGAGAAATATGTCATTTTGTTTCACTTTTGAGTGAAGTGTAAATTCAGTATATTATCACTTCTAATGGAATCCCCCATGGTTTTTAAAACATATGATGGCTTTTTAATAATAAAATGCAAAATGCTGTGAGTAGGTTATAAGATGGTTTGAGTTATTCAGTTGACAAAATAAACTTATATGCTGTTTATACATTACCCAGTGTACATATGGAACTTAGATTAGGTTTGTACTAAAATTAGTAAAGGGAGAGAGATGGATAGAATTACTACCATATATAATGGAAAGGTAAATTTGAAAGCAACCTAGATTTGTTTAGATTAAAGGAAACTTCACTCCAAGTATTTAAGATAAAAATCATAAACTACATCTGGAGAAACTATTTGAATTTATCATTTTCTGAGCAGCTATTGAGTTTAAATATGATCAGATACCTGATATGTTGTGAAAGAAATAATAAACAATATTCTGCATCTTTTTTTTTTTTTTTTGGGTCTCACCCGGCAGTGCTCAGGGGTTACTCCTGGCTTCATGCTCAGAAATTGCTCCTGGCAAGCACGGGGGACCATATGGGATGCCGGGATTCGAACTGATGACCTTTTGCATGAAAGGCAAACGCCTTACCTCCATGCTATCTCTCCAGCCCCTATTCTGCATCTTTTGACTAGACATTAGTTATATATGCATTACATGTATATAGAGCTATATATAACTATTTATATAAGCCTAACATATTTTTAATATTTTTATAATTTTATTCCTACTTTTATAATCAGATGCATTAAAATGCTTTTTGTATTTTTCTGTAAATAGCAATTTGACTATTCAAATTATAATTACTAAAGGTCAGAATATTGCTTTAATTAATTTTAGTTGCCTCCTTTTCCTTTGCTTCTGATGTAGGGGGTGAATGAAGCCACATGGAATATTTTTATATTTATCCTTCTAATATAAGATGAGATGAGTTTCATCATAGTTAATTAGAAGAATGAATCTGTCATATATGTTACCTCATGGAAGCATCTAAATAAAATGTCAATGTTTTCATTTTCCATACCCCTTAATCACAATGGATATTAGGTACTATATCAAAAGTCTACAGAGTTAACCAAGTAAAGTAATATTCAGCATTTTCTGTCTAAAAGGAATATATGGGGATTTTATTCTATTTCTATTTTTTATGAATTAATATTAAATGATTAATTTTATAACTGAACAATATGTCATGAATATTATAATTTAACACAAATTAGCAGACTTAAAAGAATGCAGATTTTATGAAATGTAATAAATATCCAAGGTAGACTAAATAAAAATATTTCTAAGTAGATATCCATATTGCACACTAAGGCTTAAGCACTGTAATAAGCAAAGTGTTTTAATTAACCTAAAAATAACCTTAGTACAGGGTGCTATTGTTCTACATTTCACAAATGAGAAATATAGCAAATGAGAATTGTAAGCATTTTTATTTTTAGAAATAACAACATTTAATTCATTAAACTACAAATGGAGAAGATATGCATTTGATTGTTGTGTGTACAATATTTTAAATAAAAAAAGATAAAATGGAATGTTATTGGAGAAAACAATGGAGTAGAATTGGGTGAGATTCAATGGAATGCTTTGACAATGGGATGGGATAGGATAGGATAGGATAGGATCGGATAGGACAGGACAGGACAGGATAGGATAGATTAGGAAAAATAATTAGAATGTATCACATGTTGGGAGAATTTCATGCTTATAGTGTTTTCATTTTAATTATAAAATAAAAATGGAGAATTTTTGTATTGTATAATGATTTATTCTTATTGGAATGTAATTATAGCAAAACAAACTTTTTTGAGAACTATACCAAAAAGTATTTTGTCATACACAACACCTATTATGCAGTCTAATGAAAAGAAGAATAGTTTTTTCTTATATGTTCTTAGTTGACTCATAATATTTAAAGATATATTAGAATGAATCTTGCACAGCACTTTATTGGAAATGAGTCCCAATGGGTACATGAGAGTAATTGTAATATTTAATTGATTTATACTCCAATTCAAAATCATATACCAACGTGGGGCATTATTGGAAGTTGAAGATGAGTATACTCCTACTGTTTGTTATTCTGCTTTTCATTATTTTTTTTCTCCCTCAATGTTGAGAGCTAAATGCACATATTATCAGCAATAACAGTTGTGGGCTGTCACTGTCTACTCACTGAATCGAATAATACATGGGGGCCTTTTCTCTGCAATCAAAACAGTATTAAGTTCCTTTTTGACAAAATCTTAGAGATTTAAACTGTGATTGTTATTATTTTGTAACTCTGATGTGGATGGAAAAAGGCATTTACTCATGTATTATATAGTAATAATAGTTTTACAAACTAAAATATGTTTCTAGTGAAACTTACAGGCCATTCATTGCATTGTTTGAATGAGGGAGATAGATTAAATGAGAATTTAGTTAGAGAACTGTGGAAACAATGAAATTGTGTTTACATTTTTTGTGGCCTCAGTATCTGCCAAGACTAATAAAGATATGTTAAGCTATGAAACACTAACTGGTCTGATATTTGAAAGACAGATTGGAATGACCAAAGTCACCAAGTAACTGAAGAAACAGTTGCTCCTTGAGTGATATGGTCTAGTGATACAATGTGTTATGAGTTCCTGAGATATTAATTTGTAAAATATCTGTTAAAGGTTATTCTTCAAGGAGTATTAAGTCCAAGTGCAATGGAATATATAAGAATCTCTTGTACAATATATGTTAATGTAAACTTCTCTTCTTCCTTGAAACTCCCATAGATATGGTCAGTTTACACTGAGCTTTCTCTTTATAAACACCTCTTTTATTCACATTTAGTATTTAAATATATTGCTCTGACTTTTACAAAAACTTATTTGTGTATATGATATTTTTAATGAGATTATAAATTAGATATGAGTTTTTCAATTACTTTTCTTTTTCTTGGTACCTGTACAATCAGTGCTGGATAGAACCCAGGATCTCACAAATGCAAAAACAGTGCTCTCTACCACTGAGCTACACATCCCTCATCCTTGAATTGACTTTTTTTGATAAAAAATATATGTGGTTTGGGCTGTTTCCCTTTCCAAAGAAAATTTAGATTGGTAAATTGGCAAGTAAAATTTTGCTGAGATTGGACATTTGGCAGAAAAACTTTGCTGATTAATTTGATTGATCTCTTGGAATAACAAGATTGTTATTATTTATTAGAGTATACAATTAATGATTCAGGCAAAAGACATTCACTTTGAGGCTTTAATTATCACAAAAATAATGGTAATAAATGAAAGTAGCAATAGTGATTATTAAGAACACTAATTAAGGGGCTGGAGCAATAGTTCATTGGGAAGAATGCATGTCTACATATACCAACCCAGGGGTCAATCCCCAATATAGCACAAGGTCCCCCAAGTCTACTAAGAGTAATTCCTAGTGCAGAACCCAGTAATTAGCATTAACTGATGTGAATCTCAAGCAAAACAATCAAACCAAGAAAAAAAAAAAAACACTAAGAGCTGGAGTAATGGTAAGAGGTTAAATTGTTTGCCGTGAATGGTGGCCAAATCTGGTTCAGTACCCAGCATCACATAAGGTTCCTAAAGCACTGTCAGTTAACCTTGAGCCTGGCACAGGGCCAGTATAAAGCACTGCCAAGGATATCCCGAATATCCACATCCCCCTAAAATATAAAATATAAATGTCTTTAATTTTTTTTATGTTTCCTAGTGCCATGCACTGATTTAACTTCTTTTCTAAAGAGTTTGAGGATTTCTTCACAACAACCATATATGATATATCTCATTATAGCTGGAGAGGAAGATGACAAAAATAAAAAGAAAATATTTTAGAAGAGAAGGGCCAGAGTGATAGGGTAGCGGTAGGACATTTGCTCTGCACGCTACTGACCCAGGATAGACGTGGATTTGATCCTGGGCTTCCCATATCGGCTCCCTAGCCAGGAGCGATTTCTGAACACATAGCCAGAAGGAACCCCTGAGCTCTGCCGGGTGTGACCCAAAGACAAAACAAAACAAAACAAAAAGATTAGAAGGGAAATATGGGAAACCCGGGGGCCGGGAAGGTGGAGCTAGAGCTAAGGTGTCTGCCTTACAAGCGCTAGCCAAGGAACGGACCGCGGTTCGATCCCCCGGCGTCCCATATGGTCCCCCCAAGCCAGGGGCGATTTCTGAGCACATAGCCAGGAGTAACCCCTGAGCGTCAAACGGGTGTGGCCCCCCCCCCAAAAAAAAAAGAAATATGGGAAACCCATTAAAATAAAGAGAAGCCATTTGAAAAATAGTAAGTTATGTGTAAGAAAAAAGTATGAAAAAATAAATAAATATACTTTAAAAGCTGATCAATTGATCAATAATCATGACAGGTTTTCTATTGAAAAACCTTCCTTCCTTCTTTTCTTCCTTCTTCCTTACTTCCTTCCTCCTTTCTTCCTTTTCTTCCCTCCTTCCCTCACACTCTTTTCCTTCCTTCTTTCCTCCCTTCCTTCCCTCTTTTCTTACCTCTTTCCTTTCTTCCTTCCCTCCCTTCCTTTCCCCTTTCCTTTCTTTTCTCCCCCATCCCTTCTTCCTTCCCTCCTTCCTTCCCTCCTTCCTTCCTTCCTTCCTTCCTTCCTACTTCCTTCCTTCCTTCCTTCCTTCCTTCCTTCCTTCCTTCCTTCCTTCCTTCCTTCCTTCCTTCCTTCCTTCCTTCCTTCCTACCTTCCCTCCTCCTTCCCTTCCTTCCTTTTCTGCCTTTTTCCTTCCCTGCCTCCCTCCCTCCTTCCCTCCCTCCCTCCCTCCTTTCCTTCCTTTCTTCCTTCCTTCTTTCCATTTTATTAACACTAATAAAATTGTAGTACAATAAAAAGTTTCATTATAAAGTAAACAATGAAGTCAACTCATTAGAATATGCTTAATTGTGCAGCATTTTGAAACCCATAGTCCTTTTTAAGGTTGATTATTGAATGACTTGATTTGGCAGAGAGTCTTCCAGAAGAACATAAGCTTTTCACATTCGTGAAACAGACCCCTGGCATGAATCTACTAGATCTTCAGAAGGAAAAGACTTACCACTCTAGACTGATGCTCAGTTGCAGCATCAGGCAAAGAGTACATTCTAACAACTCTTCTCTCCTGTATGTGCTGGAACAAACAACATATACATTTCTGAACCCTCACGCTGAGATAAAGTCATCGATTTTCTGTAACTCTGGTAGCTTAAAATGCTACTTATATGTTGCTTTTGGATGAGAATTGTTCTAAAAGCTGTGACTTCTCGTCTTTCAGAATAGAGACTTTCTTTTAGTCTTTCATGTCATCTAGTCCAATCACCTCATTTTGCAGATAAAGAAACTGAAACTGAGGGAGAAAGAATTTGCCCAGAGTCATCTGATAGGCAATTACAATCACATGGAACAATGGTAAGTTGTGTGACCTCTTTTAGTTTCTATTTCCTGATCTCCACAATGAGAACAAATATAGGTCTATACAGTCTTCTCAAGTTCCTTATTATTCTAATATTCTAATATGTGCTTTTAAATTTTAGGCTCTTAACTTCCACTATGATTTCCATTTTGTAATAGTCAACAAGTTTTATAATATACATTGCATGCCTAAATGACAATGTCCAATAATGTTAAGAAGGCAAAATTTTAATTAAATATTACACCAACTAAAGATATCTTTAAATATGGTAAACATTTAGATTGAATATTTTTAAAATGTTCCTGATTTTGCATATGAATAATAAATTATTGAAAGAATGCTAACACTAATTTTCTTCATCAAATCAAAGTGAATGTTTGCTATTGTTTTAATTTCTTTTACTAATTGATTAAAAATACTCTCCTCTTTCTTTTTTTTTTTTTTTTTTTTTTGTGGTTTTTGGGTCACACCCGGCAGTGCTCAGGGGTTATTCCTGGCTCCAGGCTCAGAAATTGCTCCTGGCAGGCACGGGAGGACCATATATGGGACGCCGGGATTCGAACCGATGACCTCCTGCATGAGAGGCAAACGCCTTACCTCCATGCTATCTCTCCGGCCCCACTCTCCTCTTTCTTTGCATCATTGTTCTCATAATTAAAAATAAAAAAATACTCTCATTACTAAATAGGAAAGTTGGAATAATAGTGCCATTTAAATGAAAATGGTCATTAGTTTTAATTCATTGAAAATTCCATTGATAGTAAATAAAGAATGTTGTTTCTTAAAGGATGTTCCTAAAGGATGTCTGTTTCACGAATGTGAAAGGCTTATGTTCTTCTGGAAGACTCTCCCAAATCAAGTCATTCAATAATCAACCTTAAAAAGGACTCTGGGTTTAAAAGTGCTGCACAATTAATGTTGCCCTCTATTACGCACACCTTTAACAACTAGATTTTAGAATAGGGACCGAGCTGTGGTGCAAGCAGTAGGGTATTTGCCTTGCACACCCTAACCTAGGATGCATCACAGTTCCATCCCCTGGTGTCCATATGATCCTCCAATCAAGGAGCAATTTCTGAGGACATAGCCAGGAGTAACCCTTGAGTGTCACCTGGTGTGGCAAAAAAACAAAACAAAAAAAAAACAAAACAAAAAAAAAAGAAAAAGAAAAAGAAAAAAGTACTAGATTTTAGAATAACCTACAGAAAATTCATTATATAATGGTAGCTTTAAAAATATTGTCAAGAGTATGCATATTTAGTATCTTCAAATGGGATCAGCTGGGTTATGACAGCCACAAAAACTGAAGACAAGAGTTATCATAGTTCTGGGTTTTGAAATCCTAGGCTCCATAGAGTTACCTTTAGTGTATAGTAAGATCAAGGAATTTAATATGCTTTTATTATTTTGAAGTGGTATCTTTTTCACTAAACTGATCAGATGAAATTCTTTCCAAATTTTCTTTGTAAACTACATTACATATACTTTTGGACAAATGTATGCATTTTATTAATTTTCAAAGAACAGTTTAAATGCAGAATTTTGATGTCATAGAGTTATATGTTATAGAGGAAGCATCATTATACCATTGGAAATGCTAGTTCGCATACATTTATAATCTTCATGGCATTCGTGTGTATAAGGGTATCTTTGAAGGGATCAAAAGGATCAACTGAGATAAAGTACATGAAAGTAAAAGAATGAAATAAATTGCTATTTTAAATAAATATTTTATAATAAATTATTTTAATTATTTTAATAATTAATTTCTTATTTATTTCACTTAAAATAAACATACTTAGAGAAAATAATTACTGCTATAAATATAGAGAATGTAAGAAACAGACATAAGTGCCAGTAAAATCATGACTTATAGAAAAGAAAGTACCAGGCTAAAAGTAAAATTTTGTTGCTTACATTTTCAATTCCCTTATTTGTAAAAGTGCTGCATACTTCTGAGAAACTTGAAATTACTGCTAAAATGCAAATTCTTATTTACTATGTTTAGGTTGAGTTTTCAGATTATATATTTTTTCCTTTTTTATTGTAAGAATTTATTCAAGAGACAAAATTGATTAACATAATGAGGTAAACTAACTTAACATAATATAGTAACATAACATAACATATAATTAATATAATATAATGAAGAAAGTTTCTGATTAAAACACAAATTTTTTTCATAATGTCTTACATATCTTTCACAGTAGTATTTTAGGTACATATTAACCTTGAATCAGGGGAATACCCATCATCAAATATATCCTCCCCTTATCATCCCTTTCTACAACCCATATACCCCACCATCATCCCCCCAGGCTGCTATAGTAGGTGGACCCCTCTTTGTCTGGCTTACTATTAGTGATCATATATCTGTTTGGTCCTGGAACCCTCCCTTGTTTCCCCCTCTATTTAAGAGGCAAAGCTAGATAAATTGAGGTATGTGGTTTTGTTTGAAGGAAAGAAAAGCAATAGATTGGGGTATAAAATAGGAGAAAAAAAAAAAGTCAAATGCGCTGAAAATGGGCGGAGTGCCTGTAGAGGCTTCCAACCTCAGTTTGAGAGAAGTTATGAAAAAGGTAATTGAAACACCACAACAATACAGAAAGAAACATAAAATTAAATAACCACTGAGCACTACAGCAATAAAGACAAGCACCACACAATAGACTCGGTTATGAAATCAAATCATGCTCGAGTGCAAAAAGAAAGAGAAAGATAAGATAAAATAAAATAAAATAATATTGGAGACATCAACTTAAATCTCTACACCAAAATAAAGATGTCAAAAAAATCGAACAATCGATAAATATATATGTGGAAAAATGATTGTTTTGTGCTTTTATTTTTGAGAAAGCTTTTAAAAGATTCCACTGTTGTTGGCCTTTAGCACATTGTAATACTGTAAAGCATTTTGTCATCATATCAAGAGGTATAGCTAAAAGTCAACCAAGGAAAGCATACATTTGTTCATATATTTATCATGATTTATATCAAGAAAATACCATCCAATCTGCCTAATACCATCTTGCCACAGAGTAAAGTTGCTTTTTGAATTTTCTGGTTTATGGTTAAATGTTGAGAAAGCACTTTGCTTCTGATGATGAAGTTTCTTTTCCACAGACTGAAGAAAGGTTAAGGGTTTATATGCAACATCACTAATTAGCGAGACTAAAAGCAATACTATGAAAGAGCTAAGAAGTTAACACTTTGAAATAGCAGTTGAGTTTCTTCTTCTTTTACTAGATCTTAGATAACAGAGGTCTTTGTATATTTAATTAATAATTTGGATATGTGACTGGGTTTCTTGTCTCAATTTTTATTGTATATTTACAATATATGATATTGTTAAATTGTTTGGGTCACCCCATTTTCTACCATAAATCTGAACAAGAAGAAACTATGTAAGAATTATGCCTCTTTTATCTCTTTTATTTATTTGTTGACTTTCATTTTGGCTTTTGGTCTACACCCGTCAGTGCTTAGAACTTACTCCTCCTGAAGTATTGTAATTCCTGATGGGCACTGGTCCATGTAGGGTGCCAGGGATGAAACCCAGGTTGGCTCTATACTGGGCAGATGCCATTGTATTATAGCACTGGTCATATTTTTTTCTATTTTAAATTAAATTCAACACAAATATATTAAACACAGTGTACAGACAAAGGCAGGGGCACATGGTCAAGAAAATATATGCCAGGTATATTCAGTTTGTCTTTAGACAATGTAGGTATAATAATCATATAAAAAGTTATTTGAGCTTAAATGTACTGGACATGAAATTGATGTATTTATACATCTGACAAGATAAAAATTAGTTCAACTTGGGAAAAATGATTTTGGACTTTTCTTTTGTTATAAAGCAGAAAGATTATATATTTCCTTCTTTGGTATGTTATATTAAAGTTATAAAGTGAGTTTATAGTTATTGTCTGATCTTCTAATTTCCCTGATTTGAGCTAATGTCTAGGTAGAATGGTACTGAGTATTATTTTCCATAGCTTTAGTTAGTGCAGTCTAGAAATTTGTGATATGTGTAAACAGAAGCAAAGATCATCAAAGAGCATTAGCCATTAATGCAAATGCAGCCCAAGTGCAAATTTAGAACCATAGGCAGAATGTAAAATAATTTTAGAATTCAAAGGTTATCAGGAGCAGGTTAGGAAACAGTAAGAAGAAAATCACCCCAAACCCATAAGTAATATACTACAAGTTGTCTGAGTAATTTAATTAAGACATGAAGAAATATTTGATAGTGCCACTCCATCTCCATCAGCACTCTGTCTTAAAAAATATTCTCTAAAGCAAGGGTGCAAAACAGTGAAGTCTGTGTTGCTATTAAAACTTTGAATCTCTTGTATTTTACTTGAATGAAGTGAGATATCACCTGTGTTAAATTTGGGAGACTATAGGCAGAAGTGACATTAAGAAATTCTAATTTTACAAAAACTCTATTCTTGGTGAAGCTTGTTTTAGAGATCTCTTTGCATCTTTGGTCATTTGAGCTGCCATTGCTTATTCTTCTTAGTCTTTTTGGTAGGTTTTTTTTTTTTTTTTGGGTCACACCCGGCAGTGCTCAGGGTTTACTCCTGGCTTCATGCTCAGAAATTGCTCCTGGCAGGCACGGGGGACCATATGGGACGCTGGGATTCGAACCGATGACCTCCTGCATGAAAGGCAAACGCCTTACCTCCATGCTATCTCTCCAGCCCCTATTCTTCTTAGTCTTACCATTTATCCTTCCCAGGGTCCACTGTTGGTAATAGTTATTTTCCTTCTAGTAGCGTACTATCAATTCTAAATTTCTGATACTAGTCAAACTTCAAGAGCATAATTATTTTATATTAAAAGGAATTCTGAATATCACTGAACACATACCCACTTTGTTTAAAATAAACAAAATCTTAGACATTAAAAACAAAATATAACACAAAGTATCCTGGACAAATGTTAAAATCGTAAAGGAAAACAAGGTATGATAATTAAGTACACTTTACATTTCCAATCAAGGAATGATATCTAAATGCAATTTACATTTCTAATTTCTTTCAACTAGATTACTCTCTTTAATCTCCTTGATCATAACACATATGGGCTGCTTTAAGGTGGCCCTTTTACATGAATCTAAATCTAACACACCCCTTTCTTGGTCACCAGTATTAAATCATGTGAAGTAAGCCCTGAGTTTTTGAACCAGTTAATATTTTTCTTGCAAAAATATTTAAAAAAGGCAAAATATTTTAATAAATGAGAATACTTTTTCTTTTGTACATCTATATCTACATTTTATGTATCACTAAAATGGTATTCTCAGATATTCTTATTTGTCCTTTTTTAATTTTTATTTTGATCATATTGGCTTACATATCTTAATGAGATATATATATTCAGTCTATTACTATAGACTGTGTTATAAATTGTGTTAAAAGCCATAGTAGTCGAGATACATTTAATTATTAGGAGTCTGTAATAACTAACATTTTCAAATTTGAAATCTCAAGGGTCAAAACTAACCCATTTTCTTTTTGCACAGAGTCCACTATTAGCCTAGCTATAGCTGTATAGCTGTATCGCTATAGCTCTTCTCTTTAGCTGATTGAAGGGAATCGTCTTATGATTTTTCCTTCTGAATTATTAGCTTTTAGATTTCTGAATTGAGGACATGGGTAGTTGGGGTGCCTCAAGATGTCCTCCTTAAAAAGAGATAACTTATATTTATCTGGCTTCACTTCTGTATGAGAACTGGATAAAGTGAGTACTTAGAGGTAGAGTCTTTTCTGTAGTTAGGTAAGAAAGAATTGAAAGATGCCAGTCCTACTGGCATATCACATAGGGGAGGATATAATTGACATTAAAAGTTGGAGCCGGAGCAGTGGCACAAGTGGTAAGGGGTCTGCCTTGCCCAAGTTATCCTAGGACTGACCTTGGTTTGATACCCTGGTATCCCATATGGTCCTCTAAACCAGGAACTATTTCTGAGCACATAGTTAGGAGTAACCCCTGAGCATCACCGGGTGTGGCCCAAAAACAAAACCAAAATAAAGAAATGACATTAAAAGTTAACTCCTATCAGAGTTAACTTGAATTCATTTGAGGAAAGCAATTTTTTCAAGGTAATATTTAACATAGCATTATAGTTTGGCAAGGCCTATAATTCCTTCAGCCAACATCAAGTGTTCATTTAGAGAGTTGATTTTTATCTGAAATAATTTATTTAAATTTTAAAAAGTTTCTCCTATTCCTCTGTATTCATGCTAGTTTATTTATTAATATTCATACAATTTAGTTTTATCACATCGTGGTTAAAATTAATTTGAAACCAAATATTGGATTTTTAAATGTCTTTTGTTTTGTTGTTTTGTTTTTGTTTTTGGGACAAACCCGGCAGCGCTCAAGGGTTACTCCTGGCTCTATGCTCAGAAATCACTCCTGGCAGGCTCAGGGGACCATATGAGATGCCAGGATTCAAAACATCATCCTTCTGCATGCAAGGCAAACACCTTACCTCCATGCTATCTCTTCGGCCCCTAAATGTCTTTTTATGAGCCCATGATCTGTGGTAATTGTTTCACAAAATGTAAAGATTTTTTTGTTGGCCATTGTGAGGGACAGACTAAAGCAATGCATACTAGAGTTAGTTTTGTTAGATTCTTGTTCTTTTTAGTCCTCAAACTTTTTGTTGTTGTTGTTGTTGTTGTTGTTGTTGTTTTTCGGGCCACACCCATTTGATGCTCAGAGGTTACTCCTGGCTGAGCGCTCAGAAATCGCCCCTGGCTTGGGGGGACCATATGGGACGCCGGGGGATCGAACTGCGGTCCTTCCTTGGCTAGCACTAGCAAGGCAGACACCTTACCTCTAGCGCCACGACGCCGGCCCCTGATTCTCAGACTTTTTAAATAGAGGGTCAGTTCACTGTTCCTCAGATTGTTGGAGGGCCAGACTACAGGAAAAATAAAAACTATGAACAAATTCCTATGCACCCTGCATATATCTTATTTTGAAGTGAAGAAACAAAACGGGAACAAATATAATATGTGGCCTGCATGCCATAGTTTGAGGACCACTGGTCTACAGCATCTCACATACAGGGCCCATAGTAGATTGTAGGCCAGCATGCTGAAGAAACATGAAAGTTTTCTGAAACCATCATCACATTTCCATCTATCTCCCTGAGATAATTAAGAGTAAGAGAAAAAGCCACTTAAATTGAGTTATTCCTGTATGCGTAAGCTTGATAGCATGAATAGATCTATGCAACTGGTTTAGAATGGTAATGTTGTTAGAGACTACAAATCCCTTTATCTGTATTTGGTACAGGTACTTTGGTTAAATCTTTCTATGCAAGAACAGTTGATGAAAGACTAATGAAATCAGTACTTTAGTTGATTTGTAAGGAGAGAAAGAAGGAAATCCATATCAATTTCTATACTTTTTCCCTGCAATAAAATGTTTCAATGGTCTATTTTGTACTCATGACTGCACTTTACTATATCCATTTAAGTGTTTGGACTCCGATTATTCAAAGTTTTTTCATCTATTTCTGCCTCTACTTGGGGGCTCAGTGTCTATGATGTTTAACTATAATCATATGATAGAATTGCTTAAATATTTATCTACATATAATCTAAATATTTAGTTTTGGTTATTTTAGAGAAAAAACATGATCAATTCTTATGTTATTATTTGTTTATGGTACTGGGGCAGTGTTCAGGAGGTCCCAAACCTTGCCTAATGATTCTCAACCTGACTGACATGTGGTTCATTGTAAGAGTATTAGGATACAGTTCTGGGCTTACTTGAGTTATTACTTGGGGAGCTCACGTAGCAGTACTGGAAGGGGCTCCATTGTTGTACCCCATTGTATTTAGGAATCATGTGGTGCCAGATATTGAACTGGTAATCTCCATGCAATTTTTAGTTACCTTAACCACTGTAATATAACTGTGAATGAAATCTTGAGATTGTTAAAGATAAAGGCAAACTATGCCAATAACATTAACAATAATTTAATCACAAACACTAATTGGACATTCATTATTATAAAAGTATTGGTATAAGTGAATACAAGGATCTTTTGGTTTAGGAACTTCCACTGTGTTTATACTGCATGCTTGTGAGATAAAGATTATTATCAATAGCCAACTTCAACATATGTTAAGTAAGTTTCCCAGTGTCCAGAAAGTGTCTGAGCTATACAAAATAAATCAACTATTACCACAAAAACAATATTGAATGAATTTAAACGTGCTGGATAACCCATTAAAGCAACAGGAGGCTTCAGCCAATTTCATCCATTTTATCTTGCATAAACTAAAAATATGTATACATGTAAACTCACACATATATACATATATAAATATGCAGATATATACATATATGTATAGAGCCACACCGAGTATTTCTCAGGGATTTTCCTGGCTTTGTTCTTAGGTATCACTCCTGAAGATACTTGGATATTTAACTTGGCCAGTCACATTCAAGAAAGTGCTTACTCATGGCCCTTCAGAAATATATTTTAATAAAAGTACTATGGTTTTCATAAATTTTATAAACAGATTAATCAATAAGAATTGTTTGGTTTTTATTTAGAAGTGTGACACCCCCCCAAAAAAAAGTCCAAAAACCCACAATCTAGTATATTGTTTTCATCAAGAACATTTTGCCTTTTTACACAGGGACACATTTGACAAAGACTGGAGCTGTATTTGGTTATTGATTGAAACACACTCACTTGTCCTAAACATTGTCCAGGTTAAAACCTCAGTAGCACTTGAAAAGGGATAAAATGATATGTATGGCACCCATTCATTAACAGTAGTGTAAACCACAGTGGAGAGAGAGAAAACGAGACAGACAGACAGACAGACAGACAGACAGACAAGACAGACAGAGACAGAGGGAAACAAAGAGAATCAGAGAGATCAGTAAAATGCCTGCCCAGAAGCAGGCAGAGAAGGGTGGGAGGGAAGAGGTCATCTGGAAGGGTGAGAGGAAAATTGGTGGCAGGAAATGTGCACTGGTGAATGTTGTTGTACAATTTATGACTATAATTGAACCACGAACAACTTCATCTGCAAAACAAACCCTGTATTATTAACAACCTTATAATGGTAGTGTTTAAATTAAAAATATAATAAAATAAAAGCTCAGTCGTACAAAAACTGGTAATTGTTTATGAGTCTTCTTAGATGGCTGAGCTTGTGTCATTAAGAGTTCAGACTTTTAGAATTAGTTGACTCTGAGTTCAATTCTGGCTCAATTATTTCAGAGTTCAGGCTCTTTAAGTTCTCATTTAGAAACTTAAAAATGTAAAATAATGATATTACAAACACTACAATATATATTTTAGAAGTACATAAGAGAATGTAATAATGGATTGACAAGTTCCCTGGCATTAAGATATGATCAAGAATTTTAAGAAATTGAGTTCTTTGTATTCTTTTCTGAGACCCTCAAAATCTGTTTAACAGGGGTCAGAAAAAACTGCACCCCTGTAGGTTAACAGCCATAATTCTTATTTTCTCTACTTTTGTGATAGTAAGAGCATGGCTGAATGTCTACAATTTGTTATCTATGAGAATATTAAGTAGTATCTTCAAGAGATATTTCTTGCAAAGATAATGAGAGTTGAAGTGAGACTATAAGAGCAGTGTTCTGAACAGTGCCCGCCACTTGGAAATAGACAGTAATTAGCTTTTACTCTTTGTTTACTTAAAATTGATTTATAAGGCATAAAATACAAATTAATTTTAAGTAACTGAGACTTACCTCTTAAAACATCTTCTCTTTTAAATTTTAATATTAGGAAAATAAAAGTAACTCTAGAATTTTGTTTTAATTCTTCACTTATTTTCAAATGAACATTAAATACTCTTAACATTTTAATTAGTTCATTCATCAAATAATACAAATTTATTATTAGTTGATTTTGGCATAGAATGATACAATATCATCAGTGTCAATTTTTCTCAACTGTAGTTTCCATACTTTCGACCCCTTCTCATCCCACTTCCTGCATACCACCTTGACAGGCACATTACAAAATTCCATGGTTGTAGCTTACATCTAATTTACAGTGTTGAGTCCTTGTTTCAGAGGGATATATAGCTATAGCACTCTCCACACCCCAATTATAAGCACACTCTCATCCTTGTTCTTTCTCTTACATCTTTTTCTTCTTCCTTGATATTTTTTATTCTCCATCCTTCTCTCTAAACTCTGTGGCTAAACGTAATATAGGCATCCCAACTTTACTGCTTTACCTCTTCCAGTTATTCTATATAGTACAGATAAGTCAGGGCATCTGTGTTTATTTTTTTCCTTCTGGCTTACTTGACTCAACATGACAATCTTCCAAATCCAACCAACTTGCAATTAATTCATGACTTTATCTTTTTTGCAACTGCATATATGTATATATATGCATATATGTATAAATACCAAATAATTATAACCCATTCATCTTTTATTGAACACCTAGGTTAATTCTTTATCTGTCTATTAAGGGTAGCAATGAATATTTCTTTATATGTCCTTTTGAATGAATGATTTTAAGACCTAGGAGTATGTATGTTTTTTTTAACTTACAGTATATAGAATTTTCCTGACTCTAGGTTATTGGGTTATTTCCTTTGTTAGCTTCTAAAAATATGATTTCTTTATTTTCTTTTTATCAAAATATTAAATGACTTTCACTTTACTTTTCTAACTCTGTTTTTGATCAGTTGATAAATAGTTATAAAAATATTTTTATTTTAAGGTCATTAGCAACAAAATGAAAACAGTGGTTTCTTATAACATGCTATTTATCAGAGGTAAATATTTCAAAAAATAAAACTAGTTAAATAACTGTTTACTATAACCACTACAGTGACTGAGCAGTATCCATTTGTATGCTTAGGGCCTTCTTTAGTTCAGAGCTATTTTAATGATCATAAAGTGGCACTTTTAAAAGCATGCAATAGAAAGGTAAAGAGAACAAGTATTATGTGTACAAGTGACAGCATGTGTATAGCCCTAATGACAAGAAATAGAAAAAAAATTATAGACTCAATATGAAAAAAGTGTTTGTATATATTTTTTCCCATTGTTTGTTATAAGGTCAGGTTTATGGTAGGATCTTTGGGCCTAGAAAGATAATCAAGATCTCATTCAAACCTGTTTCTCAAAGTATGTGAGAATGATGAACTTTATTCAGTTAACAAAGATAAGTCATTGGCAGTTTAATCTTGCTTTTTTATAGATATTTATGGGAAGAAAAAATATCGAAAAACCCAGTTAAAAATTAATGCAGAGATGGGGCTGGAGCAATAGCACAGTGGTAGGGTAGGACGGACCTTGGTCCGATCCCCCACCATCCCGTATGGTTCCCGAGCCAAGAGTGATTTCTGAGTTTATAGCCAGGAGTAACCGCTGAGCATCACAGGGTGTGCCTCCACACCCCCATTAAAGAGAAAAAGAAAGAAAGGAATTGAATACAGAGATAATGGTATAAATCAATGGAAGAGGACTTGCTTTGCATGTTGAGATCTGAGTCGTGATTTTTATAGAAGTGAACAATTGCATAGGAATAAAACCTAAAGATTCCTCTCTGTGGGGCCGGGCGGTGGCGCTGGAGGTAAGGTGCCTGCCTTGCCTGCGCTAGCCTAGGATGGACCGCGGTTCGATCCCCCGGCGTTCCAATCCCCCGGCGTTCCATATGGTCCCCCAAGCCAGGAATGACTTCTGAGCGCATAGCCAGGAGTAACCCCTGAGCGTCACCGGGTGTGGCCCAAAAACCAAAAAAAAAAAAAAAAAAAAAGATTCCTCTCTGAGATATTTCCAAACTTAGGAGCTTGGAAATATTCATTTCTGCTCTTTGGTTTATTTCAATTCTACCATGTTCTTGGCTACATTCCAAAGGATTAAAATTGATGAATAATTGATTAAAAGCAGCCAAATATGCAAATGTACAGCAATAATAAAAAGGAAATAGTATTAGAAAAAATTTTTATTGCATTTAATCAACAGCTTTTCCTAAGATTGAATATATTTAGCCCCATGGCCCTGTAGAACTAGTCAAAGTTGACATAGATTAATTTAATGGTGGTAGGAAATTTCTGCCATAAGAAATAATAAAGTTTCATAAGAAATTTCATTTTCCTGTCATACAAATAAAAGTAAAATTGAATAGAAGTTGTCTTCTAATTTGTTGTATGTGTTATATAATTTTAGGTGTGAGATAATGCTATTGATTCATAAATTCCCATTTCAACCCTTACAAAATTTTAGACATTTAAATATTGCAATGTCCTATATTCAATGTATTCAATGTAAAATATTTACTAGGTGAAATATGTTTTATATTAATATTTGATACTTACTATCGGCAGTTTAAATTTGTTACATAATCCTTGATTGCTATATTACAAAAAGTTGGTTATTTTGTCCTGGACATATATGAAACATGTGCATATGTGGTATTACTCAAGTATATAAAATTTGTTTTTATTTTATTTTATTTTTGGTTTTGGGCCACACCTGGTGATGCTCCTGGCTATGCACTCAGAAATCGCTCCTGGCCAGGGGACCATATGGGACTCTGGGAGACCAAACTATGGTCTATCCTAGGCTAGCACAGGCAAGGCAGATGCCTTACTGCTTGAGCCACCACTCCAACCCTAAAAGTATCTATATTTTATATAATAATTACTTTCTGATAGAAAAATTGGGAGGAATTGTACATGATCCTTTGAACAAATTCTTGGTTTATCACATAACATATATCTTAAATATTTAAAATCGCAATATGCATATTAAATTTAAATATAACTTTGTTACCACAAATCTATAATGTTTATGATATAAGTATATTTGTTGATAATTTTATATTAATGTATAAATATATATAAATGTACATCACACTGATTTAACTAATGATTATAAAAAATGATTATACAGTAATTTTGTTTTCGTTTTGTTTTTTGTTTTTGGACCACACCCTGTGATGTCAGGGGTTACTCCTGGCCATGCACTCAGAAATTGCTCTTAGCGTGGAGGACCATATGGGATGCCTGGGGACTGAACCACAGTCGGTCCTAGGTTAGCAAGTGCAAGGCAAACACCCAGCCATTGTGTTGCCCCTCTGGCCCCTATACAGTAATATTTAAAATTATTTATATGTAGGTTTATAGTCTAATCTTTGTTAAAACTTAAGGTTTTCATTTTGGGGTTATTTCTGTACTGAGAAATATAGTTAATCAGAAATAGAACTGAACACTATGAACAATATTGTAACTATAGTACTTAAATAAAGAAATTAAAATAAAAGTTAACCAAATCTCTGAACTTTCTATGAGTTAAGTTTTTAGTTCAATATTTATATGCATTTTCTCTCAGTTAGTTATTCATTACTTAAAAATATTTTTTAGGGTTAGGATCAGTGGCACAGTGGTAAGGCATTTGCCTTGTACATGGCTGACCCAGGACTGACTCTGGTTCAATCCCCTAGCATCTCATGTAGAACCCCAAGCCAGGAGCAATTTCTGAGCACAAAGCCAAGAGTAACCCTTGAGCGTTACAAAAATATATATTTGGGGCACTCCCCATGTATATATATATATATATATATATATATATATATATATATATATACAGTGTGTGTGTGTGTGTGTGTGTGTATACACTCTGTGCCAGAGACTAAACCTGTACAGCCTGACTTAAAAAAACACAAATGCAAGTGACTGCAACAAAATGGTGAGATGAGTGTGCAATAGATCCTTTTGGATGCACCCTTTTTCCCAGATGGCATATAGCTAATTATTTTGTACTTATTTGCCTGTCATTAAATTAAATAGAGAAGAATAGAAATTAAATAGGGGAAACTTCAAGATGCTTTATTTTTTCCAAGTCTTTTTATTCTTCCTCTATCTCATCTACCACCTACAGACTGAAGACACCCAAATGATTAGCAGTAATTGCTATCACTTTCTCTGTAACACAGTCCTATTTCCATCTGATTTTTGTAATCTGTAAATCAATGCTGCATAGATATCACAAATATCCTCTTCTTGAGACAAATCATTATGTTTTTTATCAAACAAAAATTTTGTTTATTTATGTCTAGTTCCTGCTTAATGTTCTATCACATAACTCAGAAAATCACTCCAACTGGAGAAGTCTTTGAGCCCCGATCAATGTTCAATGCTTACCTATAGTGTATAGCCAAGTGGTCATCCAATCTTGACATTTCCTGTTAATTTTCTTCCTCTAACTCTGAAAATAGAACACTTGGAAAGACATATCCTTATGACCTGAGTAGGATAAGAAAGCAATATTCAAGACGGTAGGCAGCAGCCATTGAAGAATAGGCTTAGAAAATTAAATCAGTGACTTGGTTAAAAGTATTATCACTATGTTATATATTTTCTGTGAGTAGAAAGTTTCTCTTTAAGATGAAATAATTATTTTAATGTCTGTTGATTTTGGAGCTTAGAAAATATCCTTCTACACATCCTCACTGTGCTATACATACTGAATTTCTCTTTATCTCCCATCCCTGATTTTTTGTGTTTCCAATGATTGTATTAGCTATGAGTTCGAATCTTTTTCACATGATCAATGATTCAAGTTTTACCTGGGAAGTCTGTGTGTTACAACTAGTGTTTATAGATATTGTATTATATATTAATATGAAGCAGAGAAAAGAAATGATTGACATGAATATTAATAATAGAATACCAAGGTGGTCTTGTGAATTCTATATTCTGAATATTTCTAAAATTTTCCTCTGCTTCACATAACTTAAAAGATCATTTATAAATTTATAGTTACACGTGAGAAACTATTAGAAACAGTATAGACTCTTAATAAGTGAAGTTTCTATTAACACTTATATGAGATTAAAATAATCAGCAAGTATTTTAATGCCCTAAACCTACTTCAATCTTGAAAATATTTTAAGTTCCTAAGAAAAATGTATTTAAAAAAATGTCCATTTTTTCTACTTTCATTTAAAATGTGTCTAAGTATTTTTTTTATCTTAGCTTATAAATATGATGAGGTTGACATTAGCCCTAGGGTAAAATTGAATGTTAAATTGTCTTTAAATAAATGAGAAATTTTAAATTAAATAGTTCAATAAGAAAAAGTTAAAATGGTGGAAAAATGAAATACAGTTATTTTTGTAATATGTCAAAAATAAAATTTATTTTCTATATTGTAATTTTAGAGGTTATACCTGGTGGTATTTAGAGGTGTTGCTTTCCTTTGCTCAAGGCTCTGGAGTTCTTCTTAGCCAGTACATGGGAAGTCTCCTTTGAGAGGGCTTTAGACCATGGATTCATTTCCCTAGTCTGTTCATCAACATTTCCTAAGTAAATGATTTATTATTCTTCTGAGATTCGAATTGATAATAATTTTACCTTTGCAAAGCAACTGAAATATATATGCTATATATATGTATATAGTGCATATATAGTATATATTTCATATATATTTATATAGTATATATGTATATATACATAATATATATATATAATTGGTTTTGAGCCACACCCAGCCCTGCTGCACTGTGGGGCTTACTCCTTGTTCTTTGCTCAGAAATCACTCTGGCAGGCTCAGGGGACTATAGAGGATGCTAGGGATTGAATCCAGGTCCATCCCAGGTTGGCCTCATGCAAAGCAAGAGCTATCACTCTGGGCCCCTGAAATGTATTTTTTACTTTTTAAAAAAAAATGTTTGTTGTTTTTTTGGTCATACCTGGTGGCACTCAGGGGTTACTTACTCCTGGCGCTGTGCTCAAAATTATCTCCTGGCAGGCACGGGGGACCATATGGGATGCTGGGATTTGAATCACTGTCATGTCTGGATAGTTCGCGTGCAAGGCAAATGCCCTACCACTGTGCTATCTCTTTGGCCACTATTTTTTATTTAATTATAAAATTATGGATTACAAGTATTTGAGTTTTAGATAATTTGTCAACACCAATCCCACTACCTATGTCAACTCACGTCACAAGTGCTCCTATACTCCATCATTACCCACTTCCCTACCAAACTCCTTAAGCCCCTCTCTTCCACATTTGAAAAAACATTGAAGTTTAATTATTGCACTTCATATTTCTTGTTTCCAAGGTTTTTGAGTCTGTACATTGGATATTTCATTATACTCACCCTCCCATATCATCAATATAACAGGAGCCCAGACATGTGTTACTCCATTATTTTACTTTCTCATTTTTCTTTCTTTCTTCCTGGATTTTTTTTTTTACTTCTCTGTTCTCCTCCCTGAGCTCTAGGTTCTGGAGTGATCTAGGTCTCTCTTTCTCTACATTACATTGTCTAGTAAAACTACTTTATATTAAACAGATTAGTGATATCATCCTGCGGTTGTGTTTCTTCTTCTGGCTTACTTTACTCAAAATGGTATCTTCCAATTCCATTTTAATTGTAGAAAATTGAATGGTTTTATGGATCAGTTTCTTGTAGCTGTGTATATATGTATCACATCTTCATATTCTATTTATCGCTCATTAAACATCTAGGCTAGTTCCATGTCTGAGCTATTCCAGCAACAAATAAAAGTGTGCACATATCAATTTAATGAATGTTTTTAAGTCTTGCTTGAGGATAGTTAGCCAAAAGTAAAATTTCTGGGTTATGTATCAGCTCAATTGTAAGTTTATGAAAATTTTCCACAGAAGTTAAATCATATATTTCCACCAATAGTGGATAAGTGTTCCTTTTTCACCAAGTTCCAGCCAAAACATAGTTTTCCTAATATTTTTTATATGTACCAGTCTTACTGTTATAATATAATTTCATTGTTGTCTTGAGTTGAATTCTTTTCGTTGATCTGTTTTAGTACTTTTTGTACCCTTAACATTAAGTCTTTATCTAAAGTTTGAGTATGAATATTTTCTCCCATTTAGTTAGGTGTCATTTTTTTAGTTTTTAGCTTGGGAACAGTTGAAATATTAGGGCATATCAAAAATAAAACTTATGTCTTTTAATATTTTTCATTTTTTATGGGTGTTAGGATAGCCAAGCATTGTTAGAAAAAATACTGGTGTCATTGGCATATTCACATATATTGATTGATAGCTAACATTATATTTTCAGAGCAAATATATTTGTGTAGCCACCCTGAACAAATCATTCCCAGAAAATGAGGGAAATACTGCCTATGGAATTTACTGTTTCTTTATCAAACTGTTGTTATATTTACAAAATAGAAGGAAAACCTGGACTAAAGAAAAAGCTAGTGATTCACAAATTGAAACCACTCAAATGTAGACAGAGTCATAGATTTGAAAGGATGTTTTGGTAGCATCATCCCACAAAGTAATCATTGACTAGTTGTAATGTTGCATTTATTGTCCTTTCTGTAAGTCACATAAATATAGGATTATTTGTACAACATAGATTTTAACATGGAAGTAGATTAAAGTTTATTACTCCTTCCTCTCCTGAAATGTATTTCTCTTACTGTGAAATAATATTCTCATATAAAAAGGCTACAAGTCATAGTATGCCTTAGTCTTGAATGAAGGAAAATTATTGTTATTTTTGCTTTGGTAACTTGTTGAAAATCACACAAATGTGAACAAATACAAAAATTAACATTCTATTTAATTTTACCTCACTGAAAGAAGACAGTGATACATAATGTATTATATATACATTAGTGAAAATAGTTTGACCTGAAAACATAGGGAATTTTGAACTATAAACATGAGAATGATTATTTTTTTTCTTCTGCAAAACAGCAATCATAAACCTTGCTATAGATTGTATGTTATTATATGGGGAAACACATGATTCACACAGTTTACATCATAGGCAGTAGGCATATCCTAATCTTAGCTCTTCCCATTTTAAGCTTACATTAATATGGTGTCTGTAGATAACTACCCTTGTTCTAACTGTGTGGAGAGAAAAGATAGGGTAGGAGAGAATATAGAGAGAGGCATAAGTAGGCTAAATAATAGGCATCCTCATATAATCACCCTCAAGAGAACAAAATCTGTTTACATAGATTGTGAGGTGAACTTTGAATATATTTTACAAAGTGTCATGGCTTATTGGAGTATTGATGGAGGGAGGTCATTGATTTTCCATTTATTTAAATTATAATCAATTCTCAAAACAATTTTATATGCCAGAGATTTTCACCAAAAATTACATTAAAAATGACCCTCCAATCTAAATTTCTCATTGCTTAATTTTTACATTGTACTTACTGTCTGGTTTCTTTCACAGAAAGGGCAATTTTCTGTGAGGTTCTCAGTGCACTCTCTTCCAAAGTAAATTTGATATTATGGCACCATATGGGTGATGACAAAGAGTTACAAACAGTCTTTGATATCTCACCTTTCTTAATTAGTGAGTGACAAAAGATCCTCAGAACCCCACAATATATGGCTATAAACTCAGAGAGCTGTTATTTCCCAAGTTCTAAATAAATACTTGTTAAACTAACAGACTTTTAAATATTCAATGCAAAATTTGCAGCAACTTTTTATCCGTATTTATACATATATGAAATAAACTACTTTTTAACTCCAGGACTTCCAATTAACAATGCAGTCTAGCTCCTTCCTATGATTTAAAAACTATGGTTTAAAAACTTAGACAAAAATATATTTTCTCAGATTTTATAGAGCTTATTAGGTCTGCATACCAAAGTAGAATCCACCTTTTTATTGATCTAGTGTTTTGCAACTTACAGAATGATCTCAAATTTTGTATAAAATGCATGAAATCTGACTAAGGAGAAATAGTTTGTCTCTGATCATATACAATTGTCAGGACTTTTCATTCCATTAGGTGTCAGACTTGGGAGCCAGCTTCATTCTTAGAAGATATTTCTGGCAACAATCCATGTCACTTGCAGAAGCAGCAACTTCCTTCAACTATTGAGTGAATTTCAGTGTATTTTGTGGTAAAGTTGAAGCATTGTTGAAATTGTGCATAAGGAGTACAGCAGGCTTACTTTACTTTGCTTATTGTTGTATAGCAGCCAAAAGAAAAACTCAAGAAAATTGTATTTGTTTAATATTGACCTTTTCTAAAATTACTGCTGTTAGGATGGGACAGTAGACTGACTCATAATGGAATGACCCCTAGATTTTGAATTAGGCAACTTAAAATTGAATTTCCAAACCAACACTCCCTTACTAACTGGATAATTTCAGAAAAGTCACTGAGCATTTTTTCATGTCTCAAGATACTATGTCTAAAAATGGTACTCATAACGAGGGTGGGACTGTATATTTGATACTTCAGGTAGAGTTGCATTACATAATATATAGAGTTGAAAATGATTTATTGGTGTAGTCTTTTTAAAACTAAATTTAAAGAAAGTAAGTATTAGGATACATGGTTAGGGTTGATTATATAAAATGAAATCCCCCAGAAATCAGAGATGATGAGAGAGTATTTGCACAATGAGATTACCAACATTACCATTCATTGTCACACTTATGTGGCGCATAGGAGCTCATTTAAAAAGTGAAACATAAAATAATAGAACCTGTTATGTTATAAATTTCATTTTTGTAAGAAATGGGCATCTTTCTGATAGGCTACTTTTTTGTATGTTTTCATTTTGTTTAAAGTTTAGGTTGGCACCAGCATCCAATTAATCATTGAATTATAAAATTATTGTAAGTGTATTCATTTATGTCTTCAACTCACAGTGTCTTCCCCAATAAGGTTTAGTCTAGTTTTTCTAAGAATTATGGTTTTTAACAGTTGTTTCAGGTAGTTTCAATAGGATGGAGATAGAAATTAATGTCTACAAAGAGTTTTATTGACCTATTTCTGTTTCAAATTGTGTGAAACCATAATAAAAATTAATTTATATGTAAATACTTAATAAATTATTTTAACATTTTTACCAGTATTTATTTGTATTACAACCTCTAGGTAGTATTTATTGTGACTAAAGAGATAGAATATTAAAAGTATAACCATTTGGAGGTCTGGAGCAGTGGCGCAGGTGGTAGGGCATTGGCCTTACACGCACTAACCTAGAATGAACCATAGCTCGATCCCCAGTGTCCCTTATGGTCTCCCAAGCCAGGGGCGATTTCTCAGTGCATAGCCAGGAGTAACTCCTGAACTCCTGAGCATCACTGTGTGCCCCCAAACCATATATATATGAAACCATTGGGGAATATTTCAACTTAATGACTCTATGGAATAAAAATCAGTAAAAGAGAATGGATAACAAGATTTTTCTGTGTTGCTGATGATTTCCATTTAGAAAACTTTCAATTTTGTTGGTATCATTTTTGCTTTTCATTACTTCAACGTGAGGGAGAAATTAAATGGGCTATAATACTCTATATAAAATAAATCTAATATTTAAGAAAAATAAGGCCCAGATAAATCAACTCAATCTGAAGCATATGTCTTAAAACTCTCTTATAAGAGCAATTTCTAAATATGTTTTCCAGTTTATAGACCTAAGGCTGAAAGAAGAGATAGTTATAAAAAGAAGGCAGAAAAATATTTCTATGCCATTTTTATTTGTTATTATATTATTCATGTGTCATAAAAATTATGTCTCTGGCATTCCATTCAGTAACAACTGTAATAACATAAACAATGGATACATTTACTACATAATTAGAAGATAGAAGATAAAAGAAAGCAAAGGATATTATTTGAGTTATTTGTCATTGGGGAAAAAAGTTTGGGTTTTTGAGGACTGCAATAAAAATTATTGGATAATTACTTTCATTTGATAAACACTTGTTATTCACTTATCAGTGAAAATCATTTCAATTTTTAGAATGTATCAAGTCAATAAAGACATATCTGAAAGCATAGATTATGTTACATATACATAGAGTAAAAATTAATTATAATAAAAATCTGATTTATCTGGTCTAGAGATCATATTTAATTATGTTGCCTTTTCTTTATTGATTTCATTTGTT
Organism: Suncus etruscus; assembly: GCF_024139225.1. Classification (NCBI taxonomy): domain Eukaryota; kingdom Metazoa; phylum Chordata; class Mammalia; order Eulipotyphla; family Soricidae; genus Suncus; species Suncus etruscus. The sequence goes on along the minus strand of NC_064856.1, from coordinate 89,903,466 downwards.
TTTCCAAAACTCACAAGTCATGGAAATTACAAATTGGAGAATGTTGAAAATCTATGGTAAGATTAGAAGAATTCAATTGAGGGGTAATTATAGTTTGAAAATTACTTTTAAAAAGTCCAAGTTGTTAGGAGAAGATTTTTATATACATGTTGAAAACACAAAACCAAATAGACTTGAAATTATGCATAACATAGATCAACATTATGTAATAAGGACTTTAATGAATGCAGATATTATTGAGTATTTGACAGCCTCTAAAGAATAGTAAACTATTGCATTTTGAGAATCATCTCATGGGGCCGGGCGGTGGCGCTGGTGGTAAGGTGCCTGCCTTGCCTGCGCTAGCCTAGGACGGACCGCGGTTCGATCCCCCGGCGTCCCATATGGTCCCCCAAGAAGCCAGGAGCAACTTCTGAGCGCATAGCCAGGAGTAACCCCTGAGCGTCACAGGGTGTGGCCCAAAAACCAAAAAAAAAAAAAAAAAAAAAAGAGAATCATCTCATGGGAAATATTCGAAGCCGAATCAATTCAAGAGTATAAGTCTAAATTTGAACAATATGTCTCTAATATCCAAAATGCCAAAATGGTCTCTCTGTTTGAGAAATAATGCAGAAACAAACATACAGTTCAAAACTACTTTTAGTTTTCATATTCTCATGTTTATCTTATTTAGTTTGATTTCATTTTAATCTATTAAAACCTATTTTTAATCGAGATAGAAAACTTAGAAGAGAAATGTTTTGCAAATTAATTTTGGGTAGAGTACAGAGCATTGTATAATAGAAGTTGAAAAATAAAGTTTTTTTTTTAAGTCTTCTTATAGTTGGACAGCAAAGATGTAGTCGTTTAAAAATAGTTTTGCAAAGGCATATAATCAAAGGTTTTGGGAAGTGAGGAAAATAATTAATTTCCAGAAACAAGCACTACATATAAAATTGTGGTTGTTATGTTTCAATCTGAATATTCACCTCTTTTTGGGGGATTGTATCTGTTCTTTAGGGTGACATCTTGAAATAGCATATGCTCTATTATCTAATATTGCAAATGAGAAAGGCACCTTTCACACATTTTGCTCTGGAGACACATTATGAGATTACCCCTTTTTTCTCTGATTTTGAAACCCAGAACAAGATATTATCAAGAGTACTCCTGGATCTGTGCTCAGGAATCAATGCTGGAAGGACTTGTGGCAAGTCAGTGTTGGTCAAATGCAAGTTATGTATCGTACTCACTGCACTATCTTTCTGATCTGAGCTGGTTCCTTCTTGTAAGGTGGTGTCTGAAAAATATTGCAGTAGTTGCCCAAATCTTTAAAAAAATTAAGAATCTGAAGTTATTTATGAATCACCGATGGATTCTCTTTATTTATAAATGAGAAAGAAATTCATGATAGTTTATATTAATGATTCACGCTGGCAGTCATGTGATTCTTATTTAAGAGACAAGGGACAGTCTTTAACCCCTATTGCTTGAACTTTCTCTTTTTCCTCCTCTTCTTCCTTCTCTTCCCCCCTTCCATCTCTTCTTCCTCCTTCTCTTTCTCTCTCTCCTCCTTCTCTTCTTCTTTACTTCTTCTCTTCCTTCTTTTTCTTCTTTCTTTTTATCCTTCTCTTTGTTTCCTCCTTGTCCTTTTCTTTGTTAATGTTTTATATTTTATTTATTGTATTGTAACCATTATGATTTACAAAGTCTTTCATAGAGGGGTTTCATATATACAATGAGTCAGGGCCAATACCAACAACAGTGTCAACTTCCCTCCATCAATTTTTCCCAGACTGTATCCCATACTACCTCCTTCTGTCCCTTCAGCTTTCCAGTAAAATAGGCCTATTTTAAGTTTTGATTGTTAAAGTTTGGGTCTCCTAACTCCATTGTTGTTGATGTTGGCTTGGATTTTTGTTCTATTCTTTTTCATCTCCACCAATGCACCAAGAACACTTTAATATGATAAACACTTGGTACTTGGCTCCAATTTTTCAAATTTGTATTGTTCCTCCTCCACTCAGTTTATTTCCTTATCTTCACTATACAATGGAGCCAAGGGTGTTTGAGACAATACCAAATTAATCATTGCATTTATTCATGCAGTTATTCTAAATACCACTTATAAGTGATATTCTATATTTCTTCTTCCGATTTCCTTTTTTTTTTTTTTTGGGGTTTTTGGGCCACACCCAGTGACGCTCAGGGGTTACTGCTGGCTATGTGCTCAGAAGTCGCTCCTGGCTTGGGGGACCATATGGGATGCCAGGGGATCGAACCGCGGTCCGTCCAAGGCTAGCGCAGGTAAGGCAGGCACCTTACCTCTAGCGCCACCGCCCGGCCCCCGATTTACTTTTTAATACATTTTTATTTTAATCTATGATGCTGAAAATTGCATGATTGTATCATTCCTTACAACTGTGTAGTCTTCCTTTTCATATATGTACCAAATCTTCATGATACAGTAGTCTGTTTTTAGACATCTATGTTGATTCCAAGTCTTAGTTATTTTACTGAGTGCCACAATGAATAGTAGTATGCATGCATACATCCTTTTGGATCAATGTTTTTCTGCCAACCACTTCTTTCTTCCACTTTTCCTTCTTCATCTCAGCCACCTTTGTCTCTTCATCCTTCTACTCTTTCCTATACCTTGTCTTTTTTGTCTCCTTTCTCCTCCTTCCCCACATATCCTCTCCTCTTTGTTCTTTTTCTCCTCTTCCTCTTCTCCATCTTTTCCTCCTTTTTTCTCCTCCTTCTTCACCTCCTTCTACCCCTCTGTCCCCACCCCCTCAGCCTCCTCTTCCTTCTTTTTTTCTTCTTCCTCCTCTTCCTCCTCCTTTTCTTCTCTGTATTTCATCTTTTAAACTTCAATGACACAAGACCTCATATGCTTCTCTGATGTCTTGGTAATATGTGGTGCTGTTTTGCCATATTAAGTAGTACAAGGCTAAATGAAAAAAGTTATTTCTCTACTGTAAGATATAATGGCATAATAAATATTAGTTTCAGCATACTGATAATTCTGGTCTTTTATAATATGAAAACAGTCATTTTAAACCATATTTCTTTTATTTTTGATACTGTTCTTTTTGATATTTTTGATATTTTTCTACATAGGTCTTTGCTTCTATTAAAGTGGTAATTTTTAAATCGAACTTAAAACTTTGACACTAGTGTGTCCATCATATGGCTTTTGTATATGTATTTACCTTGTTTGTCACCATAACATATTTGTGGTCTGTCTTTTTTCACATTATCTACCTATACTGCTATAACATTCTCAGCACAAGTCTTGAGATTCCTTACTGACTTATCTCTGTCTATAACTATTGGGTTTTCTTTATTTTAAATTATTTTTGATACTACACTTGATCTTAGCCAAAAGGCCGAGAAGCGATTTAATTATTTTTGAGAGATACAGTGATTTACAATATTTTTAATGATAGTTTTCCCTTTCTGTCATAATCTCACTGATGCCCTAGAACTCATTTTTGTGAGTCAGTTCTCCTACTGTGTAGTAGTTGACCTTTTGCTGCTACTTTGATGTGCAGCTTTAAGTCCCACATCAGATAAAGGACTAATAACAAAGGTTTAGAAAGCACTCACACAACTCAACAACAAATGACTCCATCCAAAACTGAAATGAGATGAAATGACCATTTCACAAAGAAAAAAATAGAAAAATTATCAAGGGCCAATAAACATATAAAAAAGTGCTCATTCTAAAATATTAAAAGAAAAGATTTGTAATCCACTTTGGTCAAAATAAAAACTTATAAACACATAAAAAGAAAAAAAAGAAAAAAGTGCTCATCAACAATTCTATTAGTAATATGCAAATAAAAACAAGGTATCATCCTTTGACAAAATTATTTATCAAAATTCAGAAAATTGCCACTGTTTACAAAGTTGTGATGAGAAAAGAACTTTTATTCACTGTTGGTAGGAATGTTGCCTCGCTTAGCTGCCATGAAAATCAATATTTATCTCTTCAAAGATAGTAATATGACTTTTAAACTCCCAGGGCTGTTTCTTAGCATCTACACCCCAAATTAAAAAACATTAATTTGAAAGCATATATAAACTTCTATGATCATTAAAGCACTTAGTACAATAACCAAGATACGTAAATAACTCCAATCCTCATATGCTGGGAACACTTATTACATTACCTGACTTTTTGTCACAGGGAATTTATTCATTTATTTACATTGTCATTTAGTTTCATATTACATGCTAAGGAACTGCTCCTGGATCAGAGGTCATGGATCACTCCTGATGGGGCTCTAGGATAATTATGAGGTGATGAAGAATGAACCTGCATCATGTACATACAGGGACATTGCCCTCTTTGCATTATATCTCCAGCATCTTGTCACAGGGATATTTATCATGAGAGCTGTTAGATAATTATTAATCTAAATGCAGAAATTATTTTTTGAAATTCATCCATTGCTTTATTCAAGTGATAATTGAATTTAAAAACACTCAAAATATTCAGAGGGAGAGGCTATTTTTCTGTGTAGAATTTGTCATACTCCTTAAAACTAGACTTACAAAGAAGTAATAATGCTGTTAGAAATTGATTATGTACAGCAATTTCTTTTTAACTAAACAGAATTGCTCCTGTTTCTTCAGAGGTATCTGAATTGTTTTAAACATGGGATAATAATAATAACTAATCTTTAGCTTGTTATTTAGAATGTACCAGATCATCTTCAGTTACTCTTTATTTTGTTCAATAAAGAAAATTAAAACTCTAGTCCAAAGCATTAGATTATTTCCCCAAAAGCAAATATTTTAAATGATGGAATGAAGTATGATGACTGAGGAAGATTGAAGTCAGTACAACAAAATCTGAGTCATTTCTCTATTATTTGAAAATTAATTGTTCTTGCTGCTTATCTGCTTTACTAACTATACTGCAAAGAAATATTGCGGTCATCAAACAAGATAATAAGTTGCAACACTTAGCATAGTTCCAGGAACATAAAAGTATCAGGCTGAATTATTTCTGATTCCAGAGATTGGTATTGTGCTTAGTATAATCAATAACTCTATACTGAATGCAGATATACATGAATTCAATTCTAGTGTACCCATTGGTATCCCTACCTTTCAATAATGTACTATACAATCATCTAAGTATTTACATATACAATAATAAGTTCAGAGCATACAGTCTCATTGAGATCCAAATTATGACAATCTAAGGGACACAGTCATCAAATTATTTACATTTCTTCCATGATTCAAACTTTTGTTTAGAGAAGTAAAAGCCATCCAAAAGAGGCAAAGTGAAATGAAAAACAATTGCACATCTGAATGACAATGTACTAAATTGTGACTGTGAAAATCAATTTAATTGGGGGCCGGAGAGATAGCATGGAGGTAGGGCATTTGCCTTGCATGCAGAAGGTCAGTGGTCCGAATCCTGGCATCCCATATGGTCCCCCGAGCCTGTCAGGGGTGATTTCTGAGCATAGAGCCAGGAGTAACCCCTGAGCACTGCCAGATGTGAACCAAATTAAAAAAAAAAAAACAGAAAAAAACATATTTAATTTATTTTTTAATATTCTATTAATTTAATCTTATTGAAAGTATGATAAATAACAATAAAGTAAGTTCTTTGAAAGTTAATAAAATAGCTAAATACGTAAGTTGCTTGTTTGTGGTGCAAAGAACAACCTGTGGTGCAAATTTCTTACTTGTGATTCTGTGCTCAGGGATCAAATGGGACTGGACTGGCTTAAGAAACTTATGTGGTTTAAGGATCAACCTGATAGGCTATTTGCAAGGAAAACACCCTACCCGTTGTACTACAGATCCAGTCCAAGATCTAGAAGATTTTTAAGTTTATATTCAATTTGAAAGTTTTGGCTGACAATAAGGGTTGTTAACACTGATCAAATGAACCTATATAGTATTGACGATGATGAATTCAGAGTACTTTCTGTCCATTGCGATGAATATCCATAGGAATCAGCAATCACTTAGATCTTGGCCTTTGTTCTAGATAGTTTAATTAGGAAAAAGTTATTTTTTACAAGACAAATGTACATCTAAGTTTTAAAATCAAAGAGACAAATGACTTGATCCATCTGTGTTCTACATGTATTAAAGGAAGAAGTGTCTTTATATATGAAATGTTCAACTTGTAAGACTTTCATGACAGTTGACTATTTTGGCTGACTTAGGAATTGACAGACTTTTCTTGCCATAAATCTTGACACATTTCAGATATTCTCACACTATCACAGAAGACAAGTGATTATAGGAAGCCATAGTCTTTCAAGTCTTGCCATTTATAAGTTTTTGGACAATTATAAGCAACTTATGGAATACATTTTGTAAGATGAATCTGAGTTTAATTTGCTTGTTGAAATTCTCTCCAAGGAGTAATGCTGTACCTCTTATTTTAATTTTTTCAATGAATGGTTCTGTCTGAATATGTTTGTAGATTAAAGGAATTTTTATGTTTTACTAGTTACAAAGAAATAAGAACTATTTTGAGTTACAGAAAATAAAACAGTAAACAGAAAGACTACAGTTCTGGCCTTCCAAGAGATTGCCTTTTAAGGAATATATGAATGAATTGATGGACAAGAAAACTAAATTTGAATATACAATATCCTTGGTGAAAAAAACTGACATATATGTTGCCAAATTTACTAGCTACTGACTCACTCTAGTGCCTTTTCATGATGAGAAATAAAGTTGATTGATTTAATTTTTGTTCTTTTATTTAAATGTTCATTCTGGCAGAAGTGAATTACAAATCTTTCACAGTGATATTTAAGGTATACAGTAACAATAAATCAGGAACATTCCCACCACCAGTAATGTCCTCCCTCCACCCCTATTCCCAGATAAATTTAATTTTAAATGTAATTTCACTTGATATCACTTATGCTTAACTATTTACTTAGAGAACAGGGCCATTATACTGGAGAGGGCAGCTCTAAATAGCCCTAATTCATAAGAGTTTCAAAGTATGTGTGAAGAAGTGGAAAGGTATAAAAGAATGGCTACAATTATGAAAACTGTTGGGGTAAGTGGTGTCTTTGGAACAGATTTAAATAAATGCTACAATAAGTACTAAAGCTGAACCATTTAGATCTAGACATAGAATTGTGAATTTCAGAAAACAGCAGAGTAGAGAAATTATCTAAACTAAGTTTGTAGATTAAAGGTAGAAATTCATCTTGAAAGATCACTGTCCTAGAAGGAATCAGGAACTCTACTAAAAGTTCATTTCTTTCAGATATTATATGTTCATCATAATTATCCACTTAATCTCAAGGTTTATGATGCAAAACCATAAGAGTTCATTATTAACGCCATTTAATAATCTATGATGATTTGGTATTCAGTTGGATATCTTATAAGATCATATTTTAATTTAAGAATTGAGGCTAGAATTTAAAATCTTCTAATTTTTCTAAGTCATTTCTGCACTTGTATTATCCCTATGGATTGAATAACATTCTTAACCAGGATACTTTTTAGGTCTCTTTGGCCCCAGTATACTTGTTTTTCTTTCCATGGGTTCTTTAACATTCAAATGCATGCAGTAGAAAAATATTATGGGAGAAATCATGTCAATTTTTAGAGGCAGACAATTTTGTAAAAATTAATGAGAGTTATAGGTCAGGGTACAGAAGGTGATTTGAATGCAAAATTCTATCAGAATGAAGAGTATTAGTCATGTAAAACTGTATAGGTTGTTAAGGAAATTGCTGGGATTTAGATTTAAATTAATTTTCATCTCATAGAAATAAAGTGTCACAGCTTTAGTCTTTTCCACATATATTAGCACGTAGATGCAATCCATATAATATACTTTTATATTCAATACTATATTTAGGACTGCCTCCATTTTTAAAAAATATGGAATGGAGTTGCTTTGTAAAGATAATTAAGACATATTTTGCAATGTTTATTTTCTTTAATCAAAGATATAAGTATATATTTTCTTTAACTAAGCATCAATATTTTAGAATTGCTTCGTTTGCCTTTTAATTGTATTTTGTTCGCCAATTATGTCATCAGTGACTAGTCTTAATAGAGTTGGAAAAATATTATAAAACAAATTAAAGATATTTGTGTGCTAACTATGTGTCAGATTTATATCAAAATTAAAATAATGGGGTAGAGGAGAAAGCCTGGAGGTAGGGCATTTGCCTTGGATGCAGAAGACTGTGGTTCGAATCCCGGCATCCCATATGGTCCACTGAGACTCCCAGGAGGGATTTCTGAGAGTAGACCCAGGAGTAACCCCTGAGTACTTTTGGGGTGTGACCCAAAAACAAACAAAAAAATAAGATATTATTTGCTTGGGGTCAGAGAGTATAAGGGTTAAGGCACTCCATTTACATTTATCTAATTATAGGCTCCTAGACTATTGTGGCCCAAACTACTTCACCACAACCCCTTCCCCAAAAAATGATTATGTTATCTGATATTTTTGAGTGAGAATATTTTTGTAGACAAAAACTTAAGAAAAAAGTAATATCATTAGTATATTAAGCATCTATACTTAGAAATTTATGCCAAATACATCATTTAATTTGTATACCAAGTTTGTAAAGTAATGATTTTATTTTAAAGTTAGCAAAATAAGGAAGATTCAGAAACTGGTCTAAACATGTTCACTCCTATATGTGATAAAACCAGATTCATTTTTGACTATAAATTCTATGTCAGGACACATTTTCTTTTCAAAGTTATTGTACTAATAACAAAAAAGTAATTTACTTAATGACTTTGCTATTTACACATAACTTTTTCTTTATATATATATATTGTGCATATATTGATTTGCTTTGTTTTGTTTTGGTGCCACACACGGAGATGCTTAAGGCTTACTTTTGGCTCTATGTTCACAGATTAACTCCTGAAGTGGCTCAGTGGACCATATGTAGTGCCAGAGATTGAATTGTTGTCAGCTCCATGCAAGGCAAGCACCCTCCCTACTCATTGTATTATTATTCTGGCCCATGCTACTTCTTTTTAAAGTTACTCCTTAGGCCTTATTTTTTGTTGCTGAAACTTGATATATCATGTTATTGTATCAGATGAGAATAACTGTAAAATATATGAAAAAGTGTTTTTAACAGAAAAAATTACTTAATGGTTTTTAACTATTATCATACATTTCACTCGGATTTTATCATCTTTAAATAGGATTTGGAAGAAATTATTAGGCACAATTATCCCATGTGATATAATAAAATAATCTTTCTTTTGGTGTGAGCCTCCCAAGTCATGCACAAGGAATCCAGGAGCTAGTTCCTTCAATTATTGTCCCAGTATACTGGCTTTACATTTAAATGGTTGAACCCAGTAATGTGCTGATCAGATCCAGGAGACCTGGGAGCCAAGACTGTGTGGATTAAACCCCAGATCTCTACCTGTATGTGGCCCAAATCCTCCTGTCAGTCTGTACCCTAGCCCTTAGAGTCATCTACTCAGTTTTTAAAAGAGATTTTCTAAAACATGCTATGTTAGTCTCTTCACTTTTTTAATCTTCCATAATTTACACATTATATGCAACCAGATACCATTATTAATGCATTTAAACAAAAAATTGATTAACATTCTAATGACTTCCTTCCCCAGAATTGAAAATGATCCTGGATTTCCTGAGATGCTCTGTGATTGCTGCTGTCTGCTAGTAATCAATGTTTTGAAAAAGATTAGTTTTGGCATCTTGTCCATGTTCTTAAAGAAGCTGAGATCTCCACATTGACTGCATTGACTTGTTACCTATTCTATTCCTGTGAGATACAGTACAGTCATGAACACTGATGCTTCTTTGCACTATCACTCTTTGTTTCATAACAGGAATACAGTGTGCATGTGGGATCACAACAAGATATGCTGGTTTTCTAGTTTCTGGAACTTCTCTGGGTATCTTGTTTGCCGCTCTGTCGTTTTTTCTGGGCTCTCCTTGCTCCCTAGTGTCCCATTCTTTGATTTTATGCTCTAATCCTGGAAAAAAAAGTTAGCCAATTCTAATAAATGGATCTATTTGGTGTCATGAAAATCTTGTCTTGGGAAAATAGTGGCCTCAAGTGAACCAAAAAATGTGGTGCTTGATAACCTAGAATGAATTTAAAGAAATAGAGATAAACATAAAATATATAGGAGAAGTCAGTACCTAGTTGATGGCCAGGACTTTTTGACTGGCTAACTTTGGGAAATAAATAGGCAAAAGTTTTGTCTAAGATCATAGGGGTTTATGATAGTTTCAGAAAGAGCCAGACCCACCATCAGGAATGAAATGACTAAATTTGCCTTTATTATGCAAATAAGGTCATCAAATGTGTGGTCCTAGGATAGATGGGGTTCTGGTCATAATAAAAACATGCATGCATGTGAATTTTTGTGTGTGTGTTTAAAGAAGAAAATAAAGGAAAAAAGACAAAGAATGAGGGTTATATTTGTATTTTTAATTTAGATAAAAACTCTATTCAAAGCAATGGGCTATGAAAATGGCACCCCAAATGAATCTGAACAAAGTATTAGTGTTTGAATAGTATTCTTTTAGCAAGAGTAACTTCTCTTCTTATTTCTCTTATGTGCTCCATTTGGTCACAAAAATAGATTGATCTCATTACCAGCTTTAAACAAAAACCTCCATGTTTATCAATTCACAGACTATTTTCCTCTTAGTTTTCTTGATTGCTTTGCAAATTTCTCTCTCAGTTCTCTGGCCTTTGGGCTTGCCAAAGAGTGTCCATTCTTTGAGATTTTTCCTTAGGCTTTTTGCCTTTCTAGCAGTTCTTAATTCTTTTCTTTGTTTCCTTCTCAAACCAGTCCTAATCTTGGTCCTTTCCCAGACTACCCTCATTGTTTATACTCTAAAGGGAAATTTCCATAGGCCTCCACATATTCATGCAGTCAAAACCAGAGGTGTGTCTTTTATTTATTTCTTGGACCCAGCAGGGATTTCCTGGCTGTGTTTGTATGTTAGTTTCTGAGTTAAGTGGAATAATCAATGTAATGAGTTTTCTTGAAGTTGTTCAACAGCCACTAGAGCTCTGAGAGCTATCTGGACCACAGTTAATGCTGTAAACAGTAGCACCCCTAATGGCTGAATGCAGTTTTCCTTTGACCATGTCTCATGCCAAATGCAAAGAAGTTATGCTGCCCTGAAATTTATCAGGCTTCCTGGAAATATATTTAACTCAGGATAAAACAGTGGAGAAGAAATTACTTAAAGCCAAGGAGAAAGATGTAGTATAGGTACCACTTAATAGTAGCCATGGCCTTCATACTGAGTTCTGAGCTTGCCATTCTTAGGGTTGATCTCTCTTACTTGTCCTCTTTTTTGTTGTTGTTGTTGTTGTTGTTGCTGTTGTTGTCTGTTTTGTTTTGTTTTGGGGCCACACCCAGTGATGCTCGGGTTACTCCAGGCTATAAGCTCAGAAATTGCTCCTGGCTTGAGGGACCATATCGGATGCTGGGATCTCAAACCAAGGTCTGTCCTGATTCAGCCACATGCAAGGCAAATGCCCTACCGCTGTGTTATCACTCCAGCCCCTTACTGGTCCTCTTAGCTTCAACGTTTTTATTGATAGAAGTATTATAATTTTTGGTTAGGAGGAGATTTTTCTTATAAAGTGAGGAGCTGTTAAAGTCCTTTTTACAAAATAGTATGCATAATAAAGAAACTAGTAGTAGACACAGAAATGAAAGAATTGTAAAAAAAAAAAAAAAACAGAAATAACATATTGTAGTAACATTGTGGGTGATTACTGAATTAACTGGCACCAAAGCCATGTGAAAAATGTACTTTATTAGTTACAGTAATTGTGTAGATCATTACAAAAACCACCCAGTAAAGCTATATATACAATAGATAAACCAACTTGGCAATATTTAGTAAACAACAATGGCAAATTAATTATTCAAATTCCCCCCATTTCTTTATCAAGTATGATTGTGATAATAACATATCATAGCTTTGAAAAATAAAGGAACACTGGAAAATTTTTGTGCTTTTAGGATACCTTAAAATAACATCAATTACTAGGGGGCTCAAACAACAGGAATTTACTTCCTCACAGTTATAGAGGCTGGAAGTCAGAAATAAGGGTTCTATAATATTGGTGGCTAAAAAGAATTTGCATCCAGCTATCAAATGCCATCATCTTGTCTCTAAATCACAATTTGGAAAGAGAAGGGCAGACAGAGAGATCCAGAACTCAATAACTTCCGTGCTTTTTATATGGACACAATTTCCCTGATCAGGTTTCTACCCAATATGACATCCTTTAACCTTGATTGCTTCTATAAAGTATACCTATTTGTAAGGTATTTCTAAATATTATCATGATGGAGATTTAGAGGCTAACATATAAATGCTAAGTGAAATTAGAGGAAGAGAGTCCAACACTGAATGATTGCATTTGTATATGTGATATAAGAAACAATGATGGAATAATGAGTTGCCAAAAACAATGGAAACAAAAAATCTGAAAACTAGTATGCAGTAGGAAACATGCCAATTGAATGGTGGAATAGAGGACAGGGAGAGGCAATAGCTATGGCTGAGGTAAGCATTCAACCAGGAGGAGGAAATGTTGAAATGTGGTCCTGTTATGTGTGAAATCTTAGCACCAATAGTACCAGTACATAAAATATGGTAAAGTACTATGTATGACATACAACCACAATAGCACTGAAAACCACAGTGCAAAAACTGAATGGAAATAAAGCTTTTCTTCAAGAAGCAGACTGGTAGGCAAATTGAGGGGAAGGTGGCATTAGTAGAAGGAAGTGAAGAGTGGGGAATAAATCGATCAGTGTTGAAACAGTATAGGCCTGAAACCCAAATAACATAATTATAATAGCATGGTGACTAGATTTAAACAAACAAATAAATAAACAAATGAGATAATCAGATCTGGTGCTATATCTAGTGGGTAAGGTGCTTGTCTTGCATGAGTCTGACTCTACTATGATCCCCATCACCCAATTGGTCTTCCCAATTCCACCAGGATTTAACCCTAAACTCAGAGACAGAAAGAAGTCCAGAGCACCACCAGAGTGCCCCCCAAAATAAAACAAATCAAAAACCGCATAAATAAATGATAGAAGCAAAAAGATGCAATTCAACCATTTAGTGGAGTAAGGAAGGTCTGAACTTAATGACCATTAATTCTACTTAACTGTAATTGGATTCCTTCCTCCCTCCCTTCCTTCCTTCCTTCCTTCCTTCCTTCCTTCCTTCCTTCCTTCCTTCCTTCCTTCCTTCCTTCCTTCCTTCCTTCCTTCCTTCCTTCCTTCCTTCCTTCCTTCTTTCCTTCCTTCCTTTCTTCCTTCTCTCCTTCCTTCCTTCCCTCTATCTTTCTTCCACTCTTTTCCTCTGTCTTTCCATTTTTTTGATCATTGAATTTGAATAAGGACTTAAAAAAATCTCTTAGAATTTTCACCCTATTTGAGACTATGTCATCTCTGTGTAGTTAATAGTATTGATTACTAAGTTTTGAAAAACAGTATAGGTAATTTGGCACATATAATATATTCAAGCACAATAGTAATTAGTATTCTGATTTTAAGAGAAGATTTAGATTTTTGGGATAGGGATATATTCTTATTAGAATATGCAGGAAACCATACTTTGAGAGCATATTCCTAATACCATTTAGACCCTAAAAATTAGAGCCAAGATTCCTGACCCCTTTATTCCAATCTGGTGATATATGCACTACATGGTTCTCTGCAGTTTTCTGTCTAGAGATGAAACTCACAAAGCATATAGTGGAAGTAGGCAGTTTCCATTGTCATCCCATTAGCCAAAATATCATTCTTTGGTCTTATTCAAAGAAGATCAAAATGCAGTGTCTAAAAAAAAAATCTATTACTGGGCACAAACCTTTAATCTCCTCTAATTGTGCTAATGAAGCATTATTTTCAAACTTTGCTATTCTGATGCTTATTATACTAATTATGTGAGATGCATTTCAAAATATTGGTCCACTGGTACTTTGTGAAACTAATTGAGAATTGTTACCACTAAGCTGAGGGTAGCTTTTAAGTGTTGTAACTTATTCAGTCTCTTTCAAGAGTGCAAGATAGAAGAAAACACTTTTAGGTGTTACTGGTATTCTGGTATTCTAGCTCCTTTGAGTTTTGCTTATAGACTTAAATTCCAAGTTTTTTTTTCTGCTTATTTATATTTTGTGCTTTTCATTTTTTAATAGTATTATTAACTCCATCATTTCACTAGAACTTCTCAGTGATCACTTTCCTAGGCTATCAGTGGTTACTCCTGGTTCTGCATTCAGGAATCACTGTTGGCAGGTTTGGGGGGACTTTCAGGAAGAAATAGAAGTAAGGTTGGCTGCTTATAAGGCACAGGTTTTTAGTGCTTTTACAGTCTTTTGTAAAAAGACTTTTGGATTGTTTTGGTTTGGTTTTTGGGCCACACCCGGTGATGCTCAGGGGTTACTCCTGGCTATGCTCTCAAAAATCACTCCTGGCTTGGGGGACCATATGGGATGCTGGGGGTCAAACCCAAGTCTGTCCTGGGTCAGCTGTGTACAAGTCAAATGTCCTAACCCCGTGCTAATGCTCCAGCACTATGCTCTTACAATCTTTTATTTTCTTTTACCTGTTATGCATAGACCCATAAAAGTTGCACATTTTTATGAACTATTAGAAATTTCTAGTGGGAGTATGTAATGACCCTGAGTGTTTTGCTTCTAACACCATAGAAACAACCATTTAGTTTGTTTTTCAGCTATTGTGCTTAATTAATATTTATGCAAGACTTAGTAAAATTATAAAAATTAACCAATGTTTTTATTTACACAGGTGTTAAAGATATCAACAATTATAATAAGAGTAGATGGCACAATATTAATTCTTTTAAAACTTTTCATTTGTTCTTTTTGTGTTTTGTTGTTGTTGTTGTTTTGATTTTTTTTAACCATACTCAGAACTCTTCAGGGCTTACTTCTGGCTCTGTGCCCAGGAATTATTCCTGATGGTGCTTGAAGGATCATATGTTGTGTCTTGGAACAAACTGGACTTGGCTGTGTGCAAGGCAAGCATCTGAAACCACTACTCTCAGCCTCACTAACAGATTTTTTGATTACTCAAACTCACTGCTTAGTTTCTACATTTACCTTTCAATTTGTTTAGTGCATTTACAGGCAAATAAACATAGCTCTAAGGTTATATTAAGATAATCACATAAAATAGGATCATCATTTCATGAACATAGCAGAATTGTATAATAACATCAGAAAAATACAATAATGTCAATTAAATACATAGACTATTCAACTCCATTAAATTAGAAAATAGTACAGGGTTGGCATTGTGATTATAAAAAAGATAATGAGGTCTAAACTTCTTTATCTCAACTTCAACATACGGCTTTGTGTCTTCAGGTTAAATTTGATCTATAGTGACTGCTGAATCATATTTGCATGATTATAAAATGTAAAAAGAAGAAAATGATATTAGGAAGTAACTGCAATATCATTTTAAGGTTACTTTGTTAAAACATTATTTTTGGAATTTTTATAAGGTACTGGGCATATATTTTATTGTGTCAAAGTAGCCATATCCCCACAACTAGATGCAAGAATTAATTTTTTTGTGTTTATTTGTGTTTTATTTGTGATTTAGACAAATCCTGAAACTTAAACTATAATTTCTCAGAAAAAATATGGAAAATTGTTTTTGAGTATAATGGTAATATGTTTTAGATATAATTTTATTTTGTCTCTTGATGCTTTTCATACATATATTTGCTTCATCTGAAAGATTTGCTTTATGTACTTTAAAGCTTGGTTATAATTAATAGGGTTTTTTGTTTTAATTTTAGCTGCATTACAATATAGTTCTTGTACAGGGAATGGGTTAAGGAAATAAAACACACATCAAAGAAGAAAATGTATTCTTTCTCTTCCTATTTAACAAAGAAAAACTATAAAGGTCTCATATAAGATCTATGAACAAAGAACTATTCAGGTGCTATGCACCAACTGATACAGACTAATAGACTGGTGGGGAAAGACTTATAAATCAAAATAATCAGTGTAATTGTAGTAATACATCATAGTAAGAAATGGGGGAGTATTGGGTGACGAGGGGGTACTATTTTTGACATAATAGTCTACATAGTTATTACAACAGAGAAAGGTACAGAGGGAGTTTTTAAAAGTTCTTCCCTGGTGTGTACAGGAATAAAAATATGGCAAAGCCTCCAGACTTTGAGAATGAAATGTAAGTTTTATGTTACTCATTTGAGAGAACATCAGTATTGAAGTGCAAAGTAAGTTACAATTCTAGCAGTTCCAAAATACATGGGGACACTCCTGCTGCCAAAATACCATTATCTATGTTTTACTCTTTACTTTCTTCTTTAGATCCCCAATTAGTTAGTCATTGCCTATGGTGTGTAAGACTCTTCAATTAGAATCAAAGATTACATATGGCTACAAAATCTCTCTGTCCTCACCATGTTTACTCTGCAAAATTTACACCAGTTTATAAAGTATATAGTATCAAACATTGTTCTTCTCTGTCAGCATGTTCATCTTTTCTTATTTTATGCCCAATGAAACCTAAATACAGAAGGTTAGCTTTAAGTTAACTTTCTTTTTAATTCAAAATTTTCTAAGATTTAGAAACTTTAATGCCCCCCATTCTGTCATTAAGCATGTATATCTTGTCTCAAGACCCCCATACTTATGTTTGTTGTTTTTATTATTGAAAGTTATATAGTGGGCCGAAGAGATAGCATGGAGTGTAGGGCGTCTGCCTTTCATGCAGAAGGATGGTGGTTCAAATCCCGGCATCCATTTGATCCCCTGTGCCTGCCAGGGGAGCTTTCTGAGCCTGGAGCCAGGAATAACCCCTCAGCATGCCGGGTGTGACCCAAACAACCTACCCCCCCCAAAAAAAAAGGTTTGATTGTTATTTTTTTTTCTTATTTTGTACCCCATTCTATTGCTTTTCTTTCCTTCAAACAAAACCACATAACTCGATTTATCTAGCTCCACCTCGTAAATAGAGGGGGAACAAGGGAGGATACCAGGACCAAACAGATATATGACCACTATTAGTAAGTTAGACAAAGAGGGGACCACCTACTCTAGCAGCTCGGGGGGTGATGGTGGGGTATATGGGTTGCAGAAAGGGAACTGGGATGGGGGGAGAACAAATTTGGTGATGGGTATTCCCCTGATTCAATGTTAATATGTACCTCAAATACTACTGTGAAAGATATGTAAGCCATTATGATCACAATAAAATTAAAATATATATATATATAAAAACAAAACAAAAAAGAAAGTTAGATAAATATTTATAATAACATTATAACTAATGACTGTGTTGTTCATTACCACACTTCCCACTAGTAACTCCACTAGTATTCTTTTTAACTTCTAGTCTGCCTCTTTCCCCTCCAATCCTTTTCTGTATTTTTGATAATTTCAGTATTTCAATCCAAGTAATCATTTGATACTGCCTATTCCCTACCTTTTGTGACTTTATATACCACAGATGAGTGGGATAATCTAATATTTAGTTTTTTCCTTCTGGCTTATTTTTCCTCTAATGATATTCTCCAGTTTTGTCCAGTTGGAGCAATCTACAAACTTACAAGATCTTATTTTTTTCTTACAGCTGTCTAGTATAGCATTTAATGTTTGCCACAGCTTCTTTATCCACTTATTGACATTGGATATTAAGATTATTTCCATACACTAAATATTGTTTTTAGTACTATAAGGAACATATCTTTTCCTAAAAAAAAAGCACTTATTACTTATAATCTCTTTCCCATCCTCTTATCTCTGGAAATGTTTTAATTTTCCTTTCCACTCTTTCCTTTAGAAGGATTTATCCATCTTCTTCTCACAGCATGAAAATACTTCTAAGGATATTCAATCTGTTACTTTCCATATCAGGCATTTATATAGGATCCTAATGGTTATGTGTTTACATTATTCTTTCACACTATAATAAAAGTCCCTTAAGTACAAAGGCAAAGCTTTTTTATTGCTGGAATTCCAATACCTGGCATATAGTACGTGTATGAAAATACATTTTTATATGAAAGAAAGCCTTATTAAAGACAGGCTAATATTCACAGCATGCAGCAAATAGAAAATCCACAAATTGTGGTAATATTTCTTTCCAAAATAATTATTTGAAAGAAAACTTCTAGCCTTTATCACGTTATTACTAAATAAAATGTGAGTGTTTTCACATTCCAATTACGTCTCCTACATCAACTATTTATATCCTTTGCAGCATCAATGGCTTCACACTCCCGCACCTTTCTTGAATTGAAATGACTTACTTTTAATATACTTTAGGATGAACAAGAGGCACATGTCTGTTGTAAAATAGCCACATGAGGGAAGCATGAACCCTAGAACAATCTTACGTTTGTAAATATTAAAATGTCCTTACCAATACGTAGCTCTCTGCTAGGTTTAGAACTTCTGAGACAGTCTGATTCATTTATTTATGTTTTTATAGAATCATAACGAACTACATAGTTACAAAGTAAGTCATGAGTGAGTTTCATGCATGCAATATTTGAGCATCATCAATCCTTTGCCAGTTTTCTTTTCCCTTTACCAATGTTCCCAGCTTCCCTCTGCTCCCCCGCCACTCACTTTCTATGTCTGACATACTTTCCTTTTTTTATTTTTCTTTTAGTCATGTGATATGCAAGAATATTACTGAAATAGTATTATGCTAGGCACTATACCCTCTTTCACCATCTTACTCTTGTCCAGAGTGAGCACTGCTTTCCTCTATTGGTGTTAAAGTGGTATCTTCCATGTCCTATCCCCCTTTCTGCACTGTGGCAAGCTTCCTACTAAGGAGTAGTTTTCTTAGGCTTAGATTCTATTGTCTTTCAATATTATTCTCCTATTTTTTTTTATATCCCACAAAATAGTACAATAATTCTCTATCTGTTTCTCTCCCTCTGACACATTTTGGAGTGTGGCTTTTTATCTTCAAATACTTATGAAACTTATTGGGATAAAGGTACAGAATCTCTTACATGAACATTTTTAAGACAGTATGTATCAATAAATATTTAACAAGGACTCTCAGAAACCCCTGTAGAGACACATACACAAAGCCCTTATTTGTAGTACATATCTGTTTTCTTGGATAAACATTTCTACTTTAACTTATTTCAAGCTAACACACTGATATCTTTGAACATGAGCTGGAAAGAGGTGAATGCAAATATCAAAGTTATGAACTAATTCCAGTATGCCAATACTGCTCTAAATGAGTTTAATAATGCAGGATATTTCTGATTGAAGGAAGCTAATATGTGATTAGGATATTATCTGATGCCTCCAAAAGTATCTAGGGCAATACTCGTTCGTAATAAGTTTCTGCAGCAAAACATATGGAAAAACACACTAAGAGTACTCAATATATCTTAAAATCGCTTTTAGCTTTTTCTTTCAATTTTTGTTTTTGTTTGTTTGTTTGTTTGTTTTTGGACCACACACATTGATACTTAGGCTATTTGCTCAGAAATTGCTCCTGGCTTGGGGAGACCATTTGGGACACCAGGGGATCAAACTGCAGTCTGTCCTAGGCTAGTGCTTGCAAGGCAGACACTTACCTCTAGTGCCACCGCTTTGGCCCCAATTTAAAATCACATAAAATATTTGAGACTTTACTTCTATATAAAACATAGTACCTCAAAAAAGTTCTATTTACGACATGTATCTTAATTTACATTTACACTGCTTAGGTATCTTATGTTCATTGACTTTCAGCTCTTTTGTACTTCTACAACTTGTATATAGCTGATATGAAAATTTTGCTTTTTCCAGTTGAATTTTACTTAACTACCTTATTTCAATATTTTTATTTTTTTCAAATTTGACACTCTGATTTACAAAGTTATTTTGTAACTTTATTTATATCTACTTATTTATAAATGTTATTTATTGTGAGTTCCAGGCATATAATGTTTCAATACCAATTCTACCATCAACTTCTCTCCACTAGTGTCCATAGTTTCGCTCCCCCACGTCTATCTCATTGACAGAAACCCATTTTACATTTAGTTGTCATAATTTTTAACCACTACTTTCAAATTTGTTGACTTTTTAGTGCAGGCATATACATATATCCCAATTCTACAGCACCAATGCATCCAACACCCTGACTCTGCCCCTGTTAAATACTATTTGTATCTTCTTTATTCTTTACTCAATTTATAGTCTTTGCGATTTTTTTATCCAGAGTTTAATTGTATTTGAAATACAACATCATTGTATGTTCAGTAAATTGACCTTGACTTAAACTCTTTTTTTTTTTAATGCATAATTTTTTTTTTATTTAAACACCTTGATTACATACATGATTGTGTTTGGGTTTCAGTCATAAAAGGAACACCACCCATCACCAGTGCAACATTCCCATCACCCAAGTCCCAAATCTCCCTCCTCCCCACCCAACCCCCGCCTGTACCCTAAACAGGCTCTACATTTCCCTCATACATTCTCAATATTAGGACAGTTCAAAATGTAGTTATTTCTCTAACTAAACTCATGACTCTTTGTGGTGAGCTTCCTGAGGTGAGCTGGAACTTCCAGCTCTTTTCTCTTTTGTGTCTGAAAATTATTATTACAAGGGTGTCTTTCATTTTTCTTAAAACCCATAGATGAGTGAGACCATTCTGCGTTTTTCTCTCTCTTTCTGACTTATTTCACTCAGCATAATAGATTCCATGTACATCCATGTATAGGAAAATTTCATGACTTCATCTCTCCTGACAGCTGCATAATATTCCATTGTGTATATGTACCACAGTTTCTTTAGCCATTCGTCTGTTGAAGGGCATCTTGGTTGTTTCCAGAGTCTTGCTATGGTAAATAGAGCTGCAATGAATATAGGTGTAAGGAAGGGGTTTTTGTATTGTATTTTTGTGTTCCTAGGGTATATTCCTAGGAGTGGTATAGCTGGATCGTATGGGAGCTCGATTTCCAGTTTTTGGAGGAATCTCCATATCGCTTTCCATAAAGGTTGAACTAGACAGCATTCCCACCAGCAGTGGATAAGAGTTCCTTTCTCTCCACATCCCCGCCAACACTGTTTATTCTCATTCTTTGTGATGTGTGCCATTCTCTGGGGTGTGAGGTGGTATCTCATCGTTGTTTTGATTTGCATCTCCCTGATGATTAGTGATGTGGAACATTTTTTCATGTGTATTTTGGCCATGCGTATTTCTTCTTTGTCAAAGTGTCTGTTCATTTCTTCTCCCCATTTTTTGATGGGGTTACCATTGATGAAATTAAAACAGTAATCAAATGTCTGCCGAAAAACAAAACCCCAGGTCCAGATGGATTCACTAATGAATTCTATCAAACTTTCCAAGAGGAACTACTGCCAATCTTGGCAAGACTCTTTCATGAAATTGAACAAACAGAAACACTTCCAAATAGCTTTTATGAAGCCAACATCACCTTGATACCTAAACCAGACAGAGACGCTACCAAAAAAAGAAAATTACAGACCAATATCACTGATGAATGCAGATGCAAAGATCCTCAACAAAATCCTGGCAAATAGGATTCAATGCCTCGTTAAGAAGATCATCCACTACGATCAAGTAGGTTTCATCCCAGGAATGCAAGGCTGGTTTAACATCCGTAAATCTATCAACATAATACACAACATCAATAACAAGAAAAATAAAAACCACATGATCATATCAATAGATGCAGAGAAAGCATTTGATAAGGTCCAACACCCATTCTTGATCAAAACTCTCAGCAAGATGGGAATGGAGGGAACCTTTCTCAATATGGTGAAGGCCATCTACCACAAGCCAGTGGCAAATATTATCCTCAATGGAGAAAAACTGAAAGCCTTCCCTCTAAATTCTGGCACAAGACAAGGCTGTCCTCTCTCACCACTCCTATTCAACATAGCACTGGAAGTACTTGCTATAGCGATTAGGCAAGAAAAGGATATCAAGGGAATCCAGATAGGAAAGGAAGAAGTCAAGCTCTCACTGTTTGCAGATGACATGATACTCTACTTAGAAAACCCTAAAGACTCTACCAAAAAGCTTCTAGAAACAATAGACTCATATAGCAAGGTGGCAGGCTACAAAATTAACACACAAAAATCAATGGCCTTTCTATATACCAATAGTAATAAGGATGAAATGGACATTAAGAAAACAACCCCATTCACAATAGTACCACACAAACTCAAATATCTTGGAATCAACTTGACTAAATATGTGAAGGACCTATACAAAGAAAACTATAAAACTCTGCTCCAAGAAATAAGAGAGGACACACGGAAATGGAAACACATACTCTGCTCATGGATTGGCAGGATTAACATCATCAAAATGGCAATACTCCCCAAGGCATTATACAGATTTAATGCCATCCCTCTAAAGATACCCATGACATTCTTCAAAGAAGTGGATCAGACACTTTTGAAATTCATTTGGAACAATAAACACCCTCGAATTTGCTAAAGCAATCATTGGGAAAAAGAATATGGGAGGAATTACTTTTCCCAACTTTAAACTGTACTACAAAGCAACAGTTATCAAAACAGCATGGTATTGGAATAAGGATAGGTCCTCAGATCAGTGGAATAGGCTTGAATACTCAGAAAATGTTCCCCAGAGATACAACCATCTAATTTTTGATAAAGGAGCAGGAAATCCTAAATGGAGCAGGGAAAGCCTCTTCAACAAGTGGTGTTGGCACAATTGGATAGCCACTTGCAAAAAATTAAACTTAGACCCCCAGCTAACATCATGTACAAAGGTAAAATCCAAATGGATTAAAGACCTCGATATCAGCCCCAAAACCATAAGATATATAGAACAGCACATAGGCAAAACACTACAGGACATTACAGGCATCTTCAAGGAGGAAACTGCACTCTCCAAGCAAGTGAAAGCAGAGATTAACAGATGGGAATATATTAAGCTGAGAAGCTTCTGCACCTCAAAGGAAATAGTGCCCAGGATACAAGAGCCACCCACTGAGTGGGAGAAACTATTCACCCAATACCCATCAGATAAGGGGCTAATCTCCAAAATATACAAGGCACTGACAGAACTTTACAAGACTTAAACTCTTATAACTTGAGCTTTCTTATATTATTTGAAAAAACTAAATTCCTGAACATACCTATATCTTTACATAAACATGTGAGTCATACTTTATTTTTTTTGGAAAATATTTTCTTTCAAACAGTACAAGGCTGTTGGTAGACATATTTTAAGAAGCTTTGTGAGCTGGGGACAGAGGAATAGTACAGTGGGAAGGGCACTTGCCTTGCATGTGGCTGACCTGGGTTGGATCCCTGGCATCCCATATGGCTTCTGAGCCTTCCAAAAGTCATTCCTGAGTACAGAGCCAGGAGTAATCCCTGAGCACTGCCAGGTGTGGCACAAACGAAAACAGAAAGAAGTTTCTGAGAGCAGAAGGAAAAATCAGGATTTGATTAAACTGTGCTGGACTTCAATATCACTGACTGCCCTATGTAGAGAATTCTATAGGACTGATTATATTATTAAAGTTATCACTCAAGTTTAAGCCTTTTTAAAATTTTAGTTTCTTATAGAATTGTGAACCAGATTACACAGAAACACTATAAAGCATTAATTACTTAAGATTATTAAGAATTTGGAAGAACCCATGACTATTCATTAACTGATAAATTCAAGCCTTATTGGTATCTGGTATAACTAATGGATTCATTATAGTTCTTTCTTGGGAAATCAAGGATGTTTTAATTATCAGAAAAGTAGCAGTTGTGAATCTCTTGACTTTCTTATCATTAAAGCCTATGGTGAGTGACTTCATGCATGATTGTGCAAGTTTATAATTTCCCACAGCGCGATAGCAGTTCTAACTTCATTGACATGCCCTCATTCAAACTTCTCAGTTCAATTTGAAATGAATCAATTTAAAGGGCCATCAAAAGGAAGGTAGGAAACCAGTTCAATTCAGCTACACTGACAATTTTTCTAAGAAGGATCCCAGATTTTTTTTGTTAGTGACTACGGTCAGTATTTTATTTTTCTTAGATTTATATATATATATATTATGGTTGCTTATAAGAAAAATAGGACAGGCATTTCTGTCCGTAATCAGATGACTATTCAGCACCAAATAAAAGCTAGGAACATGCAAGCCTTCCCCTTTCTTTTACACACATATTTCTAATATATGCAAGTGCATGTGATTGCACCTGCATATACACACATGCAAAGCACTTACTAAAACTAAAGAATAATGAAAGGGTGCCGGAGAGATAGCAAAATGGTAGGGCATTTTCCTTGCATGCAGAGGGACAGTGGTTCGAATCCTGGCATCCCATATGGTCCCCCGAGCCTGCCAGGAGCGATTTCTGAGCATAGAGCCAGGAGTAACCCCTGAGCACTGCTGGGTGTTACCCAAATACCAATTAATTAAATAATAATGTAATATAGACTTCTTATAGCATATATCTCTAAATTATAGACATTAATACATAACTCAAGCAGGCATAAGCTTTGGCATACCCAAAGTCATCATAATCAAATATCTTTTGACCACTCAGGAAGAATAATCTCACAATTTGAAATTGTGAAAACATTAGGCCTCATTGAAACATGCCCATAAAAATATCCATTTATTTTTCTTTTATGACTTTTAACACAAATTTTTTATTTCTCCATTTTTACATCTTTAAATAAATATATTAGATATACTACATGCAGGCACCTTTATAGGCAATAGGAAGATTAATATCTTTGCCCTGGAGAAAGTGAGCCTATAAAAGAAAGTTCTATCACTACATCATAAAATATAATTAATTTGAAAGTATATTATATAAGAATGATACAAATGCAATACTCTGTTGTAGACATAAAATGATTACTTGTAAGCAGAAGAGGATATTGGAGGGAGCAGCAGAGGCTGTATATGTCAAAGAAAATTACTGTATTACAAAGGAAAAGATGAAAAATAAAATGATGTGTAGCCTTTTCTCACTGAGCATCAATTTTATTCCTTAATGTTAACTGTAAACATCTTAGTAACGTAATGTATTTTATTGGATTGAAAAGAGTTTAATAAAATAATAATAGAAATCTTATTGACCGCTTATTTGATTGGTCATTTTTATTTGAACCATGCCCAATAGAATGGGCAATAGATGACCATATTTTGATGGGAATTAGAATATAGCAAATGAAAAAATTTTAAAATAGGTTATGTCCAAATCTTAAGGTAAGAAATTATAAGAACTTAAAGAAAGAGTGATATGTATAGATATGTGTGTATGTATAGCAAATTATTACATGTACCAAAAGAATAAAATAAATAAAGTGTAATAAAATAAAATGAAATTTAAAAACTTTAATAGCTTGTCAAGGTCTGCACTATAGTACAGTGAAGACTACACCAACCACAGTATTCTTATCTTCCTTCTCAAATATGGAACATTTATTTTGACAACTTTAGTAGACTGTCTATGATCCTGGGGTCCTAGCATGAACTGCTCAAATCTCTATTTGATCATTTTTATTTATAGAGTTTAGAAAACATTACTGAAAGCTAAATGTGTTTGAAATTCACCTAGGAGACTTTCTGTCTATGGATTCTAGCATACATAATATGTATGAATTTTTACCTGCCTGAGTGGAAATAAACCTCCCTCCAATTTCTTCTTTTGTACTTGGAGGTACTGCATTCTCAGACCTCCTTGGGGAGTTCTTTAGCAAAGTCAAGTTTTAGCCATAAGTTTCAGAATCTTTATAAGGATCTTGAAAGTCTGAACCAGTGAAAAATTTATTTATTTATTTGTTTGTTTCTTTGTTTTTTGGGCCACAGCTGGTGATGTTCAGGGATTACTCTTGGCTATGTGCTGAGAAATTGCTCCTGGCTCTGGGGACCATATGGGACACTGGGGATCAAACCTAGGTCCATCCTGGGTCAGTTTCATGCAAGACAAATGCCCTACTGCTGTTCTGTCACTCTGGCCCCAGGGGAGAATTTATTTTAGATATTAATAGGTAAAACATTAGGTGTACATTATAGGATTCCAGGATAGAATCACAGTTGGCAGATATGATCCATATTAAGTTATATTAAGGTTCTGTAATTCACAGACAGAGGAACAATTGTCCAAGAAAATGTAGGGATCTTGTTCATACACAAAAATGTTCAAGTACAGACTAGATAAACATGTATAAACAAAATATACACTGAAACAAGCTATCTTTCAGGAAAGACATTGCTCCTGGTTATTATCATAGAGAGAAATAATTAAACTCCTCTCATGGGCAGAGGTGAAGTCATGGACAATATTTCAGAGAATGTGGTAAAGGGAATAGTTGTATACTAACTTATGTATCCAGAAAAAATGTAGTAATTTTGCAACTTGAAAATACAGTATACGGGGCCGGAGAGATAGCATGGAAGTAAGGCATTTGCCTTTCATGCAGTGGTTTGAATCCTGGCATCCCATATGGTCCCCTGTGCCTGCCAGGGGTTATTTCTGAGCATAGAGACAGGAATAACCCCTGAGCACTGCCAGGTGTAACCCAAAAACAAACAAATAAACAAAACAAAAAACAAAACAAACAAAAAAAGAAAATACAAGTATACGAGGTTTAGTTTCTATTCGGAAGCTAAAACTGAGATATTAAAATACTTTCTTCTTTATGGGTTTTATTTTAGGAGATGGTACCTGATACCTGGATAAAAACATTCTTGGTGTACGAAATTGGTCAGAGAAAAGATTTATAAGGATGGGT
Organism: Suncus etruscus; assembly: GCF_024139225.1. Lineage (NCBI taxonomy): Eukaryota > Metazoa > Chordata > Mammalia > Eulipotyphla > Soricidae > Suncus > Suncus etruscus. The sequence continues at coordinate 89,876,681 of NC_064856.1, read as the reverse complement.
TTTCTAAAATTATTGCTAAAGGGAGATAGTCCAGGTCTTAGACTCATAAAGAAACCATCTAAGCTAGAGTCCAGTTTAGGCTACCTTTGTCAAGCATATATGAAAGATTTATAGTGGAAGTCATGTCTTTATTGAGTATATATGAGATGTTTATAGCTGGAGATCAGGTCTTATGTGGCTGGTTAGAAATAGTTTTCAAATGCAAAATTTACTGTATCCTCAATTGACTTTAAAACACCAGGAAGGTTTGTCTCAAAGATTTTCACTCATTTACAGTATATACCAGTCAGTCATCACTACTTGACAGTTCAGACAAAATGCCTACATTTTTAATGATGAACTCAGAAAACATAGCACCAGCATTGAGCTCCTATTTTCATTTGAGAGACTATTCCATAACAATTCTTTGTGCTGCATTGTGTTTTCTATATAGCTTTTCTCCGGGAGTCCCTATTCCTTTTTTGTTTTCTATATGTAGAATTCAAGTTAAAAATTTCATCTCTTTGCAGCTGTATAAACCAATATTAAGGAGAGACATTTGGTGGTAATAAAGACACTAACATTTACTTTTAGTAACAAGCTATGTTAAGGCATTAGAGGATTCCAGGATGTATGTAGTTAATGAAATATAATAAATTTAACTCCTTTCTTTTTTTCTTTTTGCACCTGAGTAAGAATAAAGTGTAAAATTCTAAAAGAAAATCAGGAAGCTATTGTGTAAGTAGCCTGATGATAAGAAGAGAAGAATCTACTGCTGGAGCACTTCTTCTGCTCTTAAAAGACTTTTCAGATAGTGTTTGTCATTTTTGTTTTTATTATACTGTGTGGTTCTTTATTGTCTATTAATATTAATGGAGTTGCTGCTGCTAAACTCACAGCACATTCATACCATTTTCAGACTGACTAGAAGTGAAGGCGGGTGTGCGCCAGCTCTCTCAGGGAGCCACAAATAACAATACCCCATGGCAGAGGGATGATTGAATTTGCCAATAGAGTCTGTGCAAGCCTTGCTAATTTAGAGAGGCATTTTCAGATATTACAGTGGCTTGGATTTCCCTGGGGAGTTCACTTGAGCACAGCAAGTGAATCAGTGTTTAAGTGATATTATTTTTAGAATGATTTGCAAAGAAGGACAAAAAGTAAATAGATAATTTCATAATTAATACTAGAAGTGCGAGTCATTCAAGTCCCATTTGTCTTTGTGGGAGAAGCAGCTGAGGCCTCTTCTAGGTTCGGCCCTAGAATAGAGAAACTTCCGGAGGGGGAAAAAAAAAAAGGATCAAGACAGTGAATTTGCCTAACAGCTTCCCCCATTAAATGGTTGGGCTTTGATCATGACCCTTAATAGCTTCACCCAGCCATCCCCTCCCTTCAGCCACAGCACCCTGCAGGCTGATTTCAGATGGTTCATCCACTGGCCTCATAATTGGAAATGATAACTGACCACCATGCAGAGGAGACCTGGGGGCATTCATCAAATGCTATCCTGCTTTCAGAGTCAGGAATGACCCCTCCCATCCAGGGGAAATTAAGCCCACAAGAGTTTTAGAATTTGGAACCTCTGAGTTTAATACAATTCAACTCATTAATTTTATACAAAGGGAAATGAGGTCCAGGCAGGTTAGGTAACCTGTCCATATGGGTTTAATTTGTTGGACACAGAAAGAGAATGATATCGCGGATGCCTGCTTTTGCCTCCAACTGACACCATTACTTTCTGACTGAGTAATAATTGTAGCAAGGTGAGGGCATAAGTTGGGGCTGAATTGCGAATGAGAGTTAATCAGTTATTCTTTTCCAAATGCTGCCTTTGTGGCAGTTTCCAGCTAAGCCAGTTGCCCTGCGACCTCCTACAGAGACCCATTTGGTTATATTTAACTGGGTGTTCCCCCCCCAAAATAGTTTAACTACTGTATTTAATAAGCTTATCTACCCTCCAAATATGTTGCTTTTCTTAGATGATTTTTTTTTCAGGGGATGGGACACATAGCTGTGTTCAATGGCTTACTTCTGCTTCTATGCTCAGGGATCACTAATGTTAGATTGGGGACCATATACAGCGCCAGAAACAGAAATGATTAACACCTGTACTATCTCTCCAGTTCTCATAAATGACTTGTGGGGAGGACTCAAGCAGTGCTTTGTAGGTCTGTATACCTCACCTAGCATCTGTAAGCCATGTGGACTTAAAGTTCTATGTGAGAACCCAAAGGTACAGTGCTGCTCTGCTCAGAGGCCACCAAGACCATGATGAGGTGACAATCCAACTGGGCTGACTGCATGCAGGATAAACACCTTGACTTCTATATTATTTCTTTAGCTCCACAATGCATTTTTTATATCTTTATTTAAACACCTTGATTACAAATATGATTGTAGTTGGGTTTCAGTTATATAAAGAACACCCCCCTTCACCAGTGCAACATTCCCATCACCAATGTCCCAAATCTTCCTCCTCCCCACCCGACCATGCCTGTACTCTAAACAGGCTTTCTACTTTCCTCAATCATTCACATTATTATGATAGTTCTCAGTGTAGTTATTTCTCTAACTGCACTCTGTGGTGAACTTCATGCTGTGAGCTGACCTTCCAGCCCGCCTCTCTCTTGTCTTTGAAAATTATTGCAAAAATGTCTTTTTATTTTTCTTAAATCCCATAGATGAATGAGACTATTCTGCATCTATCTCTAATGAACCCAACCACTCCATGGTTCCTAGGTCTATTTATACCCAGGAGAAAATAAGTACCATAGGTAGTTGAACATCTTTTATTCCAAATTGCCCAGTTCATAAAAGGGATTTGAATAAGTGCAGTTGTGATTCTCAAACATGAGTCCTAAATCCATCCCTCTGCTAATTTGATATCATTATCATTACTCCTCAAGCTCTGTGATTATAGAGTCATATATCATTTGTTGCCTGATAACTTATTTTTTCCTCCTCGCCCTCCAAAATTTTCACCTAATTGGAGTTACAATCTAGCTCTTGCTCTCAATTCTGAGTAGCTCTGAGTTAAACACTATCCAAAAATAATTAATCCCTACAGAATTGATGTTCTTTTGTTCTAGTTATATTTTTTCACAGGTTTAAATCATCTTCTTTTTCTTTGTGTGTGTGTGGGAGTCACTCATATTGGCTTGGTTTGTGGTGTGAACACATACTTGGCATATGAGTTCCTGGAGAGCATTGCATTTTTTTACTTGTGGTTCTTCTGCACCTTCTGGTTGTGACGCTTATTGGGAGGTGGGGGGTCACATACTTGCCCAAAATGCTGACATATACATGTTTAAGTTGTGGTATTCAACAAGAATCACACATTTTAGTGGTGGTACTTACACATTGTTGGCTGTGCATTGTAAATCACACACTCTTTTGCAGTGCCAGGGAGTTCCAGAAAGGAGGGTCTCTGGAACCATGCTGCATAGTTTGGGGGGGGGGGCAGGGATTGAATCCATGGCCTCAGACTTGCAATTCACATAGTTTTGCTACTGTGCCATTATCTAGGTCTAGTTATAAATACTTCAGTTGGTAATTATTCAAAATGGGCATCTGAGTGTTCTTGATGGCTCCTTGACTCATTCTTATATCTACATTTATTTAGACCCCAGGGACATCACTGAACTTTTGGGAAGGGTGTCTATCAGTAGCACACAGATAATGTTGATGACTAGATAAAGATCAATTATGCTGCAAAGGAGGTCAGTTATCTCTATGCTTTTCAGCCCTGGGGAAGATAAAAGTGAAAGTCATTTTTGCTATGAAAGAGCTTATGTGCATTTATTTTCATTGTAGTACTCAGTAACAATGAGGAATTTTCTTCCCATAGTAGTAACAATGTTGGTTTAAAATATATAGTGAGCAAGTCAGAGATGTCTGAGAGAGAAGCATGAACCCTAAAGACAACTATTTTGAAATTTCTCAGATTTCAGTCTGCATTCTAAAGAGGACATTGGTCTAGTGAGCGACTCCCAATGTTAAGTGTATGATTTAAGGCTGAGGTTGGAATCCAACACATGTCTGCTTTCCCAGTCATATGAAAATATGTGTATTTCTCAAGGAAATACATACCTTATACTTCCACTCAATTTATGGATTAAGAATTTGGTCAGCAGATGCTTTACTTATCTATAAAAGCAATATGACTATATAATAAATATAAATCATACATTAATATATCTATATAATATTTGTTATTCAAATTTATATAATTAAATTATAGGTAATTTAAATAGAAATTTATATATAATACTTTATTATCTATTACATACTCTATATAATATTATTTAGGAATACTGTAGCTGATAAAGAATCAAGGAAAAGATTTTACCCCTAAAGAACTAGATTTAAAAACCAAATATCACTTGATCAAACATAATATTTATGTTTTTGCACCATGCTTATAAAAATTGTGCAAGGTTGTTTGCAAATGTAGAATTTTTTATAAGACTAATTTTAAGGAATTTCAAATGTCTATTGGGACTATCAAGCAGAATAAAAGGATCAGAATCCACAGATTGCACTCCAAGTTCACATTTCATCTCCCATATTTCCAGTCTTTTGTTCAACTTCTCTCACTAACTTTACATGGTCATTTCTAGGAAAACAGCCAATCCTTCACAGTGTTCCTATGACAATTAAATTTGAGAAAATTCCTGGGGTTATGTAATAAAACATTGAGACCATTTCTCAGGTTTGTGGTTTGTTACATGTGCTGCCAGATATTTTCCCGCAAGGCAAACTATGTGGGAAGCTAAATTAAAATAAAACAGAATCTGATAGTTTTGGGCAATCTAAAAAGCATAGCATATAATTGAACTCTAGAAGCAATATCTTTGTAAAATGATTGGTTATTACAATCACAATAGATAAAGTATCTTTGTTTCTAGTCTGATCTTCCTGGTGAAATTCTCATTATTTTGTGAAGTATATGAAAGAAAAAAAAGAAACTCCTATTAAAAATCTATCAAATGACATTTTTTAAGCTCAAGTACATTTTTTAATCAAGGTAAAAACTATATTCTTAATAATAATCCTAAGCAATGCAATCCCTTTCTACCACGAACACAATGTTTTGTCCTCAACATTTACTTTTCTGTTCCCACTGCTGTATTTTCTAATATGTCAGTCACTAACTGGCCTGAGATTCTATGCACGTGCTCCTTATATATTTTCCCACGAACATATACCCTACCTGCTTCACAAGAGATTTCTCCAAAAGGTCACCCTAGCCACACTTTATAGCTTTGTAATCATCAGTTTATGAGAGTGTCTATTTCCAACCTTGTGCCCTGATTCTGAAGTTCCCTTTTGCTCTGTGTATTACCCTGGCACAGAATGGCATCTCTTTAGGAAGCTTGCTGAATAAGCAGGCTTTAGGAGCTTGAGGAATGTAAATACATGTAGAATTATTCCATATTTCAGAATCAGAAAGGCCTATGGACATGGATGAGTGCATCCACAAAACAAAAGCTAGCATAAATCTACACCTAGAATTGAAATTTAAAACTAAAATTCACTTGAGCTTCACAATGGACTTCTCTTAACTCTCTCAAAGGAATAAACAAAAAAAAATTGATTACATGCTGTTGTGCTCCTTGACATGTAGATTGGGGATATTTGCATCAGTGTGATAAGAAAGAGCATTCGTGGGGAATCTTTCTATCTCGTAACAATGGTTAATCGAGTAAAAAAAGTAATTGAATCATTGAGCTCAGACTTCCACTATTTCAAGTGTGTAATGGAATTGTTCTGGTGACTCTCTGCTGAAAATATTTGGCTGTAGATTTATGAGTTAAAGCCAAACTTTTCGGTGCACATAGTACAAATGCAATCATAGGCACAAGTGCATCTATCTCTGTGACTATTTATTAATATGGAGCCAAAGGTGGAAACAGAGAATTAAAAATGTCTAAGTCTTCCTCCTCCTTCATTCTCCATTTTTGCAATTTTTGCAATTATGCATTTAATAAGTAAAAGTTGCTTGCCATCAAAAGCTTTTTTATTTTATTTTATTTTATTATTTCAAATAGTGCTCCTTCCTCCTCAAAACTGAACTTTTCATCCAGTCCCACTTATCTTCATAAAAATTCTAGTAAATTAATTGTCTTACTCAATTTCTTTAAGGACAGTGACTGTGTCTGTTTTATTCACAGTTCTATGTTAAAGTAATAGGGTAATAGTTTGAATATATTAGGTATTTAATAAATTGACTGGGTTTTGGCATTATACATAAAATATAGGTCTTGAATGACTTTTATTATCTGGAAAACAGTTGTGTCTCAAAGACATTTGGAGTTTCTGTGCATGTGTTTGTGCATGCATGCATTTGTGTATGCATGTACTAAGCTACATGAGTAAACAAAATATAATTGCAACAATCAGTCTTATTTAAATTTACACACGAGTCTGAATGTGTGGGCAATGCATATAGGGGGATGCTAACAGATAATTCTAATGGAATGAGAAGGAAGATGTGGTAGAATTCACAGGAGTCAAAGACTTTCTTGCACAGTAAGTTGATGCAGGCTACCAATGATAAGAAAACCTGGAGTTGAAGGTAAAATTATCCTGTATCAAGATTGCATTGAGTGTTGGCTGGGAGAGCTCTCTCACCAGAAGCTACAAGGCAGATTTAGTAATTTTCTGAGCAAGAGAGCAGCCTGATGAAATCATCCTTTTTAATAAGATTAATATCTGACTGCTGAGTGCACCATGGATTATCTGTTGGCAAATAAAGTCCATTTGTGTGTGAACTTGTAAATTGATATGATAGGTGAGTGCCAGTTGGATTAATTATATCTCCCTTGGGTCAGATTAGCAGGTACATGGAGGAGGCTAATCTTGTGGTTAGTACAATTTATGAAGGTTCAGACTCAAGTGTTACACTTGAGAAAATGAGTAGTGTAGGAAGTTATGCTGATTTTTCAAGCTGGGATAAACTTCTCCATTCATCCTATAGTTTATGTTCCTTGGCGAGAATAATAAAATATAAATGAGTGGTATCATATTATATTAGATGTTTTTAGTTGGCTGTTTGTTAAACTTTTTAGTAAAGATAGGAATGAAACATGATTTTAATTTTTTCCAATATTCAACTTGAGATTTAATACCCTATGGGAATGCCCTTTGATATAACACACAAAGGCAGTAAGATACTCACTAATGATTTTAACTAAATCACATATTTACTTCATTTTGCCACAAATATATTCTACTACAAATTGAAATTAGATTACTATACATAGACAAACTAGACCTTTTAGTATGACAAGAGTAGTTTAAATTTTATTGTATTTTTGATAACATGGTTAACATTTACGCTTTTGATTTTAAGCTCTGCACATTCACTATCAACTAGGCGTTTAAGAGCATCAAAGTACAATCAAAGATATCACGTTAAATATTTACCTAATATAGTTCAGATACTTTAGAATCCAAATTTATTATCTGTTAGTTGACTGACAAATGTGTCGGTTTCTCAGACTCAGTTCCAATAAGTGTTTGGGAGAGTTTTTCCCCATGCTAATAAGCAATTGTTAGAGACCAGCAGATTGTCTGAGCATTCTATTTGATTGTGGGATATATGTCCAGGTATGGCTTTAGTAAATTAAAGGATAAGTCTTCCAAGATAATCCTCTAATTCAGGTGCTACATTACTTTAGACCAATTAGGTATATATATTTTAGTTGATTTCACTAGTGTGCAAAAATCTCTTGGATTTATTTTTAATTTTTATTTTGATCATAGTGGCTTACATATCTTTCACATTAGTATTTTAGGTACATATTAACATTGAATCAGAGGAATACCCACCATCAAATTTGTCCTCCCCCCTTCCCCGTTCCCTTTCTGCAACCCATATATCCCACCATCACCCACCGGGCTGCTAGAGTAGGTGGTCCCCTCTTTGTCTAGCTTACTATCAGTGATCATACATCTGTTTGGTTCTAGTGCCCTCCCTTGTTTCTCCCTCTATTTGAGAGGCTAAACTAGATAAATCGAGTTATGTGGTTTTGTTTAAGGGAAAGAAAAGCAATAGAATGGGGTAAAGATTAAGAAAAAAGTTTTTAAAAATGCTGAAAATGGGCAGAGACCTTCTAGTGTCTATCAGCCTCAGTTTGAGAAAGGACATGAAAAAGGTAATTGAAACACCATAACAATACAAAAATAAATGTCAAATTAAATATCCATAAGGTGCCTGCTTGCCTGCGCTAGCCTAGGATGGACCGCGGTTCGATCCCCCGGCGTCCCATATGGTCCCCCAAGCCAGGAGTGACTTCTGAGCGCATAGCCAGGAGTAACCCCTGAGCGTCAAATGGGTGTGGCCCAAAAACCAAAAAAAAAAAAAAATTAAATATCCAGTGAGCCCTACAGCAATAAAGAGAAGTACCACACAATAGTCTCGGTTCTGAATTCAAATCATGCCAGAGTGCAAAAAGAAAGAGAAAGATAAGATAAAATAATATAAAATAAAAAAGGAGACATCAATGTCAATATCTACACCAAAATAAGGACATCAAAAAAAATCAATCAATAAATAAATATATATAATTTAAAAATGATTATTTTGTGCTTTTTTTTCCCCCCTGCATAGGCACAGTAACTATTGGGGATATTATAGAGGGAATTCCCTTGGCCTAGGAAATACAGGGTTTCTCCATCCCTGAAGTATACTGTCATGGGATTAATTATAGACTCCTTGCATGATCATTTACTCTCCTCTCGGTGCTTTTGTGGTGTATGGAAGACTTTTGCTTCGTCATGGATGGTAAAATCAGTCCTTTGTATCTATAGATCTTGGTGACTGTGCAGCTCAAGGAATGGAGCTTATGATGAAGGCTTTCTTTGTGGTTCTAGCAGTTCTACTTCTTCAGTGTCGTTTTAATTCATCTTCTGTAGTTGGTGTTCTTGGTCATTATGTTATTAGGAATTGAGTGTTACTAGAGAGCAGAAAGAAATAGCTCAACAAGCTGAACATATACAAAGCATGCTTTGCATGTGGAAGACCTGGGTTCAACAACCTATATGGCATATCTTGAGCATTTCTTGGAATAGTCCTAACTACTTCATTTATGCTTTCTCTTAATCCCTGCACAAAAGCCAAGATGATAATATAAGAATAATGAAATAGAATGGCCTGAACATACACTCTTTGTGTATGCCATCGATCCATGAATCCTTACATGTTTTCTAATATCAAAGCTCTCTAAAGATCCTCAGTTTGGAAATTTTTGGAGAATTCCTTACAAAGGCATAACTAATTAAATAGTTGACCATTGAAACTTTGAAATTTGAAACCATTGAAATGTTCAGATTTTGGGTATGGCAGACTGTAAATTCTATCCATTTTTGTATGTATGTATTCATTTATATATATGCTTATATATATGGAGAGAGAGCACATATATTGGTGGTGTTCAGGACTTACTACAGTCTCTACACTCAAGGCTCACTTTGAGAGTGCTCAGGAGACTAAAAGCAACGCCAAGGATTAAACTTGGGTTGAACACATGGTACAAGGCAAGTACCCACTGTACTGTATTATTTCTATAGCTCTACCAGCATTTTACTCTTTGGTTGATTTCCTAGTTACCAATTATATCTCTAGATCATTTTCATAAACTCACCTGATGTGTGCTGTATTACACACACTTAATTCCTGGCACCTCCCCAACATGGCAGTTTTCACCTGCATTGAGGTTTGTGATCCTTGGTGCCACACAGATGTGGGAGCACCAACACTATGTTTTTTTGACTTTCAAATTGTTTTATCATTTATTTCTTTACCTACCCCAAATGGTGCTAGATGGCTTTCCTTCAGTTGCCCACCTGATTTGAAACTTGCTTCTACAAGTGGATCATCATAAGGACTCCATAATTAGTATATCTGTTCTCAGAATCTTTTGTTTTTCCTATTCCAGGTTTATAATTTGTCAATTCATCCTTTTTTCGTCCCTATAGGGTCTGTGAATAAATCTTTGCTAAGCTTCCTTTGTCAAAGCCTTAGTTAACTTGCCTGCTTAACATTTATCTACACAGAGTAAAAAGGTCCTGTTATAGTTTAGTTAGAAATGTGTTTCAAGGTTCTTGGGTGTGGAAAAAAATGAGCATAGTTTATGAGATATTTTGGGATTCTTTATGATACCCAGGTTCAAGAAAAGTGTCTTTGGCAGCTAGAATACAAATTCACCTTTACATAGAAAACTATATAGATTTTTACTAAAGTATATTGGGAACTACATATGGAGTGATTTTTGATAAATTGCCCAGCCTTATAAATACTTCATGCCTTGACATTCTAGCCTATTTTTCTCCTCTCAGACAAATTCTAAGAAATTATGTCTATGTACTTGTTAAACAAATGCTCTTTGGCCTCTGATCATCATGGAAATCCATAGCTTTTTATTGAATTATTTTGGGAATATTTCACAAAATAATTAAAGGCACCAAGTATCCATATTTTTAATTCAATGTCACGATAGTGTTATATTTGACTATAAACTGATATATGGACTTAGACTACTTTTAATAGTTTCCTGAAAAAAAATTCAAGAATAAAATTTGGGATTATGTAAACTATATGTTGCAAGCAGTTTTTATTCAAAGTCCCAAATCTAATGGATAAAATGTGATTTTTGAGTTGCTCTGATGAGAACATTTGACAGCATGTAAGTCATGTGACCATTAGTGATGCAAGCCTATTACATTTGGGAAGTGGGAATTTCTGCAGTTATGTAAGGCATTATGCAAACTTCCCTGCATAAAAAGAAAAAGTAAGGCATCATGTATATGAGATTTGTAAATTGAGAGTATGGGTGTGAGAAAAAAGAATATCAATTTTCAAGAAAGAATTTTATTTGGAAATCTGAAGAAAAATGGAAAAGTAATTCATTGGTAAATTCATTTAAACCTGTATTGTTTTCATTTGTAGTTTAAAAATCATTTTGTTTTGTGGTGCAATTTGTACAAGGCAGTTAAGTTCCCCGACTTCAGAGTCAAATTAATCTAGATTTCATGGTAGTTTTCTTCCTTTTAAGCCACTTTTCTCGGAATTCAGAAATTAAATATTGGACTGATTGATATAGTATATATTGAATGACATATTCACCTGCTTGAATCTTAAAGCTAAATTGTATGTGAGTACTATTTCAGTTGTAATAGTTGTTGTTTTTCCCAACTAGATCAAAAAACATAAAACACTCATTTTGACCAAATGAAAGATTTCCTAAATCTGCAAACATTGCACAATTTCTTTAATGTATGTCTTTCCCTCATGTGGAAAATATGGCAGGGAGCAGCTTTTGAGAATGCTTTTGAAAAATGATACAGTAATGAGATACTGCTTTTCTATTATTATCATCATATTTTTCCTCTTATGTATAGTATCCAGGTCTCTATGCATAACTATACCTCATGAGGTTTTTTCCCCCAAAGAATCCTTGTTTTTCAGATTGAATCCCCAGGTGAATTTCTTCCTATTTTAATGATTTCATTAGAATCTTCCAAACCTCCAAATCTACAATATTCTGCAAGTACCCTCTTTATATTAAAATCTATTTTCAAAGCTTATATAAGCAAGAAAGTGGCTTTAGGGTTCATGTTTTAACTGATGATACAAACTGCTAATTAAATGGGTCTGTGTCTAATCAAAACATATCTAGAATGATGCAGTGCAGCTGTCTACCCGAGGAGCCACAGAAGAAAGTTGATTGGTGGTGGCATAAGGATATAAAATTTCCTTTGTCAAGAAATTCCCAGGTCTGGCAGAATGTCTTAATACCTGAGCTTTTAAGTATTATTGCTGCATGCGCTCTGCCCCACACCTGGATAATAATCTAAACTTCTGAATTTTTTTAAGCATCATTAAGCAAATGCTGGTGATGAGTGGAGATGTGAAACAATAGTTCAAAAATCAGTGTCCAATTTGATAAAGTGGAAACTAGTCCTAGCCAAGTTTAGAGTTCCCCATTTGCCTCTAGATTCTTATTTTCTTCAGAGTTCCAGGTTAAACCATTCTATCATTGTAGCATCTTCCCTGTCACCTTCCCTAGGTTTGCAGTTTGCCCCAAACTGTTCCTGGTTTTACATACAAAAAAGTAGGTGAGTCTTGAGTGTTGAGATTGTCTTGTTATTGGTGATTATGGAGTTTTCTCATTAGAAGCATGATGCTTTATATTATTCTTCACAGGATGACATAAATATGGTACAGGGTAACTATAAGTAGCCCTCCAGTGGAACAATGACAGATTTTTTATGAAAATGCAATATTATTAGTCTGTGCATTTAAAACAGAATTTTATTTTTTTAAATATAGACTATAAATATTGGGAGATGATAAAGGCATTAGGGTGCATGATACAGGTTTGGTCATTGGTGCAAAATAGACTCTGAGCATTTTTACTGTCTTGCTGGAGTTTCCCAAGCACAATAGAACATGATCCTGGAGATCTTCGTACCACAATTGTGTCCCAATTTCCCCATATCAAAATGCCTGAGCACTACCACAACCTGGGCACTATTACTCAATTTTCATCATAGTTTGACAAGAATTACGATAATGGCTGCTGGCCCTGCTGAGCACCTCTTGAGAACTGCCTCATTCTCACCACAATGTCACACAAGAAATTTATCTGTATTGATCAATTTTACATTCAGACAAAAACTATCAAAAACTATTTCCTTGCACTTAGGTTTTTTCCACCATTAAAAATAATCTAATCTATAGTCATAAAAAAGAGCTTATTCATTCATAAGTTTCTAATTTCATAAGCTTTAATTTTACTGGCCGATTGACCATAAATAATAGATATCCCAAAATTTTTTTACTAGAGCATATTAATCCACAAAGTTTCTCTGTTTTAAAACAAAAGTTTAAAAAAAATTATCTAATCTGGGCTGGAGTGATAGCACAGCTGTGGAGCATTTAACTTGCATGCTGCCAACCCGGGATGGACCTGGGTTAGAATCTCGGCATTCCATATGGTCCCTTGAGCCTGCCAGGAGTGATTTCTGAGCTGAGAGCCTGGAGTAACCCCTGTGCACAGTCAGGTGTGGTCCAAAAAACAAAAACAAAAAGTAATAATTCTACTCTACATCAGTAGATATATTCAATTTTTTATTTCGAGGACCATTTAAGTAAAGTGAAATTTAAATGTGACATTTGTCATCTTCGGTTTCTCTCGTATCACTGCATTTCCAGTAGGTTCAGTATTCTGGCCAATTTCTCTTTGGTGGATATCTCAACCAATCTGGTTTCAAATAGCTGCTGTGTGATGATCTAATCTCTTAACTATGCTTCTCTGTATCCAATTCTCTTGAGATATGGTAGAAAAGATGACGTTATAAGTTATCTTTTCTACAAAGTAGGAAGCTGTGCTCATTTAGACAAGCCATTTGTTAACTACATAGGAGTTGATGTTCAGTTCTCTCTAACTAGAAAACTGAAGTCTGCATATTATATCCTCCTCTCCGGAGAAGTGCAGAAGATAAAAATATAGTCAGTTTATCCTCAGAGGTAAAGAAGCAGGATTGAAAAACCTGTAGTCCATGATTTACACAAAGGGGAATGCTAAAAAAAAAATTCTTAAAAATGGTTTTACCAGACACCATTGAAAAGAAAAGTGAAGGAAATAATACATAGCAGTTTCATCTCTTTATCCTTACTAGATCACAACAGAAATGGAAAGAAATAAGAGCAGGAGGTCAAATCGGAGTTTCAGTGACCTACATCTTGGACTTCACAGACATTAATATAGACCTGGCCCAGATCCAAAAGGGCTACAGCAGACAGGTTGGATTTGTTGATACATTGCTGTATTTTCTCATCACATAATAAATTTTCTCTGATTCAACAGCGTTTAAAATATGGAAGGAAAACCTTCATGGCTATATGGAGTAATTTAATACCAAAATTTATTCCTCAGAGAAGTTATAAATCAATGGGAGATCAAAGACCTGCACAGGTGCACAGAAGAAAGCTTTCAGGGCAACTATTTTTGCCTCCTTTTCATTTCATACCATCAAGGTTCACTTTGAAAACTCTTTCCAGGAATCAGGACCATAATTTGTTTTGGGCACCAGACATAGGTTTTTCTTTTTCCTTTTTTAATCTAGGGTTAGTAGCTCTCTGGTGTGTAAAATACGAAAGAGAAATCTTACTGCCTTCTGTACCCAGTGTTGAAGAGAGCAAATGCCCCTCTGATTTCGATCTTTTGTGTCCAATTCTTTGAAACCATAAAAAGGATAACAATAAAAGTATACATGAATAGAAAATGTGCAAGGTAGATGAACTCAATAGAGAAAGAAATCTTTAAGCCCATAGTAAAAAAACAGTTGTATCACTCTTTATACATTTGGTAATAGAACTTCTATGGATAAACATTCATCCTGATTTTCACTAAAAATCCTATTACTTGATGCCAAATATACTCTGTTCACGTGTATCCTTTCTAGTCAAATCTGTATGGAAAGTTATTTCAGAAAAGTAAGGAGAAGTATAAAATAAATCTTTTGAAAGCACAATCTCAGGTTTCAGAACCAAGAGAAGTCAGAAATACTATTTGCTTTTTATAACCAAGAATTTGCATATTAAAAGTAAACTTTCAGTAACAGGAAAAGTACTGAAAGTGCTTACTTATCTTTAAAGTTTTAATATGTAATATTTTTTATCATTTTTATATTTTCATACAGGTAGCAAACACTACCTTCTTAACTACTTAGGCTTGATTTTATTTAATTTGGGGGGGCATTCTTAATTTTAAAAGATCTTTAAGCCTTAAGTGGAAAGGAACTCAACATTAAGATTCCAGAATAGTTTTCTCCCTGTCTGAATATTTCTCTCCTTCAACCCCCTTCAACTTTTTCTCTCATGCACTATTCCCTTGATGGCAGATTACAGAAATGAGGGTGTGGGATACTACATCTGCTCTGAAAAGTGCATTCACTGTCTAACTTCTGCTCTATGAGTGTTCTTTGGAATCTTGCTCTGCAAGTTATAGAAGAATTTATTTTATTCTCCAGGAGACGGCAGCACATTTAGGGAGGGCAAAGGGAATAAAAAATGATCATCCACCTGATTGACAGAAAGAGCTTCATTTCTTTTCTTCTGCCTGTCTCTATCTAAGGTTCAAAATGGATAGGCTAGTTCCTTTCTAGGGAACTTTGCAGCCATTCCAGTATCTGAGGTTTGATATGTTTTCAGGAAGCATGCTTTCAGGAGACTTGCAGAGGTAGCTCTGTGGGCAGAGGAGAGTGGGAACATTTATTGGCAGTTATCCTAGTTCTGATAACCTGGAAGATGGAACTGACTTTGGAAAGCTGCCAATCCAAATACTGGTAGAGCAGATTCAATGGAAAGGCACAAATCTACACTTCAAGTTGGTAACTAGTTGTTAGCTATGCACATCGATTCAGCAGTTAGAAAAATACAAATCCTCCTTTGCTCCCCCTAGGCATTTCACCTTGAAGTGTTCTCATCTGCTGCAGTGTATCTCTGCTACTCTGGGACAATGCTAAGAGTTCAGCTGTAATTTTGCATCTGGCACAGAGCCAGGAGTCAAAGCCAACGGAAAAGTCAGGGTTCAGGTTCTTTAGGCTTCCTACTCCCTCACCCTCCACTGCTGAGTGCTTGGATTTCTATTTTTCTCAGAAGGGGAGCAATGATCTGATTTGAGCCCCAGGCAGTCGCTCTGGCTCCTATGTTGGCTTCTCTGCTTGGCAGAGACTTGCTATAGCTTGACTGAAATGTGTCAGTGGCACTGTTTGCTGCCATCCCTCTGGCATAGCAATGACACTCAGGAGCCACGGAGGTCATCCTGTACAAAATGCTTGCTGACAGAGGGGCCCCAGTCACACAGAGAGATCAAACAGAAGTCAGTACATTTGCTTAAAGGGGCACGCAAAATCTGTCCATCAGCATCTTTTTCTCATAGCATAGGAACTGTGAGGAACTGTGAAAATGGCAGAGAGAGAAAGAGAGAGAGAACTAGAGAGACAGGCAGACAGACAGACAGATAGACAGGCAGGCAGGCAGGCAGGCAGGCAGGTAGGCAGGCAGGCTTTCTGCAGACCTACTTCTTTGTGATAGTGGTGTGATCCACTGCATGGATTTGAGGTGTCCTGGTATGAAATTAAGCTCAGGGTCCTTGGGTCAGAAGCAGAGCAGAAATTGCATTGTTCAAACTTTTTTTTTTTTTTTTTTTTTGGTTTTTGGGCCACACCCAGCGGTGCTCAGGGGTTACTCCTGGCTGTCTGCTCAGAAATAGCTCCTGGCAGGCACGGGGGACCATATGGGACACCGGGATTCGAACCAACCACCTTTGGTCCTGGATAGGCTGCTTGCAAGGCAAACGCCACTGTGCTATCTCTCCGGGCCCGCATTGCTCAAACTTTTGCAAGATGAAAACAAGTACATAGAAATGACTCATAGACTCCAGCATTATCACCTCTTGGCAATGTTGATGGGGCATTCTAGCTTGTTAGGTCTCCAGCTATACTGAAAATTATGAAAAAGCTCTGTACTGAGAGGTGATCTGATGAAGGGGGAAACTCTGTGCCTTATTTTTCTTTTTTCTTTCCTTTTTTTTTTTTCCTTTTTTGATTTTGGGCCACACCTGGTGATGCTCAGGGGTTACTTTTGGCTCTGCACTCAGAAATCTCTCAACGCTTGGGGAACCATATGGGATGCTAGAGGATCGAATTGCTGTCTGCCTTGGGTCAGCAGCGTGCAAGGCATATGCCGTACAGCTGTGCCATCGCTCTGGCCCCTGAGCCTTATTTCTCTTAAACCTTTTTCTTACACTAATCAGTCTTCAATTCAAGGAATTTGGACTGGGAAAGAGATGAAAGGATGAGGGGGAGAAGACTCTTTGGATGCTCTTTTCTTCATTGAGTTTAGAATATTCTTAATATTTTTCACATTACTATTCTTAAGGTAAATGTTGTTACTGTTCCTGATGATAATACTGTTTAAAAACAGGTTATGGGGCCCGGCGAGGTGGTGCTAGAGGTAAGGTGTCTGTCTGCTTTGCAAGCGCTAGGACCTCAGTTTGATCCCCCGGCGTCCCATATGGCCCCCCAAGCCAGGGGCAATTTCTGAGTGCTTAGCCAGGAGTAACCCCTGAACATCAAACAAGTGTGGCCCGAAAAAACAAACAAAAAAAAAAAAAACAGGTTATGATGTTGCATTGCTAGTATTCTGCCCGGAAAAAATTTTAGAATTTGGATTCTTTGTGGAATTTCCAAGTTTAACTTTGTGGACAAATGCCTACTATTGATGTTCTGTCTGCCTAGAAGCTGGAAATAATGATTTACAGCACCATGATCTGCATATTCAGGTAATTAAGTCTCAGGTGGTTGCTCATGTTTATTTGACAAAATAACAATATTGAAGGAGAAACTTTTCTTTTAGCATCTTTCCAGACTCCTTGTCATGCTCCTTTCTCCATCTCCACAAAACCACTCTCCCCTCCTGGAATTACCCACAGTTTCTCCCACTTTTCTCCTCAGTTGGTTATCAGCAAGGTGTTAGCTGTTAAGAGATTTCTGCTCTGAGGTTCCCCCTGCAAGACTTTACAGCTGTCATGAAACTTGTTTAAAACTCACTTTGCACACCTTATTTAAATTCAATTGTGTGAAGAAGTCTCTCCTGGGATGAACTGGGATGTGTAATAAGAAATGCTGTATAAAGAAGGCACTCTGTGAGCACAGCATCCCTGAAAAGAGGACTGTTTAAGAAAGAAAGCAAGAAGCTTCATATATTCTGAAGGGAAATTCTTGGCCAGGAGATTGCATTACCAGCCTCTAGTGCTCTAATGAGTCATATGGTTGTTTCTATCTTTTGAACATTTGGAATAAACGAATCGAGTGATGTGTGTGTTTCATTGAGAAAAAGAGGAGAAAGTGAGAGAGGATTGAAGTTTAATAAAAAAAATTTTTTTTGCTTTGTTTTATTTTATTTTATATTTGGTCCACACTCAGCACTCAGGAGTTACTCCTGGCTCTGCAATCAGAAATCAATCCTAGCTCAAGGATCAAGGGACCAGATGGAATGCTGGGGATTGAATCCAGGTTTGACCTAGGCCAGTTTCGTGCAAGGCAAACACCCTACACTGTGCTACCACTCCTGTCCAAAATGTAATGAAATTGTGACATTTGCTGAGGTAGAATATTTGCAGAGCAAGTTTTGAAGGTGAAACTTTTCTTTTAGCATCTTTCCAGACCCCTTTCTTGTTATGCTCCTTTCTTCTTGCTGATGAAGAGCTGCTTTTCCTGGCACTTTTCTCAGGGTTGTAGCGATACTTGGGGGATCACATGGTGCTGGAAAAATTAAGCCCATGGCTCCTGCAGGCAAAGTACATACTACACCCCTTTGATCTATCTACGGAATCACGAGGTCCTCTTAAAAACTAGACTGGATTCTGTTGCTCAGTAACCAGAAGTGTAATGTCCTTTTTTCAAACCACTATGATTTTTTGTGAAATTTGCATTTTACATGATTCCAGCTATTTTCAGTATTTGTGGTGTTTTCTTGTATGCTGCTCAATTTCATTGGTTCCTTTACAATCATACTCATGATACTCAGGCTTATTTCATGGTTCTGTGTTCAAGGATCACTGCTGAAAGTTCTCAGGGTGTCACATCGGGTGTGGGGATTAAACAAAGTCAGATACATACAAGTCAAACACCTTGGATTCTATACTATCTCTCAGGCCCCTTGCTCCCTTGCTATTCAATTTAAGAAATTAATTTTACTGTATTCTGCTGGGATTGATTCATATCTATATCACAAACCATTTTTGGTTCTTCTATCTTTTTTGATCTGACTTGGAAAAAATAGATTTTATTGATGCTAAAAAGTTAAACATGAGGATATTTTTTGAAATTTCAGTATTTGACATCCTTTTTCCTAAAGACTCCCTCAGTCATTCCCACTTAAAACTGTCCTTTTCCTCTTCATTGTGTAAGATAGTTACACTCTATACTTTCTTCTGCTGATTCCATACACAGATCAGCAATTCGTCCTGGTGCTTTGTTTATCTTTCAAGTCAGGGAACTTTAGAATGGATAATGATCATAAACCAGAGCTAACTCAGGGCAACTAGTATGTACTGTCACCAGATACAACAAAGATACTAAGACCCTAGCTTTTCATCCTATTTTTTGCCTATATTTTACCAGTGTCACTTTTTTTTTACTTCCAGCAGTGTAATTTAATCTTTGGTTTTCATCATTTTTTTTATTTAAACAACTTTATTATATACATGATTGTGTTTGGGTTTCAGTCATGTAAAGAACACCACCCATCACCAGTGCAACATTCCCATCACCAATGTCCCAAATCTCCCTCCTCCCCACCCAATCCCCGCCTGTACTCTAGACAGGCTTTCTATTTCCCTCGTACATTCTCATTATTAGGATAGTTCAAAACGTAGTTATTTCTCTAACTAAACTCATCCCTGTTTGTGGTGAGTTTCATGAGGTGAGCTATAACTTCCAGCTCTTTTCTCCTTTGTGTCTGAAAGTTATTATTGCAAGAATGTCTTTCATTTTTCTTAAAACCCATAGATGAGTGAGACCATTCTGCATCTCTCTCTCTGACTTATTTCACTCACATAATAGATTCCATGTACATCCATGTATAGGAAAATTTCATGACTTCATCACTCCTGACAGCTGCTTAATATTCTATTGTGTATATGTACCACAGTTTCTTTAGCCATTCATCTGTTGAAGGGTATCTTGGCTGTTTCCAGAGTCTTGCTATGATAAATAGTGCTGCAATGAATATAGTTGTAAGGAAGGGATTTTTTGTATTGTATTTTTGTGTTCCTAGGGTATATTTCTAGGAGTGGTATAGCTGGGTCATATGAGAGCTCGATTTCCAGTTTTTGGAAATCTCCATATTGCTTTCCATAAAGGTTGAACTAGACAGCATTCCCACCAGCAGAGGATAAGAGTTCCTTTCTCTCCACATCCCCGCCAACACTGCTTGTTCTCATTCTTTGTGATGTGTGCCAATCTCTGGGGTGTGAGGTGGTACCTCATAGTTGTTTTGATTTGCATCTCCCTGATGATTAGTGATGTGGAGCATTTTTTTCAGTGTCTTTTGGCCATTTGTATTTCTTCTTTGTCAAAGTGTCTGTTGCATTCTTATACTATTCTTAAATTAAACCTCTCGTTCTCTTAATAATGAGAATATTGCCTTTTTTTAAAACTTCCCAGTTCTTAATTCCTGACCCTCTCACAAGGATGGTGGCTTTCCGTGCTGATAATCAAATCTCATCTACTTTTGGAATAATTTTGAACATCTCAAATTTTCTTAAAGTGTAACCTCTAGCACTACAGTATGTTAAAGAGGATACACGGAGAACTACCATAATCATGTGAATGAATGAGGGAACTGGAAAGTCTGCCTGGAGTACAGGTGGGGGTGGGGTGGGATGGAGGGAAATTTGGGACATTGGTGGTGGGAATGTTGTACTGGTGAAGGGGGGTGTTCTTTACATGACTAAAACCTAACCACAGTCATATTTGTAATCAAGATGTTTAAATAAAGAAAAAAAATAAAAATAAAAAGAGAGGATAGAAGATGAAGATTGGGGGGATTTATCAAGTAAAGTTGACTTTTACTGAGATTCACGTTTTCCAGGCATAAGCACTTCCAACAGTAGACTCCTTTTTGTCTCTTGTTATCTCTTCACCTTTCAGTGAACAACAACAACAACAAAGGCAGCAGCTATACAGACTTTTTGATTAGTTTTATAATGAAATCATTATCCTAGCTTGATAACATTGCAGAAGCCACTTTACAGGCCATAAACTGCAGTGGAAAACTGAAGGTCTCAAAAGAACACACCTGAAAAAAAGGTGAACCATTCAATAATGAACTCTATACTCCTACCCCCATTGATGTCAGGTGGTGTCAGGTGACTAATTATTAAGGAAGTATGTTTCCATCTGCAAACTCAGCTCTTGGTACATTTCTGGAGGAAAAAAAAAAAACAAAACATTTGCTCATCTTCTTTTCTTTTTTTAACCATACAGGGACTTCATGGTAATTTCATTATACATAATTACAAAGCAAAAGGCACTCAGTGCAAAAATTAATATCCAATTTGCCCTTTAATGACCCAAAGCAAATCTGATGGCTATTGCCATCCAATGAAATGACAATTTTCAAAAAGAAAAAAAAAACTTGATTAAATTCTTTCTATCCTAATCCCAACATGTATGTATCTTATAACCAAATTAGTAGAACACATTTTAAAAAATAAATTTTAAATGTTTTCTTTCTAATCATAAAGTTAACATTGCTATTCCTAGGCAGTATTCTGGGGTGTTTTATGTATCAGGTTCTGAACCCATAGAGCTGCTCTGCCATCTCTAATTCTCAATAATCTTTACCTTCCACTGCCCCACTTTTCTCATCTAAATAATAACTGAAACCCTCAATGTCATTGAGCAAGTGAAATTAGTTGATATAAGAAATTTCTTAGCATAGTCTAGAGTAAATATGCAGTGAAGTTTCACTACAGGGCTAGCGGGATTATAAAGAGGTTATGAGCTTGCCTTGCAATTTAACTAACCAAGTTTTATCTACACCACATATGGTCTCCTGAAAACTACCAGGAGAGATTTTCCAAGCACTGAATCAGGAATAAACTACTTCTGGGTGTGGCCGACTTCTCAACTTCAAGTAAGTAAAGTTTGCTTGAAAAAATTGCAGACAACTGTGAAAATATTGAGAAAGTAAAAATAAACAAATGATCTATCTACCCAGGACTAAATTCCCATAACATTTGTTATGTTTACATTGTTATGTTTACATTTTGATTATTGTGTTTAAGTATGGACTACTTCATAATCTGTATCTTGAAATGAACATAGATGTTTATTTT
Source organism: Suncus etruscus (assembly GCF_024139225.1). NCBI lineage: Eukaryota > Metazoa > Chordata > Mammalia > Eulipotyphla > Soricidae > Suncus > Suncus etruscus. The sequence continues at coordinate 89,854,785 of NC_064856.1, read as the reverse complement.
TTCTTTATAATTAAATGTTGTCTTTGAGTATTTTCTATAAGATTAGAGTTGTCTGAAATTGAGTAGAACAGGAGAAAAATAAATGTGAAATAATGGGCGACAAAGGCCAAAGAGACTCAGGTACATTCATAATGTTAGAAAGGACAGAATTAAATGTCCAGGCCACAGAATCAAAAACTCTGAAATCTTGAGACCCAAATTTTAAAAATTAAACTAAAAAGTGTGTCTGTGATGATGGGAGATTGCAGTGAAGATGATGGCATAGGATGAACTATTGGAAGAGTGGTAATGGGAGTGCTAGTGAGAGGTTGACACAGGTGGTGGGATTAGTTCTAAAACACTATATGTCTAAAACTCATCTATAACTATATTTATTCTGTAAATCACAATGCTTTATATAAAAAATAAGAAATAAAAATATTAGTTTTCTTTAAACAGTTTTGACTACATAAAATTCTAAATTAAAATTGTATTCTAAAATAATTTATTATTTGACATATATACTTAATATATATTTACATGTATATAACACTGAGATTTACCAAGTTGATAGTAACACAGTAGATTTAGTATTAAATATTTAGTCACCAACACTAGTGTGTCTTTCTCCTTTACAAGTGTCCCCAATCTCCCACCTACCACCATTGTCAGCCTCCATGCAGGCACAAATTTACTTTATATTGCTGGTTCTAACATAAAGGCAAATAGTATTGCATCTTAGATCAACACAGGTTAATGAAAATGACTGTTTTATTTATCTACGATGTTGCTAATGTCAGTATCTCATTTTTTACCGGGCTTTAGTTAGTGCTAGTTAAATCTTCTCTTCTGTTTATTGGAGTTACTGTTTAATCTGAGTGAGGTTGGAACATTATTATGTAACTTTCCCATCAGATTTCCTGAAATGCTACTGGGATGATACTACTATAAGTTATTGAGGCACTGCACAGACACATGATGCCTTGCAGTCCTTTATTTATGGACTTTAAAACAAATTTGGTGGCTTGAGAGTTTTTAAGTCATAGAACTGGGCTGTTTCTATCAGAGGTGTAGGAGGCTCCTTCTAAGAATGACACAGAGGTATCAGATAGGACCATATTATCTTTAGTTTTTATAATTATTAATTAGAGACAGTAAACCTTCTTTTCATGTTTTTGTTCTGATGCTGAGGGATGATGGTATGTAAGACTTAAATCTGGTAATTTAGCTCAGAAGGTATGGAAGATTTGGAAGAAGAAATATAGTTGGGAAGATCAAAAAAAAGTAGATTAAATGGCATAAGACTAGCATACAATGCATTTACAGAGGTAAGTAACAAATTATAGTTAGCACTGTTATTATTAATACATTTTAGTTATTGCTTTAGAGAGTATATTTTAAATATTTCTAAATGAATAAGTATAAGTATATCTAAACATTGTGTTATACTTTATTCTGGTTCTGTTCAACCTTCTAAAGAGAATATGGATATCAGAACTGAAATTTTCTGATTATTTCAGTCCTTACTAGTCAAGACAATTTCAGTCCCTCTTATTTCTTTACATCCTTATAGAGTTCTAAGAGAGGAAGGGATTTGAGTACAAAATACCTTTTAAAGGCGTGCACATATTCTGAGTCCTTGGGCAGCCTCTGTTTGGTTTCCATCTCTGAGATACCCTGGTTCCTGATTCAGTGTCAAAATTTCCAGTCTTCGCTTCCCTCTTTTTCATTTACAAACCTCCCTGAATATCTCATCTTACTCCCTATTAAGTTCTCTCCTTGTGGTTGACTAAGAATGGATCGGAAATGGATTTATGAACTATTCAATTACCCACATTATCTTGGTCTGTTGCTTTCAAATGAAGCCAAACTAGTCTGGCTCTCTGACAATGTGCAATAAGATAACTTCACTGTATTTGCCATTCAAGAGTGTCTCTATGTAAAAAGATCCACATGAAGCATGTTGCCTAAATGGAACATGAACCTTGCACTGACCTTATTTTCCCATCTCTGTAGCTGACTCAAAGCTCAGCAGTAGAGATGAGCCCAAGAAAAATTAATCAAAATGCTATTTTTGGCATACCATATCTTCATATGAAGTGGAGGTGAATATCAAAGTGTAGGATTAGAACATCAAACACACTGGGAGGGAGGCTAAAATTTCATAATAATGTTTTTATTTCTTCCAACTCTTCTTTATTTCACCCCATGTATGTATGTCCATATGTGGCACACTCAGGTAGGAAAGGAGGGAACAAAGCTGTTTCTGTACTATTCTGGAAAGAAAGAATGGAAGCGGGATAACAACCATTTTAGTTTGAGGCACATAAAGCATATTTTTAAGACTGCATTGCCACAAAGAATCCCTATTAAAAGTTTCTGAAGGCATTTTCCAGACTGATATAGCCTGTACTGATATTTTTGGATATATAGAATTGAAACTGCTTGGCCAGATATGTTTATTAATTCTGATTAGTATTCCCATTGTGAGATTATAAATATGGGGCCTGAGCGATGGCATAAGGGGTAAGGCATCTGCCTTGCTCACACTAGCCTAAGAAGGATCACAGTTTGATTCCCCCAGCATCCCATATGCATCTCAAGTCAGGAGCGATTTCTGAGTGCATAGCGAGGAGTAACTCCTGAGTGTCATGGGGTGTGGCCCAAAAACAATCACACAAAAACATCTAAGTTCATTAACAACTCTGAGAAAAAAATCCTACAATAAAGAAACTCTACATTTTGCCTCCATATACAAAGCGTATTTATCACTGACTGCTAATTCATCTCTCACATTTTGATCCCTTTTGTCTTCCCCTTCTTTCTTCCTCCTTTCTTCATTTCCTCCTTCTGTCTTTTTCTCCCTCCATTGTTCCTTCCTTCCTTTGTTTCCTTTCTTTCTTCTTTCCTTCCCTCCCTCCTTCTTTACCTCACTTCTTTCTCCTTCCTTTATTTCCTCCTTCCCTCCTTCCTTCCATTTCACTTTCCCTCCTTTCTTCCATTTGTCTTGACCCCTTCCTTCCTTCCTTCCTTCCTTCCTTCCTTCCTTCCTTCCTTCCTTCCTTCCTTCCTTCCTTCCTTCCTTCCTTCCTTCCTTCCTTCCTTCCTTCCTTCCTTCCTTCCTTCCTTTACTGCAAATCTATTTTTCTACTTTATTAACCAGTAAATTTGGTGATTTATTCTAGGCCTTCTAATTGATTTTGTGGCCTCTGGAAGTCGATTGCTCTTCTTTTAGTTTTTGTTTGCTGACTTGTAGAAGTATTACCCTACTAAAGACATCCTGTTTCACTTGTCATAAAAGGCTGATGTGAATCAGACATGCTGGTGAACAGCATATAATCTAAGAAGACAAGATAAGTATTGTACATGATTCTCAAATAGTCAAGGTAAAAATGATACATCTCATTTGAGAATAGTAGATAAAGGACTACAAGTGTTCATAGCAAGTAGAATACTGCCTTTCTTTTTTTTCTTTCACTGACTAGTATGATAGAAATGAGGAAAATAATATAATTGTATGTTTTAGGTATTGGCAAGCCTGAAATTGTCAAAGGACTCATGTTATTTGTTTTTTAATAAATTAGGGTGTTGCATAAAGTAGTCAGCAGGTCAAGAACAAGTTTTCATTCTTTATTTTTGTTTTTCTATTGCTTATGGAATAGTGTGGGATCCCCTTGCAGATTTGGATGACCAAAACTATAATTCTTACACTAGGGAGCATGTCCAACAGATAATCAGATGCAGGGCCCTGATTGAACATGTGTTCCAACACTTTCTGCTACCTCCCTAGACCACTTTCACATTTTTAAACCATTGTTTTAAAAGTTAACATTTCATTTTTTTCCTTTCTGTTGTTTTTCTGACTACTGCTATTACACACTTGTTCATGGTTTTTTTTTTTTTTTCTGGGAATTTGTACACTTCAGTTGTGGTGCTCTTGAACTCTTTAGTTGCAGTGCTCATCACTCTTGCTAACAAACTTGATTGTGGTTGCAATGTTTTGCATTGTTTTGGCATTGCTATCTGTATTTCACTCACTATGCAGGGTGATCATGTTCCAGAAAATTGTACCACAAAGTATACTGCTCATATAGTCCTTTAATTCTATTAATTAGTTCACGCATCCTAGTGGAGACTTCTAACTATGACAGTTACCCTCAATACAAAGTACCATTTTACTCTTTGCCTTCTTATTGTGCCCCCATTTTACAGTGTGTCTCAATCAATAAGTAATGGGGTAAAGTAGAAGGGGGTTTTAGATGGAATAATTTATATTTTTAAACTAAAGGTGGACTTTTCTGAGAAACTTTCATTTGTAGAATTGTATTATCAAACTTGAAAAGATTTATTTATTTTAAGTCTCCTTAGATAAATATGACTGGTTTTCTTTAGAATATTCCATTTTCATTTAAAAAAATAAAAGTACCTGAGAAATAGTACAGAAGATATGATGATTGCCTTGCATGCAACCTCCAAGTTTTATTCTCTGAACTGCAAAAGGCCACCTAAGCTCTGCTTGGATTGATCCTTGACTCCAGAATCAAAAGTAATTCCTGAGTATGCCTAGGTGTGTTCTAAAATATTATTTAAAAAACATAAAGAAATGCCTAATTTATTGGATAAATGTTATTTTAGTAATTAATTTAGAAATTAAAATACTTTCATTGTTTGTTTTTTGTTGGGGTGAAAAGCACAGGTATTAGTCCTTGGTCTATGCTCAGAGATAGGTCATCTAGAACAAATATGGGTCAACCTTATGCAAGACAAGTTTCCCTAATTGCTATATCATCTCTCAGATTTGAATAAATGTACTTTACCTATACTTTTAATACTGTCCCCATTCAGATTTTAGGTAATTGACCATATTTCATATTTTAGTGTAGTTATTTTAAGATTACAGTTAATTTCCAAGGCTTCAATCCTAAGGAAAATGTGTCATATAAAAGCAGACAGTGAGGGAGAAGGGATAGTATAGTAGTAGATAGGGGACTTTTTTTTTTCATGTCATTAATATAGTTTGATCCCCAGAATCCTATGTTGTCCATGAAATACCATCAAGAGTGATCCCTGACACAGCATCAGGAGCATAACTAGATGTGGCCCCCAGATAAAACAAAAAAGAGCAGTTATTGTGATACCTATAGCTCTTATATTTAGAGAGAGAAATTATCAACATTTTATCTATCTGTCTATTATCTATCTATCTATCTATCTATCTATCTATCTATCTATCTATATATTATCTATCTATCTATCTATCTATCTATCTATCTATTTTAGTCTGTAGTCCAACATCTAGGTGGCAGTAAGATGACTTGATACCCCATTTGATTGCTGTTGTTTGTAATGCTATAACAAAACACTGGCCTCTCAGCACATAGGCATTATACTAACATGAGAAGTTTACCATGTAGTACATTTTGTGTTTCAGATGACAACCTTGAATGCTCAATGGTTGACTGCACCTTTTATTGCCTTATACTTACCAAAACAGAAAGCTTTGTTGAAATAACTAAATGGTCCATACATTTCAACTATCATCTATAAAAGGTCTTCTATATGCAACGTTCAATTCTAGATTCTTATCAGTAAAGGAAAAACAGAAAACAAACAATACTCAGAAGTAAATTATAATATATATTTTTTTGTTGAGGGCAATAAGTGCTTTATAAAAAGAATGTACAGAACTGGTTACATGGGGGGGTGGGGAGGGTATGATGCCAAGCAGAGAGAATGGGCAGTGACATATTTGGATAATTTAGGGAACAAAGGAAGGAAATAGATACAGAAAGAATTTAAATTTTTCCAGGCCACCGGGAAGACTGCTTATATTTTTTTATAAGTGGAATGAGCAGCCAGTATGGGTTTTGGTAACAGAGAGTCTTGATTTGAGTTATATTTTAATTATTCTCATTTTTATTAAAACTTGAAAATAGGACAAAAGTGAAAAATGATAGATCTGTCAAAATTACTGTTATTAGAATTGCATAAGCTTAGCTGTATAATAGTAGTTGGAAAGAATGAAGGTAAGATATGAAGTTGCGGGGCCGGAGAGATAGCATGGAGGTAAGGCATTTGCCTTTCATGCAAAAGTTCATTGGTTCAAATCCCTGCATCCTATATGGTCCCCTGAGCCTGCCAGGAGAGATTTCAGAGTGTGGAGCCAGGAGTAAACCCTGAGCACTGCCAGATGTGATAAAACAAACAAACAAAAACAAAAAGATATGAAGTTATCTTAAAAAACTGAATATCACATATGGCTCCCTTATACTATATCATTAACTTACTTATTCATACCTTGTTTCAATAAAATAATTCCAGCAGAGCTATCATGTGTCAAAGCATGTGGTAGGTATTATCAATAAATACTAAAAGAAACACATTTTCCCACTCAGCAAGCTTAAGTTAGATAAGAATGACAATTTGAAAGTATTCCATTTTCTGGAAAACTCTATTTTCTATTTTCAATCTTCATGTTTTGTCTTACCTCACTTGACATTTTCAAAACAATAAGACTTTTTTTTTTTTTAGAAAACAAACTAATTTGGTCATACTCTTCTTCCTGAATATTTCCTGCTTTCCTCCCTATACCACCCATCCTTCTTTTGCATTGATGAAGCTCATCTTGATCATTATCATACTGATAATTTATTATATTGATAAATATACCCAAAAATGCATTTTTCCTGCTGACATAATACAACTGTATTGCCACAGTGGTTTTTCCTCCTTTTTATTTATTTTTTTTATTTTTCTGAAAATCGGGAATTGCACACAATCTGTGGTACACACACTTTTAGATGCGATACTCTTATTTGGTCTCTTTTGTTGGCTACTAAAGTTCACATATACCTTACAGTCCTTACAGATTTATTTGTCAGTATACTTGGTTGTGGCACTAGAAATTCCATAAAGCAATTCCCCTGGGCATGTTGGCTAAAGCCAGGGATTCAACTCTTTGCCTGATTCAACTTAACTGAACTCCTTCTATTCCCCCAAAATGTAAGCTCTAAAATTGACTTTATTAACACATTAAGAGTGTCTGAAATGTCTTGTATCTTGACTCATTACCTTTGTAGTGCAGAAATTTAGTTCCAGGTTAATTAAACAATGACTGTCCTGTGTATCCTGGTGTCAATTTGAAAGTATGAAATACTTTCATAAATTTATTTATTTGGGGTTAAACCCAGTGACACTCAGGGTTTAATCCTGGCTATGCACTCAGAAATTGCTCCTGGCTTGGAGGACCGTATGAGACGCTGGGGACCAAACTGGAACCACGGTCTATCCTGGGTCAGCCACTTGCAAGGCAAACGCCATACCGCTGCGTCATGGCTCCATCCCCGAAAGTATAAAGCACTTTTAAAAGTATTTCGTTCTTTCAAAAGTCTTTCCTATCTAACATAAGCTTGCTGAGTGGAGATGTTTGTGGAATTAAAATGAATTAAATAACTCAGGAATGTGTTGAAGAAATAACAAATGAAGATGTAAAACAACTAAAGACCAGAAGAAAGTTTATAATCAAGCTTTGAATGCTACAAATCGAAATCTAATGGGAGAAGTCCCATTCTGAAGTTTTAGGGAAAATTGGTGGTGATTTGTGATGGATAAACTCAGCAAGGACAACTTTTAAATTCCTATGATAGTATTGATACTAAAGGGTCAGAGGGTGGTCATCCTGATGCTAACAAACTGTCATAACTAGAGTTGCTCTCCACTTGGAGACTGGCTTGCTGACTTTCTCTAGCACGCAATGAAAAAGGAAATCCTAAGTTTAAATTGTTTTCCTATGTGTTATGTATGTATGGGTTTGTATAGTGTTTCTTCTGGGAAGAAGAATTTTATTATAACTCTGACTAAGTGGAAAATTTTAATAGGTCAAGATCTCTGCTTTTCCTTCCTATTTTTCTACTAGGAAAATCCCATTGATAGAGCAGCAAAGATATTGCTCATAATCTTTTTTGTTGTGGTGATGGTTGTGGATTTTGCTATCAGTTAGATTACCAAGACTATGTTTAATTTATATTTAACTGTAATTTTTTCTACTGCCATTAGTTCTTTGATTATTGTATTAACATAACCATGAAAGTTTAATCAAATATTACACAACCACCATTTTAAGGTGTTATTATATGGTGTGGGTAAAATAAAAATTTAGGAAAAATATATGATAGTAGTATAGAGACTAGATATATTTGCTTAATCTTTTCAGCTCTCTTCTCATTCAATGATTGATTTGTGTCATTTTTTTTTACATGATCACTACACAAAGCATTCAGGAAAAGAAAGGGAGATTTAAGTTTGAAAATGTAGCTATAGTTCCACCCCAATCAAAGTGTATCTCTATGATTTAATCAAAGCTTTTGACCTCATTCCTTCTGCTTTGAAATGGAAATATTGCTAAGAATTATTTGACCTGTCCTCTGGGAAGATCAAGTGAGATAATGGGTATAAAATACTCTATAAATGGCATACAAAATACAGTCAGGCCTATTAGTAATTGTTGGTACTTTTTAAATTTTTTTATTATATTTTATTTATTTATTTATTTCATACATTTGAGAGTTAAAGAATACATTTTGATTTTGTCTTTTTTACATACTGCATGACATAAATCTTCTCAATGGAGGCTGTGACTAGAGAGCTCTGGTTATTACACACATAAATATTGCTTTTTTAAACTGTGTTCTACACTGTATGTTAACACCAAGCAAATGTCACCTCTAATTTTCCCATCAATATTTTCAGGTTGGTATTATTGTTTTTTGAACTTTATTTCCCGCTATGTGATTGGCATTACTTTGAAGTTTCACATCCATACTCTCTCATGGTGCTCATGTGAGTCTTTTACCTTCTTGTGCTCCTCAAACACTTGGCCAAGCTGAGGCTTCTGGTTCATTCTTTTTCTTATTTGGGATTCTTGCACACTATTTAAAGGGGAATATATTCTCTTTGTTATGGTGATGATGCCCATTATAGTTATATGGCTCTCCAGGGGTTACTTTGATGCTCCCAGATGCTTACCTGGGTCTACATTCCTGGTCAAGTTGCTTGTACTTCTTTTTGTTGTATTGCTCGCCAGGCTCTGTATACTTGATTTGAGATGCTTACACACATCTGGCTGCTTATCAAGGGTTACATAACTACATACTCCTTTGTGGTGCTTTTGGTTTTACTTAGTTAAGCTGCCTGGATTTTGTCCAATGCTTGTGTGTAACACTGTGGATCGAAATTGTGGCCCAAGCTTATAAATCAGGTGCTTCTGCCATTGAGTCACACTTCTCAGAGCGCCTCTTTATCGTGTTGAAAAGAGAAGATGTTGGGTAAAAAAAAATGTTTGGGTTTTTAAGTAAGGAAACAACTTGAATTTTAAATAAGAATTTCAGACATAGGGTCATAACTACAATAACTTACTGACTTCCAAATGAAAGAGTCTTAACATGTTTTATCACTGTATGTATCCCCTAACTGTGCCAGTTTAGGAAGATCTGAACTCAAGATATCCCATAACCAAAAGGTGGCAATAGTTTCTATTTTTGTCATGTTTCACTTCCAAAACATTCTTCATTTTCTTCTCTTCTTATTGAACTTGGCTGATATCCTATAAGTACAATCATCTAAAGCTATATTAGCTCCACCTAAGTTACAGTTTCATAATTGACAGAACCTTTTAGAGAACGTTAATTTTTAGAGAAAATTAATTTTATGCCAGTAAAAAATAAGTTAAGGAAAACTAGAGAAGTTCAAAACAAACATAAGAATAAACAAACTTAAGAATTAGCAAGGGTGAAAACTATTTATTTCCTGCTATTAAAGCCTAATCATTATTTCCATTCAATATTTGGTTTTTATTAAAAATGGATTATGTAAATCTTGAGGATCTTCTCTCTGTAAGACACTCTGAAATTTAATTGACAGGTCAGGAATCAGTTGATGAACACACTCTGTGTCCCTGATTGAGTTTGCACATGATGTGGAAAATAGGCAAGAGCTGTAAGTCAGATAAATGACTGAAGTTGCTCTAACTACTACAATGAAAATGTCCACATAGTGTATTGGTATCCTAGGGTGGATCATAAACTACCACAAACTGCATGACTGAAGACAAGAGTATTTTATTGCCTCCTAGTTCTAGAGGCTACACTGCATAGTTTAAGTGCCAACAGACCGTGGCTCTTTGCACTCATCTTTCCTTGCTGTTTGTTCAAATCTGTTGGGCTTAGTGTTCCTTGGCCAGTAGATGAATTCTTCCATAAGCATTTTCTTCCTGTTTGTCTTCACTTAATCTTCCATCTCTGCAAATCTGTCTGTCCAAATTTTCATTCCCCTTATTTTGGGGGTCTCCCAAGGAATGCTTTGGGGTTTCAGTACAACTGTCTTTCTATAATATTTGGACAATCTAGCAAGATGGTTCAATATTAGGATGAAGTAGTGTGAACTGGTTCAGGTTCAGCATCACTGTGGGACATCAGTTCCACCAGAGCCACACACATCGTGCTGCTCTGGAGTCAGGTGGTGTCAGGGATTTAACTGATGACCTTGAACATCTATGTCAGATATGTTAACTCTTTGAACTTTCATCACAGCCTATAAATCATTTTCATTTTTTTCTATAAAGATTTTAGTTCCTTAAGAGGAGGTTTGTCCTAAAGATCTCAGTTGTAATTCATGATCTGTGCAAAGATTCTATTTTTGCACAAAATCCTACCATTATGAATATTGTCAATCACAGCACCTAAAGCAACATTTAAAATAAATAAAATTAGCTATTTAAGTTTCTGCTTCTAAGTAAGCTTACCTCTTATTTGCTTTTCCAGCATCTTAATAGTACCACTCTTTTATGATACATAACCTAAATGTATAGATAGCTTTTGGAAAAAAAAACTACTACAATTGTGATATATTTTGTGTCAAGAATAATGTGAACCACTTTAATACATTGTCTGGTTACATTAAGAAGTCTAGAATAAAAGCAGTATATCTATATAGGTTTCAGGATGGTTCTAGGTAATACTATAATTTTAATTCATAGATGTTTTCTTATCTTTCTAAGTTCTTCATCATTTAAAGCCAAGTAAAACTTCTGAGCGATTTAATTGTGTACATTGAGTAGACTATTAACATGAAGAAAAGGCCAATTTCAAGGTTGAAGAAATGTTTCTTATTGATTTTGATCATGTGCCCAAATCAGTAAACTTTACCAAACAATGCAAAATCTAATGTAGTCATAGAATTATTTTTATTGATATTTAATAACCTATATGATTTTCCTTATTTATTAAAATTTAATTTCCCCCTTTTCCTTCCTTTTTTCTTTATAGATATTGTGATTTCATTCAGTCTGTGAAACATTTCTAGGTATGAATTCACAGATTCACCCCTGAGATCAGGTATTGTTCTATAGAAATACATCCCTAAGTCTAGCCTGAGATATATATATATATATATATATATACATATATATATGTATATATATAATCATGTTAGAAATCTTAACTGGAAAGTCTAATTCAATTTTTCTGAAAATAAACTTTGGAGAATATATATAAAGAAATGATTTTGGATCAAGGGGATCTTGGTCTATTTTATCACTATATAGTTTATGCCTCCACATTTGGAATATGTAGAGTATATTAGCATGTTAAAAAGCATTGACAAGTCCCTCAAGGGAGGCCTCTGCTTCATTTTGACACACAGCCCTCTGGCCCCTCACAGAATTTGTCATCATAAGCATTTTGTCTTAATGACATCTTACACATCTTGAAGAAAAAAATACTTTCTTCGTAATTTTTGTTCATGTCTTGGTAAAATAAGTTGAGGCTGACATTTCAGAGGAAGATAAGTAAAAGCATTGGTAAATTACCATTTGATATATAGTGGGACAGTTTCCTTTTTAATAACATGGATTTCTTATTTCTGGGCAACAAACATCCTTAGAAATAGATATGGGGTTTCTTATAGCATCCATTGAGCCCTGAGCATCAGTGTTGCTTTGTACCCAGAGGCAGTTCTCCAATAGCCTTTATGATCTGCCTTCCTCTTTATGTCATCTTTTTCTTTCCTACCTAGTTATTTCTATTGCTCCCTTCTCTTCCTCTCTGTCTGTAGCTTCACCGGTAGCCATATGCCCCCTTAAGTTCTCTGTGCAATAAGTAGTTTACTTTCACCAAAGATGTAATTTTAAGACCTTGATTTAAAATAGGCAGTGCAGATGTTTTCACTGAGGGAGCCCTTTAAAGCATCTCCTTGGGTGCACAAGGTTCTCTGCTTTTGTGTTTACCACTGTAACAGACTTAGCATCCAAATTAATGCACGGCTATGACTCCCCTGGAACAAAGCAGGGATTGTGTGATGACTCATTAGATAAACTGTTTTTACTTCCTTTTAACAATTCATATGTGTGTGTTGAGCTACAAGAGGAGCTACACAAATATTCATAAGCAGGAGCCCACCCACGCACATGCACCAGCCTCTTAGGTAGAATTTCGAACTATTGTCACTCAGTTAGAATGGGACTCCATATTTAATAATGCTTCCCAGACAGGTTTTAACTGGGATTTTTCTATGCAGTATGCTATTATAAAGCCATACTAGCATAATTCATAGATCCTTTTCACAAAAGAAATTTAAATACATCTCATAATTAGCTTATGTCTGCAGAAGGGAAGGACAATTAGAAAGTTCCCAAATTAACATCTAATAATATAGCAGTAATCAAAGCTAACCAGGGTTTCGTTAGAACAAAATGACCTGACTTTATATATAATTAGTGCCTATAAGGAAATGTTGTGGCCTGTGAATTTTAACACTGATGTTTGCCATTATTTTCCTTTATTTTTAAAGAAGCTGATTTGACTTGGTTAAGAGTAATAAGGTAAGATCCAGAATAGATCACAGATTACAGCTGTTCAGTATAAAAAGTATATATAATTTTGGGGCCAGAGCAGTGGTGCAAGTGGTAGTATATTTGCCTTGCATGTGCTAACCAAGGAAGGACCATGGTTTGATCCCTGGCATCTCATATGGTCCTCCAAGCCAGGAGCACATAGCCAGGAATAACCCCTGATCATCACAGGGTGTGGCTCAAAAAACATGTATATATGTATATACATACAAACATACATGTACACATGTATATAAATACAATCTGAAATGACAAATTTTTACCTGTTTTGTCAAATATAAATATAGCACATTAAACACCTTAATCAGGTCAAAGTATTACCTTGCAAGACAGATTCATATATGTAATGTATGCAAACACAAATACATTCATATATTTATGAAAATGCAAATGTTTATAGTAGTAAGGAAAATGCTCTAAGTAATTAAGTACATTTATCCCAGATAATCTTTGTACCTCAGAGTTTAATCTTCCCACCTTCCAAATGTTTATACATCAAACATTATTACCTTAAATCCTCTAAGATATCAGTTCAATCGACAAAGTGTTGAAAGAATTAATATTATATTTCCCTTGTGACAGAAATTCACCCTTGTAGAATATTGAAGATTCCCACAATGTAACTTGGAAATGATCTAGTTAGTAAATTGTAAACTTTTTTATTATTGTCTTATATTGAGTTTATGATGCTCTCCAAAATAATTATCAAGATTATGTATTCTTAGAAGCATTCTCTTGCCTATATAGATTAACATCATTTTACATTTGCATACATATATTTGTAAAAATGCATATTAGTTCATGGGAATGCATACATAATTGTTTTTATAGCTTTTGTAAATTAAAATGCACCATTGCAAAGTTATTTTATTCAAGTCAAAGGATAGCATTACGTATGTGGGCCAAAAAATAAAGCTCAATGGCAGAATACGTTCCTCCCATGAAGGAGGACCTGGGTTCCATTCATGATGCTCTACCCCTAAGCATGCAGAGAATTGCTCTTACAAAATTTAAAAAAGAAACACTGAAGTAACTGTGAGACCTGGGGTGACTCCATTCTATGTCCTTATGTGAGGTGCCATAAAGGTACTGACTTTTAATTAAATTGAAACTGCTGTATCACAGCAGTCCTGATTTCATTTGGCCTACCTGCTGGCTCAGAAGTGATAGATTTAAAAGATGCAATTAACAGAAAATTAAAAATGTCCCTTCTTCTTCAGTTCTGTAAAGGATCCCTTGCACCTTTTGTCACCAGTCTGACTTCTCAGCTGATGTAGAGTCTTTAAGTTTCCTTTGTCATATCACATGAGTTAATGGCATTCATTAACTAATTAAGACCTTGATTATTAATTTTAACAGAAGGTTGCATTTCCCCATTGTATCCTCATAGGATAGATACTCTTTAGGTGGAGCAGAAGGTAAAAAATGTTTTGTTCTCTATGCTGCCAGCTTTGTTGAGCTCAGGGACAATCTCTTGTATACTGGGGAGTTTTTCAAGGTCTTCACATAGAAGGCCACACAGATGTATAATTGACAGTGGGAAATTCCACACTTGGTGGGTTCTTGTTTATAGTACAAGAATCACATTGAAAGACTAGGGCACAAGAAAACTGGTGAATTACCTTTAGCTAAGATAGACTGCTCAGCCAAGAGGAGGCCACACTGGGCAGAGATGTGTACAATGTAGCATGGTGCTGGAACCCAAGTTCAAAAAACCTCATTACCAAGTGGCCCCTTAAGTAACACCAACTTTGGCCCTGAAAACCTTTGAATACTGCTGGACTGAATAGCTCTGTAGTTTCAAGGAACCGAATCTTGCGGGTCTCTACAAAATGGTCACCTGAGCATTAAGCATCAAGAAGCTTGATTATAACTCAGACAAACCTGAACAAGTCTCTTGTCAACCCAACTCATATCTGCCGTTCTGGCCATTTATGCAGAATCCTTTTCCTTTTCATTCTCTGCCACATAAACCCAATTTAAGTGACTTTTCTCCAGATTTTAGTCTTGGTGGTTGTCATATAAAAGCTTCAGAGATAGAACCATGGGTAGTATGTGCAAAGCCCAGACTTCAGTACATGGCACCACATGCTTTTCCTTAACATTACCCTGCCCCATCCCCTGTCCATAGAATCATTGGGCCAGAGCATTACTAATTTAATTTGTCCTCTTCTGATTTTGCCAAGAGCTTTGGATTAACTTCTTCCACTTCAAAGAGTGTTTCTTCTTTAATGACACATTTTTTCCTTTTTATTTATTTGTTTCAAGTATTATTTCCTTAATAGAATACATTATATAGAGGCGGGCTTGTAAAATACAGGTCAACACCTCAAAAATTGTCTTTTCTGATCCAACTTTAATTAGGAATCCAGTAATCAACCTTCTCAAACCATAGTAGTCATCCTTTTATTTTGTCTGTTGTTTTCACTTCCTTCCCTCTGAGTCATGATATAAACTCTAACCCAGTGATATTTATTGTTCAAAATGTTCTAAACCAAAAATAAAGAAAAAGAAAAAAAAAAGAAAAATAAAGAAAAGAAAGAAAAGAATGATGTAAAGAAAAGAATGAAAAAGAGAAGAAAAGTAGAACTTCTTCAACTCAGTTTATGCTAATGGCCTTTAAATTTTTCTTCATGACTTGTAATAGTGACTAATCTTAATGTTGACACATTTATTCAAACATACCGTCACATGTTTACAAACATCTTAGCTAGAATTAATTAAATCAAGGGGTATAAAAATAACTATTAATTATTATCTCTAGCCCATTATTTGGGGAATATGCAAATGAGTAATATTTTCCATTCCACATTGTCACATAGAGTGCTACCACACACTGCATCTGCCGCAATGTTAAGGAGGAAAATGTTTGAAATAGAGTCTATGTGATTTAAAGAAACTCTCTGGTTTGTAAGAGAACAACATTCTTGTGGAAGCAATTCACTGAGTTGTAGTCCCTGTGCTGGGTGGCAAACAGTCAGAAGGGATCAGATCAATAGTTGGTTTTACCAATGAATGAATACAGAGGTGTTTTCATCGTACTCTAGGATTCCCCAGCTTTGATTTGTCTCATGTGGAATCGTTGAAGTCTATGACTCCAGGAATTGCAATGATGGGTCAGGTGATTGGCTTTTTGGAGCCAAGTATACCTTTATGAAACCAATGTCATAAATACTTTATAGCAATAATGTAGATCATTTTGGCTGAGATACTTAATAAAGCACATTTTATGTTATTTTGTTATTTTCATATTTTATTTATATTATTGTTATCATTGTTGTTGATTTGGGAATCATACCCGATAATGCTTAAAGGTTGCCCCTGACAGTGCACAGGGGAATATATGCTGCAAGGGGTAGAACCCAGACTTCCTACTTGTAGCCCTTGAATTATATCTTTGGTTCAGAAGTACATTTTATATCTCTACTCAATTATGAAGAGTGTCTATAAGTAATATGCTCTGATTTTTACCTGTCTTATTCCTTGTTACTTTATATAACACAACACATCCTCCATCAATTGGTTTCATGACCACTAGTGGTCGTTTATTCACAGTTTGGAAAGTGTTACCTTATTGCTTCATATTGCTATTGTGCTCAAATCAGGCCCATAGGCATTATCCTGTTTAAGGGTCAGAATTACCTGACAGGGCACATTTTATTTTATATCAATAGTTACTACTTTAACAAAAAATACATGTTTGTGGAATTTATATACTGATCATTAAGTTCTCTAGCACTACAATAGGGAAATCACAAATACTCTCCCTTCAAATCTCCCCTTGTGTGCTCCTCAAGATTCTTGCTACTCTGTCTTTTAGGGGTCTAGATTATGTTGTCTCTTTAAAATGCATTTTCTTGTTCTTGTACTTAATGTTTATATTTAAAATATATTAATGTGCCATGATTTACAAAGTTATTCAGTATTGAATTTTATACTTACAGCAATAATATCACCAGTAGTATCGGCTTCCCTCCACCAATACTCCCAAGTTGCCTCACACCCCAACTCTTTAAGCCTACAAGATTGACTGGCACATTTTTATGTTTAGTTGTTGAAATTTGGACCTCATGTTGTCAGTGTAATTGAGAGTAGTTTGAATATGTAGCTATGCACTCCTTTATACCAATGACATCCCCAAGTTCTTTTGACTTATCCAAATTATTTAATTCTGTATACCGGGGCTCAGAGTTATCTAGGCAATCTTTATTTAAAATAATGTATTTACCAGTTATTCTACATACCACATGTAAGTGTATTTATCTTCATTTTTTTTACTTTCTTTTAACATGATATCTTCCTGAAACATGTTGCAGTGAGTTGTATGATTTCGTTGTTCCTTACAACTGCAGAGTTTCTCTTTGTTTATATGTACTACATCTTTATGATAATTGTATCTATTGTTGAAAAAACTAGTTTTATTCCCTATCTTAGCTTTTGTGATAAGTGCTACAATGAATAATGGCATACATGTGTCCTTTTCGATGAATGTTTCATGCCATGAGGTAGATATCCAGAGGTGGATTTTCTGTGTTAAATGGAAAGTTTACTGAGAAAACTTCATACTTCTTTTCATAAAGATTGAATATGACAATTTTCACACCAACAGTGGATGAGTTTCTTTTTCACCACAACCACACTAATACAGATTGTTTCCAGATTTTTTTAAATATTATTATAACACTATGATTTCCAAGGTATTGCCCCCCCCATTACCAAGGTATTAATGATTCAGTTCCTTCAGGTATTAAGTGCTCAAACATGAGGTCCACCATCATTGTGACCGTCCTTTTACCAGTGTCCTCAATTTTTCACTCACCACATTAGCATGCCTCTTTGCACTAACAAATTTTGTTTATTACAAAACAAAGGCAAATGGAATTAAAAAAACTTAAATGAACATAGGTCAATTTAATAATCATTATATATCTTCATTGTTTTAATAAAGTCAGTGTCTAAAGATTTACTGAGCTGTGTTTGTGGTTGGTGCTAATTGAGCCATCAGTGTTACTGTTTAGCTCACTGAGCTTTGTTGATTATTATATAACTTTCACATCAGATTTTCTGTGATACTACTAAACTGACCTACTATAAAATTTTGAGGTGCAGTGTGGCCACAGTGCTATACAGTCCAGTATGTATTGATCTAAAAATTTGGTGACTTGGTACTTAGATGACGGTAAGTGATATAGGTGCACATTCTTGTAGAGTATATGTCACTGGGCTGCTATAATTTATAAAGAAAGGTTAATCTGCTAATCTGCTCCACTCTAACCCTCCATCCTATTCTGAGATTATCTCAGAGGTACTAGTCTAGACTAGTCTACATGGGAAGTATTAACAACAATTATTTACTTTTGCTACTAGTATTTTTGATATATGCCATTTTTAGTGGCATGGGGTGAGATAATATTTTATTCATCTTGATTTGAATTTTCCTAATACTAAATGATGATGAACATTTTATCATATACCTATAGCCCATTCATTAGTCTTTTCATAATAAGTTTCTTTTTATTCCTCTCCCTATTATTTTTTATTAAAAATTTAAACACCATGATTTACATGACTATTCATAATATAATTGTTTTAGGCACTCAATGTTCTAATGCCAATGTGACTTGTCCCCTTTATTCCCTCCAGTTTTCTGCTCCTTTAGCTGAAACTGAAATTTGATTTTTTTATGCTTTTGGTGGTTTTTTGAAAATTTTTATATATTCTTGAAATCTACTTTCTATCTTATGTTTAAATAAAATTATTTTATTTCATTTAGTTAGTTTTTTAATTATAGCCTATGTTTATTTTTTCTACCCAGAAACTTATGATTTGTTTTAGTAACATTTTATTTTTATTTTGTTTATTTGTTTTTTCTTTGCTGTTGGCAATGCAATCACATCATTGGTGTATCATACCTATATTTTCTTTAATGTACTTTATAGAGTCTTGTCTGAAACCAATGTCTTTGATCCACTTTAAATTGTCTTGTGTGATGTGTAAAATAAGGTTACCACTTCAATGTTTTTTTAACGTGGTTATCCAGTTTTCCAAGCACTGTGTTTAAGAGGTGGTATTTATTCCATTTCATGCAGAAATGAAAGGTGCTGAAAGCTCCATTGTCCAAAATTAGCTAGCCATATATGCAGGGATATGTACTTGGTTAGTGTATTCTAATCCACAGGTCAGAATGACTATCTTTAGGCTGGAGAGGCAGCACAGTGTTGGGATTTTTACCTTGCAAGCAGCCGATCCAGGACAGACAGTGGTTTAAATTGCAGCATTCCTTATGGTCCTTGAACCTGCCAGGATCAATTTCTGACCACAGAGCCAGGAGTAACTCCTGAGTGTTGCCGAGTGTGACTCATAAACAAAGAAAAAAGAATGTCTACCTTTGTTCAGTACCACACTTTTTTTGATCACTCTAGATATAGTTTCAAGTTTCAAGATTTCTCCAAGTTTTTTATTTTTCAATAAGGTTCTGGTTTCAAAGTATTTTGTGATTTCATAGAAGCTTTATTGTTGTCTGTTCTGTCTTTGAAGAATGCTGTCAGAAACTGGAATGGATTGCATCAAATCATTATAGTATACGTGTAGATAGGAGAGTCATGTTAACAATACTGATTTTTTTTTCAGTCGATGAGCGTGTGATATTTTTGCATTTTCTAAAGTCATCTTCTATTGAGTTTTCATGGTATATCTCTCCCATATGTTTTCTAAATTGATTTCTCTGAACTTAATGTATTTTGACACTATATGAATGGCATATGCATAGTTTTATTAAAGATGTTATCTATCAACCTAATCTATCTTTCGCTCACAGTATCACCTTGAGATTCATCCTTGTATAATCAAAGATTTCTTGTTTTCATTTCTTCATAGTATTCATTTAAATATAGTATTAATGTATTTATACAAACACACAAACATGATTTTTTTTCCTTTTTCTTCCTGATGAACATTTTTGTTCAGCAAAGAATGTGACTTTGGCCTCTAAGCACCAAGTAGAATTGCTGCAAGCACTAGTAAATGTGTCTTCTGTAACATATGTCACTGTTTTATAATAGTCATAGATATTTAGAACAGAACATAGGGTCATAACCTTACTCAAGATAATCAAACACATTTCTATAGTGTTAGGACCAAATTTTACTCCACCAACAGTGCAATAATTTTAATTCTTATAATCCAATTAATTTTCTATTGATAAACAAGACTGCTTGTCAAAACAAGTTACTGAAATAATAGACTAATAAAGACTTACAGAAATCTAACTCATACTAGAATATAGAATACAAAATAAATGTTTTGTTGTTATTGTTTTGTCTTGTGGTATATTGGATAAAACCTATGATCTCATCTAGTTATAGGCAATGTTTTCTTATTGAACTATATGCAAAGTAATTTTTTTTTCATCATACTTGGCTAACTCTGCAGCTCATACTTTGAAAAGCTACAAAACACTAGCCAGGCTTTAGGTAGAGATTAAGGTTATTTTCTAAAAGTAAGCACATTTTCATGGAGTTTAACTTCTTGTAACTTATGATTAAAGTTCTAGCCTTCTTTTTGGAAATGTTATTTGACTATATGTTCAGCTTTTTTGTGGGGAAAGGTTGGGTCACACCGGGTGGTACTCAGGGGTTATTCCTTGCTCTACTCTTAAGAATCACTCGTGAAGGTGCTCAGGATACTATTTGGGATGCAGTAGATTGAATCTTATCAGCCTCATGAAAGGCAAGAGCCTTACCTTTTGTACTATTGTTCTGGGCCTATGCTCAGCTCTTAAGGTTAAGGCAGAGCTCTTTGTCACATGGCATCACAGTATCTCCTTAATTTTTTAATGGCAGTATAGCTATATGTTCCACTAAGGCTCATCTTATGAAACATCATATAATCATAGGAGTGTACTTTACTGAACAAAGATCTCTAATCAAGGGAGTGACTTTTCAATACTTTGTTATTTTGATTTGTCATAGCGGGTGACAAGTCCAGCTCATATTCAAAGGGTAGAGAGAATATAAGCTATTGTGGTGTGACTGAGGAGTCATTTTGCCATTGGGCCTTTCACAGTTGGCCTGAGAATTTTCTTTGGATAGTACTTCTAACTAGATAACCATAATTGCTCTTATGTTATTATAATCATTTTCTTTTCATAAGATAGAAGCAACTTACAGTCCAGTTCCTACATAACAAAATTATGAATTTCAGAAAATACACATACTCATATAAAGACATAATATGTATCAAATAACTTTTATTTTTTATTTTCATTAGAGTAACAATGCATTACAACATCATGGGACTTTCAGTCTATATCATTATAATAAATATATACCTATTTTTAATTTTACTTACTACCTTAGGACTGGAATCAGCCAAAGTTTAATCAACATGTTTGATACCTTGCTACAAAATGTCATTATATACTGGAGATATTTTATGACCAATAATTTCTTTAAGAGGGACTTACTCTCACTTACAGTGTGAATAAGAAGAGATTCTGAACATTAAAGGACGTGGTGAATCCTTTTGAAATGTAGCACACTTTGTTCCAAACTCTCTGAAAGACCGCCAATCGTTATTTAAAACCAAACCTTCACGATAATGGGGAACTATCATTCTCTCTGAGCTGTATTAGACAATTTGGTTCAAAATAGATCTGAAACTTTTAATGGGTATAAATGTTCTTGCACATGGTATGGTGGATGGGCTATGGATAAGATGCTTTGTGCTTTCTGGGAAATATGCCAAACAGTGGCTTAAGGGGACCACTATAAGGACTTTTCTTGCTTGGCTCCCTGACAAATGACATGCCTGCTTAATCAAAACTAGGTGCAATATGGTGGCTGCCCTTTAACAAAACTATAATAGGATACAAAAAGCAGAAAAGATCGGTAGTGGACGTGATTAGAGGGATAATGGAGCTTGGAGAGAGGTGAGATGGCAAATGAGAACATCTCATCCAGAAAGGCTAAGAGTAGGTTAAACTCCATTTTATGAAAATGATCACAGTAAAGGGCACTCACTTCCCTCTTCAGTGCTTAAAAGTAAAAGTTTAAGGGCCTCATTTTTGGATGTGGACAGCCTAGGAATGAAACATGGCCCTGAAACTTACCAACTAGGCTGACTTTGAGCTAGTTATTTCATCTTATAAAGTTGACATTTCTTTACTTGTAAAATGGATATTAATGACACACCTTATGTAACAGGTTCATTATAGTACTTGGCCCTAATATACGGCAACAAAATACATTCACTCATGGCCATGGAGATGAAAAACCCTTGCAGATTTATTCAAGTTGTTCACATTTGAAGAGGGCAAGGAGTGCATATTGTGTAACACAGAAACAAATGCGTAATTATAAAGCTATTTGCCGCATCCTAAAACAGTGGCAAAAAAGAGAATAGAATCAAGCAGGTGATTTCCTTATTATTACCCTTAAGCAAGATCTGAAGGGCGTTATTTCTTTATTTATTTCTTTTCAATAGGGAATATATACAGCTACATGTGGGGTTTGGAGAGAGTTGGAGGTCCAGGGCATCTTTCACTATTCAGTTCAGCCAGGTAATGATGCAGGCCAGCCAGCCAGATCAAGCTTGTCTTCAGTGCTCAATTCTCTAGTACTATTGGGGGGAGTAGTTAGGGAAGACTACAGCCAATAATCAGCAGAGCTGAGATAAAATGGGAGTATGTGATATTGGTGATAAAACTAGAAGCCTCACACTTGCCAACCATATGCTTCATCTCTTTAAGTTGTGACTTCCAATTCAGACGTACTTTGGAGAGGCCTTCCAAGTGATGCTCAAGGGGCTCAATGCCACCCCTTATTACTAAGCTAACCAGTTTGGCAGTTCAATACTTGGAACTGATGGTATGTTGCAACTCAGGTCTTGAAATCCCAGAGACTTCCAAGGTCACATCTGACCATGCTTGAGAGTCAAGGATTCCAACCAGGCTGATAGAAACCCTGTACATTCTCCTCAAGAAGTAATTTACTTAGCCTTTATTTTGGTGTCACTTTCTTTGACATTCTTGCCAGAATTATTTTAATTCATTTTCCTCTAACCTCTCCAAAAAAAAAAATCAAAGGGGGAACTGAGTTAAAGAGATGATGTCTATAAGCCAAAAACACAAAGTCCCTGGAGAAGAGATAACATAAACTGGCAGTGACATTCGGTACAGAAAAAGTGAGATAATCTATATTTTTTCCACTTCAACCAGTTTTCTAGACATTAAAAATATGATAGAATGGATAAGAAGTTAAATAATTGAAACTATGGATATGATCCATTGTCTCTTGCCTCATTCATGAATATTTAAAGTACTCAGTTCTTGGCTAAAGTAGAGTAGAATTTTCAGGTCTCCAGGGACAAAATGTTAGGGGAAAAGTACTATTTCTTCTGTCTCTGCATTGCACTTCTTTTACTCACCATCAGCTATGGATTCTAGGATTATAAGTCAGTAACTAGGAAAGACACAAATACTTTATGACTGTTAAAATCTGAATTGCTTCTTCCTTTTTTAGTTTTGAACAGAACAAATTATATATAGCTGCATTTTCAGATCAGTTAAAATGAGGACAAGTGTGTTCTAATACAAAGACTTCTAATTTAGGGAAAGTTTGTTCATATAACATAAACAATTAAAATTTGCCTTTTTTGTTTGTTTTGGGGCCACACCCGATGGCGCACAGGGGTTACCCCAACTCTGCTCAAATATTGCACCAGGCAGGCTCAGGGGACCATATGGAATGCCAGGGATAGAACCCGGGTCCGTCCTGGGTCAGCTGCCTACAAGGCAAACTTTCAACCTCTGTGCTATCTCTCCAGCCCCCAAATTTGCATTTTATTAATTAGTAATACCTCAAAATTGTTTATCCTATTCTGGCAACTTTTATGGTAATAAAAAGTATTTTTAATAAGCGTTACTGAGATAGACATGCAAATTGGCTATCTTTAAACCCTTTTTACCAGTCAAATCATTTAACTACTCTTTATGACATGGAATTTTTTTCAAATGCTTTCATTTAAATAGCCACTAAAAGGGAAAAACGGAGCACACAAACAAAAGTTAACAAGCAAACAAAAGCCTGTATAACAACGTGAGCTTTATTTGAGTAAATTATTATAATTCTTTGTGCCATAATTTTATACAGGAACAAGAAAAAAAACATCTACTAAACGATGAGAACTTAAAAAGGCTCCATTATGGGTAAGGCTATCTATTCCACTGTAAAGAGAGATCACTTTCCAAGTCTTATTTATCACCAATAGTATTTACTCTTTTCTGTTTCCTTACTTCTATATATATATTTTAAATTTTCCATCCTATTGAGACTCCCTGAGATACAGCCACACAGCTATTTTTTGCCTGCCAAATTTAGACAACTACTTAGCACTGAGTTTTAGCCTTTCAAGAATATATGCCAGTACTCATTGCCATTAGTTATAGTAAGTAGTAGAAGTAGCTGCAGCAGCCGCAGCAGCAGCAGTAGTAGTAATGGTGGTAATGGTGGTGGTGGTATTAGTATTATAGTAGTAACAATAGAGTGAATCTTTTTCTTCTTAAAGCAGTTTATTATCTTCAAAATAGAATTATTTCCATGATATAGGTAAAAGTCTCTTTCCAATAGAAACTTAGAGACTGGCAAAAAAATACTCTATTCAACTGAATGCTGGTGATATATCACCCATAGTAACCAGTGGCAAAATGTTTACAACAGTACATCACAAACATGTAAGTTTAGGTAAGAGGCATGTCCCCTTATTAATTTTAGGGAAAACAGTATTCAAAGCATAAGTTATAATTATCATGAAGAGAATGAATAACTAACTTCCTATTTTCTTTTTCTGCTGCTTTTCTAACCTAAATATTCCCCATATTCTCTTCTGTCATCTTTCCTGTGGCTCTCCAAGCTTCTGAATCATATCCCATCTACAACAAAAAAAAAATGGACTGTATAACACAGAACCACCTACGACTTCCTCTGGACACACAATATGCAGCAGTTTTTTAATGGGAAGGTTAAAGGCTATCTCATTTATTAGCATAGTGATTCAGTTCATCCATCTTTTTTATTTTCCTCTTGTTCTTCTTTGGACATATTTCCTCCTTTCTGTCTCAACCTTAGCTCAATTTTTTTATTATACTGATAATGGGAAGTTTTATTTTATACCACAAATAAGGAACATAATCTTTATCTTCTTGAAGCAAATAGTCCACTAAGATACTTGGCTTCTCAGCTTCTTATTTTTAAGAGAAGATTAGCCTGGACCAACATTAGGGCAACTGGAAGAGGACACCTAGATGAGAGCAAATAAACTTATTATATTTAATTTTTTTAAATACAGAATGCTTCTTTCTTCCATAATCTCTTTTAGAACTATCAAATACTTCAAAATATTTCAAAGATTCTCATTGCTGACTAAAAGTAATAAATATCTATTAGTTTAGAAACCTTATTTTTTTTCTGCCATTTTATTTGAGGCCACATTCAGCTATTTTTGGGGGTCTACTCCTGTTATCAGTGTTCAAGCTCATTCCTGGTGGTATCCAGGAACTAAGCAGTATCCAGGATCATCTTGGGCTGCCCATATGTAAAGAAGTCATCTTTCCAACTCAGGACTTCCTATTCTTTTGTAATGACTTAACTCCCAGAATCTGCAAACAATTTTCAATATGTAAAGTGTAGTCAGACATAAATAAACTTAAATTTTGAAGTTTGAGAAGGAAATTAAGATTCTTCAGGGATTGGGGTCTGATGTAATGGTATCACCCCTAGCAGGTTTTAGGAGATGCTATGGTCTGCTTTGCCAGGAATTTAACAGAGGTCGACCATGTGAAAGAACTAAAATTCTTGACTATATAGTTTTAAAACTTATTGTGACCATCACACAAATTTAAACAAACTGAATGAAATCATATGAGTTTCAATAATCCACTCATTTAAATATGTTTACTTTGGGGGCTGGAGAGATAGCATGGAGGTAAGGCGTTTGCCTTTCATGCAGAAGGACGGAGATTCGAATCCCGGCATCCCATATGGTCTCCCAAATCTGCCAGGAGCTATTTCTGAACATAGAGCCAGGAGTAACCCCTGAACTCTGTTAGGTGTGACCCCAAAACCAAAAAAAAATGTGTTTACTTTTTCCCCTGAATAAAGACTTTCTAGAAATATTAGAAGCCACAGAAATGGATGAATTTAAGTGGATGTGTTTCCTGATTTGTTATGAGATGCATGTCTGACCAAATTTCCATCCATTCATCACACTTTATGGTCCTTTAAATATCTCTGGGTACAGTCCAGCAGGCCTCATTACACTTTTCACCCTTGAGTACCACACCGATGGCCTAGTTAATCCCCAGAATTGTAGAACTCAAACAGCACTGTGTCCTTGGGTCTTTATACTGAACCACCCTTTCACCTTTGCCTCAGAATCAGACAACCCACACTCCTCCAGAGCACTAGTTGATTTGACAAGTTTGAGAAGTTCCTGAAAACCACTTGATAACTTCCTGAGCACCAAAAAATACTTAATCATATCATATAATATAAGGAGTCCAAAGTTGTCAAAATCATATAAAACATGAAGGCCAGAACTGTCAAAATGTCAAAATTATACATAAAAAACATTGAATCATGTGTCTTAATATTGACTAATGCTTTCCCCCAAAACAAGACATCTGTATAGCTAGTTTCTTTTCTATATTCTCATTCATTTTATTTTCCTCCTTCCCTAAAATCTGTCATCTTCTGGTTCTGCCTCTTCTTTGTTAACTCCTGATGAGGGAAGATAAGGAAGAGGGAGTAGAATAGATTCTTTTAGAGAGGCCAGACTAATAATATTACAGTGGCTAGGTCATTTGGCTTGCATGTGGCCCACCAAGATTTTATCCCCAGTACCCTACATGGTCCCATGAGCACTACCAGGAGTGATCCTAAATGCAAATCCAGGACTAAGCCTTGATGCCTCCAACCCTCATTCCCTTACACGAAGGGGAAAAGAATAGATCTTCTTTGCATGGTAATACCCTGAGTTGATATTGCTAACTTTGGTTTGCCATACACTTTGAAACTGACCTTAGGGAATGAGTTTAATATGTTGTATTCTCCCATGACCCACCTTAATGTTTTTACTTCCCACTGACATTCCCCATTGACTGTCATATATTTTTCTCTGATACATGCCACACCTTCCCAAAACCATTTAGCTTCCAAAATACTTTTAGACTTCTATTGGCACAGAATATAAAATATCTTCAGTTATATCCTCAACTCCCTCTTCTAAACAAAATGTTGGTCATTTCAACTAGAGGTTTTTTCAGAAATGTCTGAACATTATCCACCTAAATCTATTCTATTCTAACATCACAACCCTCCATGGCCTGGACATCAGGGACAGGAATCCTTATGAAATTAGGGTTGGTAAAGGCAAGCCAAAAGTCCTCTAATGTTCACTAAAATTAATTATTTTATCTTTTACTGATGCTCTCAGTACCAAAATAAGGGTTAAGATTTTAAAATCACTCAGTTTTCCTTAAGTGTGGTATTCATAGCAAAACTTCTCCTAAGAAATACACATCCTTCCTTCTCTGGTTCACTGATGTCTTTATGATGAGTAAGAGATAATGAGCTGTGCAATAGCCATTGAGTAACTCTATTGGTATTCCTATCTTTTGGGAAATATCATTCACCATGACTTGATTCCTTAGTCCCAAACCATATTTTAGTATTATTGTAGTCACATAAAACCATGTCGAGTTGTAGCTTTGTGAGTGACTTTAAGAAGACAAAGATTTTTTCCTGTGTTTAATAGATATCTTAGTGACATGTGCAATGCATTATTCTAAGATTAAAAATAAGATAGTAACTAAAGTCTAAACTAGTGTTTCATTTACAAACTCATATTTGTGCTCGCTTCGGCAGCACATATACTGAAATTAGAAACTCATATTTTTAATTTTTAATTTATTTAATTAATTTATTTTATAGGGTTTTTTGGGGGGGATCACACCCGGCAGTGCCTGAGCACTATTATTCCTGGCTCTACCCTCAGAAATTGCCGCTGTCAGGCTTGAGGGACAATAAGGGATGCCAGGAATCAAGCCCAGGTCTGATGTGAGCCAGCAACATGTAAGGGAAATGCCTATTGCTATTACTCTGGCTCCATTATAAACTCATATTTTTTAAGGCAGCGACATAACATTAAAAAAGGATAAATGAATAATGCAATGTCATGAAGATAGGAATTACTAGATATAAGGGTAGAAGCGTCTTTCTTCTTTTTCTTTTTTCTTTCTTTTTTAATATCTTTATTTAAAAACTTTGATTACAAATATGATTGTAGTTGGTTGTTGTTGTTTTTTTTTTTTTTTTTTTGGTTTTTGGGTCACACCCGGCAGCGCTCAGGGGTTATTCCTGGCTCCATGCTCAGAAATTGCTCCTGGCAGGCACGGGGGACCATATGGGACACCGGGATTCGAACTGATGACCTCCTGCATGAAAGGCAAACACCTTACCTCCATGCTATCTCTCCGGGCCCTGTAGTTGGGTTTTAATCATGTAAATAACAACCCCCTTCACCAGTGCAACATTCTCATTCGGGATATTGGTGGTGGAAATCTTTCTTTTTCTTTCTTCTTTTTCTTTCTTTGTTTCTTTGTTTCTTTCTTTGTTTCTTTGTTTCTTTCTTTCTTTGTTTCTTTCTTTGTTTCTTTCTTTCTTTCATCTTTCTTTCTTCCTTCCTTTCTTCCTTTTTTCATTCTTCCTCCCTCCCTTCCTCCCTCCCTCCCTCTCCCTTTCTCTTTCTCTTTCTCTTTCTCTTTCTTTCTTTCTTTCTTTCTTTCTTTCTTTCTTTCTTTCTTTCTTTCTTTCTTTCTTTCTTTCTTTCTTTCTTTCTTTCTTTCTTTCTTTCTTTCTTTCTTTCTTTCTTTCTTTCTTTCTTTCTTTCTTTCTTTCTTCTTTCTTTCTTTCTCCCTCTTCCTCCCTCTCCTTCCTTCCTTCCTTCCCTCCCTCCCTTCTTTCCTTACTTCCCTCCCTCCCATCCGACATCCCTCCCGTCCTCCCTCTCTTCCTTCCTCCCTTCCTCCCTCTCTTCCTCCCTTCCTCCCTCTCTTCCTTCCTTCCTTCCTTCCTTCCTTCCTTCCTTCCTTCCTTCCTTCCTTCCTTCCTTCCTTCCTTCCTTCCTTCCTTCCTTCCTTCCTTCCTTCCTTCCTTCCTCTCTTCCCAGGGTTTGACACATTTAAGATATATTATATGCCAATAGACTACACCAGGCCCGAGTAAAGTCATTTTTACAAAGTTTGTGACAGACATGTTAAAATATAGAAATTGTGTCAGGCTTTTCCAATCTGATTTAGAATAATCAAATATAATTATTTATTTATTATTTTCATTCACAGGCAGATTTTTAGGAGTTTGAGGCCACTTCTAGCAGTTGTTGAACAATCAAACCATATAGCACAATAATAGAACCTGAGGATACAGTGGTGAATAAAACCTGCAGTGCCAGAAACCATCAGGTCCTTCCCCAACAGTGTTTGGAAGGTTACCAGAGTCACACTTGGAAGTGCTCATTACCTTTTAGGACTTTATCTAGTTATGTTCAGAAGTTATGAGGTTCTGAAAATCAAACAAGGGCCTGTCACATATAAGCTATAGAAATTAACCTCTGTACCATGGCCCTGATCCCAAAAAATACCTTGATTTTTACTTTGTTGAAAAGAATAAGCATTATATATATATGTAGACATATATGTTGACTATAAATAATACACATGCACAGTTTCATATATATTTCACTAGTTCTCTTTTTCTTAGGAGTTAGGAAGAGGGGAAAGAGTTTATCTTCTTTAAGGAACATTTCCTAATCTGGTCCATTCAGGCCTTTTCAGGCCTTCTCTCTTCCGCCTCCATGGGTCCTACATACTTGAACTGCACTGGTATGTTTGTGACCTTGTATCAGGACTCTTATTACATTTGTAGACTATTCTTAGTCTCTGCTAATGAGATCGCTCAGAGTTCGCTTTGAGTATCACATCTTAATCACTTGATTTCTGCAGACGTTTCCTTTCTCCAAAGAAACTCTTCAAAATGCCTGCTGCTCTGTGCTCATTAACCTGGGAATGGCTTTTCTAACTCCAATTTGAAAATTCACTCCAACATCTGAGACTTCTGTCATGATCAGAAATTTCACGCAAGTAACAATGGGAGGAGAATTTTAGACTTGTGAGTGTGGGAAAAAATAAATCAATGTCCAAATTTCTGTCCGCTATACGATTTTCCCTTTGTGTAGAAGTCTGAACTTACTCATTCACAATATAGTCTAATAAAGAGATGCCCTCAAATTCCATTTAACCTTTTCATGAATAATAACCTTCTGGTGATTTTACTATAATAAATTGGTTAGATAAAGAGCAAATAAATGCTTGCAGTGATACCTTTGCCTCAACTAGTATGTTATTGGGTTTTTAGTCTATTAATATATTGTTACTAATTTGAATACATAATATATTGGATGTGGATTTCCTGATGCAGGCAGCTCTTATTTAAACAAATCCAATATAAAATTGGAAATAACTCTGTATACACATCTACAACACTTTCCCATGTTCTGATGTATATTAAATCAGTGACCTGTGTTTCAGCAAAGTTGCTACTTTGATAAATCCCATTAGAGATCTTTCAGATGCCTACATCTGATGCAGAGCCAATGAACAGCAGCTCTTTTCCTCAACCTGGCCAAATTTTATGTGCCCAAGAATGCACCTGCTGCTCTGCTCTGCTTTAAAATAGCTTTAATAAAGCAATTTATAAATACTTTTGGTTTTAGAGTACCAAATTCCAATATTTACTCCACTCTCAAAGTATCAAAGGAAAAGATAGCATCATCCAATATGTATCTTGAATATACAGTTGTGTATAAATGTAATTCTTGTGCTGAGATTGTTCTAAGAAATTTAGATTGTTTTAAAATCAGTGATAGGCACTTAGCAGAAGAAATAATGTGCAGTTTCTTTGGGATAACTTATTGAAGCAATTCATAGAGACTCAGTCTCATGTCCTGGAATAATGACAAGTATCTCATGTTGCCTTATTCTTCTATAATACAAGAAAGCATTATAGTCTGCCAGCCACATTCCCATATAATGGCTTTTTTTATTGAAAATGTGGCCTTCAGCAAGAGCTTTCACTTTACTAACTATAGTGTATTGCCCTCTCTATTTCTACCTTCAGTGAACTACTCAGACCATTTTAAGGATCAGTTCTCTGTCAGAACTTCAGCGAAACAAGGAAGATAATTTGCACTTGATTTGAAGTCATCATTTCTTCAAACGACATGGCTATAAGAATTGATTTTTTTGATTAATCCAATCTCTTTGTGGATTCAGAAATATCCACAAAGTAGAAAGACAATTTAGAAACCAGAGTTTGGAAAAGTTCTAGGTAGAATATACAATGCAGTCATCTGATTCAAATATGGGACTTATCTACAAACGATTATAGCAAATTTTTCATCATCTCAAGTTAGTGAAAAAGATGAAAGCTCTGATTTATATGACTTTATGACTTTGTTTTTGCTTGGAAATGCTAGATAACTGAATTTGGATGGGAAAAAATCTCAACAGCTTTATTTTAAAACATAATTATCAGGGAGGAAACTTAAGGTATTATAATATGTGGTAAAACTAGGCACAGGTCCTGGAATAAGAATCAAACTGATTAATGAATATTTTCAAAAATCTACACTTATTAGTGGAGTGGAGATTTTTTGGTTATTTGAAGACATATGGAGAACATCAACAGAATGTTTAGAAGAAGGTATTTAGACCTCTACATTGATAGGTGCAGGTAGCAAGCATTTTTGTTTGTCTCTTCATCACCTCCAAAAAATTAACTTCTGATTCTCTTGTTTCTTGTAACTGTAACTCAACAACAAGCCTGCTCATGAATTACTGACTTATTATTTCTCTTCTATTAGTTCTCTCACGTGTCAGAGGAAGAGTTTAAAAGTCTAAGTCATGCTTTATTATTTTTCTTTTTTTCTTTGTTTTTAATAATAATTTTTATTTGACCAAAGTGGATTACAAATCTCTCATAGTAATGTTTTAGCTATATATTGACATTATTTTTCTGTATTATTTTCACTATACTTTATTATACCTCATCATATCACAATAAATATAAAGAAAATATTTTTATTATCAACCATATATTTATTTGGACATTAGCTTCAATAGTAGCTATCTTAATGGTATGATCACATCCTATCCCTCAGAAACTGTGGGTGTGATTTTATTTAGAAATAGTAAATTTTCTCATATGTTATTAAGTTGAAGATGTAGATATTGTAGTATCATAGAAGATTCAAACTAAAGAAAGAGACTTACAGGATAAAAAAAAAAAAGCAACCTGAGAATTTAGCTTATAGTTATCTAGCCACGAACCAAGGAAAATCTAGAACTCCCAGAAGTAATAAAAAAGTATCTTTTTATTTGGGGGAAGCTTTGTTGCCTATAGATTTTAGATTTTATTTTTTGTTTGTTAATTTCTTTTTTATTTTGAGCTACAAGCAGCATTCAGGGATTACTACTGGCTCTGTGCTCATAAATTAATCCTAGCAGGCTTATGGGACAATATGGGATGCTAGGAATCAAACTCTGTCAGCCATGTGCAAGACAAACACACTACCTGCTGTGCTATTGCTTCAGCCCCTTTATTTATTTATTTTATTTAACAATTTTAATTTACATTTATACATTGTTGAATTTTAGATATACAGTGTTTCAACACCAACTCCACATGTGTCAGCTTCCCTCCACTAAGTTTTCCATGACCATCCCCTCACCAGCATGCCATTCAGACAAGCTCCTTAATTTAAGTTTGATAGCTAAAGTTTGGGTCTTCTGAAGTCAGGGTTCTTGACTCCATGGTTTGTATATTTAGTTCTATCCTTCCTTAACATCACCAATGTACCTGAATCCCATTGAACTTTATCCCTTGTTATTGCACATCTGTCTTTCTCCCCCTCCATCCCATTTCTTTTCTTCTCTTCATTATTTTCTGGGGCCAATAGTGTCTAGGAGAATAGAAATATTTTAGCTCTTGGTTGGGGAGACTAGGATGGGCCACATTCAGCAGTGCTCTAGATCTTGTGGGATGCTTTCAACAGTGTTTTGTGGTGTCTATGCCATGCGAATGATTGAACCTGGGACTCTTTAAGCCACCTTTCTTATTCTAAATTTCTGTTGTTTAATCCATAGATTTTGTTTGAATGGTTCAGAAAACCAAAGCAAATTTTTACACTCTCCATGCACACCTCATACTCTTATATACGCTTACTTTATTCCTACTAGACTAACCTATCCACCCCACCTCCATTCCATATTAATTTGTCAGTGTAGTGAGCTTCTTATCTATGTTTCTTTTGCTCTACAAAAAGACAGATACTGGTATCTTATAAACAAGGAAAATACATTTCTCACAGTTCCAGAGGCAGGAAGTCTAGTGTCAAGATGGTTGCTGGATAGGGTAAAATCTCTTTTTTGTGTTGCAGGCTCCTCATTTCATCCACACATGAGGTTAATGTATGGGAGCTCTTTGGACAATCCAAAACACTAATATTATTTACAAGGACCAGGTGATCACTGATTCCCTATATAAAGTCACCTCCCAAAGATCTCCTAATACCTTGTGTTCACTGTAGGCATTAACACATATAAAGTTAATAAAACCTTAATATACAAATCATATATAGACCTTAATACACACTAAGATATGAAAATGTTTTATTAACTGCATTTATACTATTTTTCTCCTGGATGCTTGATGTGTGATTTTTTTCTTATCGTTTTTGAAATCACACATTTCTTTTATCAAATGGATATTGAGACTAATTAATGTAATATTTCCCTCCAGTCATCCCTATATCATAATCCTTTTGTTTTCATAAATACACCTATCTAGTCAATCTTTTCTGAGTGTTTATATAGCTCTTTATTAAAACAATGTTCCATGCATTCAACTGTAATTTCTTCATTGTTCAATTCACTGAAACAATTTCTGACATTTGGTCAACACTTACATTAATATTAATAGAGATGCAACTCAGAAAATATGAAGGAGGTTAAGGTGATTTTATTGCATATTTAAATAAATTTTCATGGTGCTGGAATGCAAAACCATGTCTCATGCATGAAAGATATGTGTTTTCCCATTGAACTACATTCCCATCAGTTTGATAGTTATTGGTCAGAAGCAAGCAACGGTTTTGTAAGAAAGAAACTGGGGTAGGTATGGATTTTTTGTTTTGTTTTGATTTTTGTTTTGGAGTCATATCCAATGTACTCAGTGGTTATTCTTGGTTCTTTGCTCAAAACATGCTCCTGGCAAACTCCAGATATTATATGGGATGTTGGGGATTAAACGGGTCTGTTCCAGTCTGCCACTTGCAAGGCAAAAGCCCTACTCCTGTGGTAACTCTCTGGCCCCCCAAGGGACATGTTTTAATTTTTTAAAAATATTGTCTCATGGAAAATTACAGGGAATATTTAAGATGTAGGAAATAAATATAAGCTTGGAACCAAATTGGTAACAATTGCCGAAATAGTACAGAACAAAGTATATAAATGATTGGATAGTTAAATTATAGTCAAATCTTAATTTATGATGTCATGATGATGAATGTCTGAGATTGGTTAGATAAAGATGGCCAAGATTTGTTCTGCTTATTTGCAGAAGTCCATTGATTGCCATTAAATGGAGATAAGGATTAATAACACTTGGGTAAATGTCAACTGTAGGCAACATAAGATAAAAACAACAATTCTCAACTGCTATATTAAAAAGAAAACTTGCTAGGCTGGAGAAATAGTACAGGTAAGACTGACCTGCTTAAGGACAACCCAGTATCACATAAGGTCCCTAAGCCCCATCAGGAGAGATCCCTGAGCCTGGAATAACTAGGTCTCCAAACCTGCCCTCCCAGACAAACTAAACATAAATGAAAAAGAAAAACTTTCTCTCTGATAATACGTCAATAGTCATTATCTAGCAAACAATACTACACAAAATCTTTCTGAAAGGGTCACCTTTAAAGTAGGTTTAGGTTTGAATGTAATAATTTTAAATGGTAGGATATATATCATTATAGTATATCATATGGTCATAATACTACAGATCCTGTCAAAAATGTAGACTGATACAGAATAAACGTTCACTTCCCTTTAAGGGTGCATGTTTCCCATCACCTGTGTCCCCAATATCCTTCTCACTCTCCCCCTGTCCTTCTCCCAGAGGCAGACATTTCCTTTCACTGTCCTTCTCTTTTCTTCTCTATTTATCTTTCTCCCTTTTTAATATTGTGGTTTACACTATTGTTAATGAAGGATTCCATTTATTATTCCCTTTCAAGTACTCCTTTTTCTTCATAATAATCAGTTCTAACTATCATTGACAATTATATCATTTTCTATGTTGTCTACATTACTAGAAATTTAAGGAGATTAATGAAAACTTCTGTTCTGACTCAGAACTTTAAGAAGGCAGCTCATTACATCACCGTCGTATCATCTAAAAGTCCAATAAACTAGAAAATTTATCTGTTTGATGAGCAGTATGCCTTAGAAGTGGCTTTGTTAAAACCACTATCATAGTACATTTTTCAGAGGTTGGAAAGAGCTCTTGTGAAGTATCCTTGGGGAGTCTTTGTAACTTTCTCATGACAGTAGCTAATGACAGCAATGAGATACCCATGCAGATCCTATTTTGAGGCTTGTTTTTTGGAACTCCCAAAGACAGAATCTGTTGAGATATCCTCTCATGGGATATAGTCTGTGTCATAAAAGTTATTTCAGCATTTTTCATCCTCTCTGACTTCCCATGGATATCTATTGTTATTGTTTGCAGTATATTTTGAAAATGAAAACAATCAGGTTGAAGAAAAGGTCTACTGTTTGTATTTGTGGGCATAAATGTGGAATAAATATATATATACAACACGATGAATGATATTTTGTATCATTTATCTTCACTGTGAGGAGAGATAGTGTAAGTCACTGATGACTAGGCTAGTCCTGATTCATCTTTCATCGCTATAATTATGAAGATAAATGCCACATTCACACAGTTATCAAATGTCCTTTCTACCACAGAGATTTAGATCAGTTAGGGGGTCAATCTGGTAGTAGTATTTGAAAAACAAGAAAAATGTGTATGAATCATATCATTTTCCCACTTATCTTGACACACAAAGTTACTAATCTAGGGTACCACTCTAAATGAAAAAGATAAGTATGTGGCACGTATGATATGCTTTATGGATTACACTCATGATTCACCTTAAATGTAATCTAGATATTGATTCATTTTCAAAATTTTAGATTTATTTATTATATTCCATGGCTTTGGGCAGATTCATCACATCACATATGAGTTTGTTTCATAGATGGCCATAAGAAAGGCAATGTAAAAAATAAATAAATGGGGCCGAGCAGTGGTGCACGCACTAACCTAGAATAGACAGCAGTTCTATCCCCCAGAGTCTCATATGGTCCCCCTAAGACCGGAGCTATTTCCTAGCACATAGCCAGAAGTAACCCCTGAGCCTCCAAAACCAACCCCCCCAAAATAACCAACCAAATAAATAAAATACTAAACAAGTGACTAATTTTTGACAAATAGTCTCATGACTGTAAAACTGTTAAGCTCTATAATTCAAATAACAATATTTGAGTTTGCTATTGTTAAAAGAAAAAATATGGAGCTCTTAGTTTTCTGTGATGTCTGCATAGTTGAATTGTAAATTTTGGGGAGAGGAAGTGGGTAAGTAACAGATAATTTTTGTTTATGAACCCTGTTTTAAGTTAATAATAATGACCCTTATAACAGTATATATGTTAAACGTGTTTTATATTTGAAACATTGTTATTTAAAAGAGTCAATTATAGGGTTTCATAAATTCATAAATCCAATGCTCTATCTTTTACCAGAGTATCAGCTTTTCTTCACCATAATCTCCCTCTCATTCCACCTTTGATAAACTCAGGTCTATAGGTCAATTCTAATATTCTTTGGAAGAGTCAGTGGCTGTCAATTCCTTCTAGAATTTAGTAGAGGAGCTAAACTATTTTTCTGTTGGCAGTTGGCAGATGTGGCCAGAGACTTATAGGTCTTCAGGTGTTGCTTTGCAGGGAATGGTTGTGGCCTGCATGCATTCATGAAAACCGGAGTTTTTAGCGTATAGTTTGGTCCCACTTAAAAGATTCATTTACTCAAATGATTTGAGTTCAGACACTGAGCTATGCCATTTCTGTAAGAGGATTTTCTATGAAGCTTTGGACTTCTGTGGCTTCAAGCAGAAAGGATAATCTGACCATTCTGGGAAAATTTCAGGGTTTACACTGGTATCAGACTACAGTACCTGGGAAGAGTCAGCAGTTATCATTTTCTTTTGGAGTCAGCAGTCAGCTTTTTGTTTTTTAGTAGAAGGGCTGGACCACTTTTCTCCTTTGCCAGTGATGCCCCTACTCCACCTCCTGCCCAACAATAGGGTCTCTTGATGATGAAAATGGTAACTCTGGGACCGGAGAAATAGCATGGAGGTAGGACATTTGCCTTGCATGCAGACGGATGGTGATTAGAATCCCGGCATCCCATATGGTCCCCCGAGCCTTCCAGGAGTGACTTCTGAGCAAAGAGCCAGGAGTAACCTCTGAGTGCTGCTGGGTGTGACCCAAAACAAACAAACAAACAAACAACAAGAAAATGGTAACTCTGGGTTTAGAGTTGAGCTTAGATACTTGGAAGAAGACATATTTATTGAGCATACTCCATGGCCAATCTAGATTTGTTCATGCAATTGGAATAGTGATTTTTCCCAGTGAATTATCTATTGTTATGAATATATATGCTATTAGGCAGGCAACTGAAATATGTGTGCTAACACAAAAATCATTAGTAGTTATTTGATAAATATTTCTTTGTTTTCCACATTCTATTAAGGTATCATTAATTACAACTGTTGATGACAGTTTTAATCATGCAGTAGTCTAACATCACACCTACTACCCAAATATTTGCTCCTTTTAACAGTCCTAAGACTAAATATCTTTTTAATTATTTCCATAGGGAATTCATAATTTAATGTGTTTTAGAAAATTAAGAGAGGCAAAGATTTTACAAATTAAGAGAGAAAAATATACCACAAGAAACCCTGGAATAATACATGGCAGAAAGTTATAGAACCCTCTTTTCTATAACATATTGGTGTTCAAAAAATTATACTAGGCAAAGGAATAGGCTGGGGCTCCTAGGATTTAACATATTTTGTTAACACATATTTAGTTGTTTTTTCCAAACTCAATTACATTATCGAATCTTCTTATGTCTTAATTTGATCTTATAAACTACTTTATCTTATAGTCTTTTTTGTCCACCTTCTCTCATTATGAAGGGGTAGGATAACATACTGAGAATGTTTTTCAAGTGATGGTGTATACTATAAACAAATATTGAACTCATTAGTATTTTTTATTTTAGAAATAGATAAATTATTGGAAAGTAGAAGGGAAAGGAAGAAAATATCCCTAGTAAAGGGTGAGAGTAGTATAGAACAAAATTTTTATTAACATCTTTCTTGAAGTGAATTTTTAAAAAATAATATGTAAAAGATTAAGGTAATGCGTATCCATAATATTTATTTTCCCATGTTGGTATCATTTTGATATGGCAAGGAATATTCAGCATCAGTTGATATTTTTGTAAAATCAAGTAAACTATTTTCCAAGTGTTTAGAACAGTGTTTTGGGAACAGATTGATATAAAAAAGCTGGTGGTCAATGTAGAATAAAAAAATGAATAGTTTGGAGAGGAAGATAGACTTGATGATTCTATGGTTTTGTGAAGTGATGGGGAACAAGGAACTGTCTTTTGTTAAACTTAAGATGACATCAATGTTACAATGTTGGCCTTTGCCTGTATTTCATCTTCAGTGAATGGGCATCCATTGTATTTTTCTTTTCTTTCATCTGTGATTTCTCAGTTCTATACTAGTTACGTGATGTACTGAAACATCCTTAGGTAAAGAAAGGAGTGATAGCTTATCAAAAACTGTGTAGTATAATATATTTTTTAGTGTTTACCCACTTTTACTATGAAGAAAATAAAGTATAATAAGGGAGTAATGAGTGTTTGGACAAAGGAAAATATCTATTTTAGGACAAATATGTAGGGGAGGCCTTTTAGAGCAGATGATATGAGGAGATAAAGAAAAAAATGAAAAGGATGCAAATCATAAGATGTCTAAATGAAAGGTGGTATCATTGACATGTGAATGCAGAAGTAACTACAGATCTGTTTGGCTAAAAAGGAATCAGAAAAGCTAAATAGCAAATGCAATGTTCCTAAGAAGCTGCGTGCTTTTTCTTATTGGAGGAATAATAAGGAGTCAGTGAGATGAGTAGGAGTGATAATGATAGTTGAATAAGATAAGAGATCTTATTTTGTTTTGTAGCAGCAAAAAATAAAATCTCATGAGTCAATGGAAGATTATTCAGAAACAAAAGAATTCATTGAGCATTGAGTGAAGAGTGAATTTGTTCTGACTCTCATCTTTAAAAGATCCCTCTCCTAAATGATAAAAAATCTTAGGAAATACAAGAATAGGAGCAAGGACACCAGCAACTGGATCAGGCTAATGGATTAATCAATTATCTAGAGAAGTGGTTTCTAACTCTGCAAACTAGCACCAGCACAGATAAATGTACTTCAACTCCATAGAAAAGTTACTGTTGTTTCACACACAGTACACTTGCATGGTGTAGTTCTGTTGTAAATATTGGCCTATAAAATTTATTTATAAATTATTTTTTGAACTATGTTTTATTATTTTTCCCTAAGTGGTCAGTGAAAAATTTCTCCAATGATATACAGTTCTCAGGTGTAAAAAGGTTAAAAATATAATGAAGTTGTGAATATATGGAGATGAGGCAAATGACAAGACTGTTAATATATAGGATTTCCAACATATAGACAAAAGAGATAAAGTTATAAAGAACAGTGTTAATAGGATTCACAAGAAGCTTAGGACCAAAAGAAAGGTGAAAATTTAAGGCAGCTTCAATTTGAGCTACTAAGAGAATGACTTTTGGAATTAAAATTAAAGGAGGGTGGGCAATAATGAATGGATGAGTAGACTTATTATTAGAAGGTTCTTTTTAAGAGATAAAGTTGGCCTTGGAATCAAGAGCTCTATTTTTGTGAGGTTGATTTTCAGTGCATCCAAATAGGAATTTTGAAAACGATATCTGAATCTCTAGCTCTGCATTGCTGGATAAATCTTGGGCAGTCTTCAGTTTATAGCTAATGTTTGAAGATATCGAGTATTTACCTAAAGTATGAATATAGATGAAGAACTTCACTAAGTGGTGTACCCAAAGGTTAGTGTCTAACCTTTTTCAAATGGAAAGTAGATCTAGCAGTGAATGATAAGCAGAGTGACCAATGAAAGAGTCTAAGAATGGATAGTGCTTTTCTAATAGCTAAGTGTAGCTCTATATCAGGAAATGGGGATTGGTCCTTTGACAAATGTTGCTTATTTATATCTAATATTAGAATGAAAGTAGAGCTTCTTGACTTAATAATGAACCTAAGTTCTCACCTCCCACCTATACTTTGTGACTCTCAAAACATGCTTTGTTAACTTATCCTCACAGTATTATAAATTATTATGTAATAATTTAAATAACTATAATTTTGAATTTTATACATTATTATATCTTGCTCTCACATTATTATAAAACCCACACACCTTAATATATACTTCATGTTTTGCTGCAGTGTAGATAATACTTCTTAATTCAAATCATGGTATTGGGACATATTTTCTATAAGATAGAGTTGCAGTGCTTTGCTAAAATCAATAACAAAAATTCACAGATCATCTAAATAAATTTCAATTACATTCACCTTAATTATATAATTTATTATCCATGCATTATTTTGGGGTTAAATCTCTTACATTATGTTTCATAGAACGCAATCTAAAATAAAACAGCAAAATAATCAATCAGTTTTGAAACTGACACCATCAGATTCTGACACCTTTTTCTTTTTGGCTTCAATCACAGACCCACAATTCATTCCTCCCCATTCCTTGCCTTCCTGTTCTTTCTCATTATCCTCAGAATGATTGATTTCCATATCTGCATTGGTCTCTAGGTGTTTATTACTATTAATATGAAATTTTCCTATCTCTTGTTGATTTTATTCTTTATAGTTTGTTCAGTTTGTACCTATATTTTATGGAAATGAAAACTGTTAGTGTATTATATACTGCTTAGGAAAACACAAGCTCTTTATCTTTGTGCTTCCTTATTTCATGCACTTACTTTTTGTTTTTGTTTTTGTTTTGGAGCCAAACCTGGCAGCTTTCAAGAGTTACTTCTGGCTCAGGGGTTACTTCATGCACTTACTTTATGGCCCTCCATCTCAGATTCTAATTTCTAACCTGTCAGTACCTTGGGAGTGGGAGGAGAATGAGATGGGGAACATGGAGGAGGAGAAGGAATCTATCTCAATTGTTCATTAGATTTGGTGTGTGGGGGCGAGGAAGGTTAGGAGGCCAGGGGGTGTTGAAAATCCCAGTCGAAATTTTCCAGCAAATGTCTTCTTCAAACTTCTAATATCTCACTTGATATTAATCGTTCAGTGTATTCTGTTAAACCACTTCCTATCCAACTTCAAAATCCATGATTTTATTTGCTCTAAAGAGATGGTTCTGATCAGAACAGTGGATCTGAGAGAAAACGTGACTTGCTTAAGGTCATGCATTCAATAAGTGGGAGCCAAGTAGAGACAACAGATCTTCTGACTCCAAATGCACTTTTTTATTGGCATTAAATGCTTTGTTCAAAATGGCTAGTGGTTAAAATAGCTGCCTTGGCTATCTGCCCAGGAAGAGTGCTATAATACAGTAGTGAGTCAATAAATATTGTCACCAATGTTGTCAGTGGTGATGGTAGTGGCAGCAGATAGAGAAATTGCTGAGTTGTCCTAATGGATATTTTCTTTTTTTCTTTAGATTGGCAAACAACACATTGCCTATTTACAGCATAGAGACCACAATGGAGAGCTAGGTGGGTGATGATTTATGCTAAATCTTTTCCACAATATGCTGAACACGACAACTGCAGTTAATGTGAAGTGGCTCATTATACACTGTCAAATCCAATCACAGCCATGACTGGCTTTGCTAGCACGAGCAACTTGTGGAAGCCCTGGCACTGGAACCACAACCGAATTTCAACGAATAGGCTGCAATATAGCTGAAAAGACAAATTCACTGAGTCATATTTGCAAATGTCTTGTATGTTTCTCTTTGCCAGTTTAGAAACAACCTTCCTGTTCCCAGCCTGACACCGGAGATGACTCTCCCAGGGATTCACTTCTCTTGTGAGTGCTTCTTCTTTTGGTCATATTTTCTGGGTTAAGGATTTGGTAAGGGTGGCTGTGAGTCAGGAGTAGAGCTGGAAATGTAACTCTAATATGGAAATCATCCCAGATCTGTCTCCTCACTT
Organism: Suncus etruscus; assembly: GCF_024139225.1. NCBI lineage: Eukaryota > Metazoa > Chordata > Mammalia > Eulipotyphla > Soricidae > Suncus > Suncus etruscus. The sequence goes on along the minus strand of NC_064856.1, from coordinate 89,812,333 downwards.
AAACATTTACCAGAATGTCATGTCAAATTCCATGCCTTTAACTTCTGCCACAGAACTGAACCTGAATATGAAGCTTCTGCAGACATAAAGAGATTGGGAGGCAGAATTCAGAAACATTCACTTTCTGCTCTATGACTTACTATCAGAATATTTTATCTCTATTGAATTACAATAATCTGGAAGGCAAGATCCAGAATTGAAGTTGAATCAAATCTCTATGAACCATGGTAGCCCCTTTGCAAATATTTATAAATAAATTAAGCACAATAATTTTTTAAAGTTTTATAATTCATTTCCAATTGGGACTTCATCTTTTTGTCATGCATCTTCTAACATAGTGTCCTATACATAGTTGGTTGAAACTATGTTTATTGAAGGGCGTAAATGATTCCACCAATCTGATATTTCCCTCTGATCAAGTTATAGGCTCAGCAAACCTTTTTCAACTACCAGAGAGTGAAAAGTAATGCTTCCAATCTTTCTTCTTCAGGCTAGCAGGAATAATGCATTAAAAAGTGGTTGTTTATTTTTGGAAGGAAAAAGCTAATCTGAAGCTATTTTCTTTATTTTATATTCAAATGTCTATAAAATGAAAAAAAAAACACTAGAGACCTATTCATTGCTCACAAATGACTTATGGGGTAATAATGTTCTTGCTTTTCCAGCTGTGCTGCACTTTGGTACTATCCAGGGTTTAATTGAAAATATGCTGTGACCTTGGTTTTGTTCACTGGGCATGGGAGGGTATAATTGGCATGAGGCCTCTGAAGAACTCCCTTTTAACGAATGTCATTTGGCTAATTTGGGGTTGCCTGTGGGAAATAATGTGTGAAGTCCTGTAGAACAAAATGCATTTTATCTACATGCAGTTCACAAGAAGCTAATATATTATTTTAAAATAACTTTTTATTTAGCCATACCTATTTGTTAAATTCTAAATCCTGTCAGGTTGATAATAGTATTGTCTCTAACAGTCTCATGTTTCATCATAATTAAATAAACAGCTTGTGAATTGCAGTCCAAAAAACGTCTGTGTTCCACTCTTAACTTAAGGGGTTTCCATAGAAACCATGGGCAGCAAGTTTAACTGACATTTTTTTGGACTAGAGGCAATATGTAGCATTGATAGCTCTGAGTTTTTCCCTCTGTCACTCTGTATATGCCTCATTTTCTTCCTTTGACCCTTGCAATGTTCTCTCCCCCTGAATCGTCCTCTCTTTTCCTCCTCCCGTTTCTCTTATTAGCCATGAGGAAGTAATTTGGACTCAGTTAGATTTAACAAATGCAATAATACTAAAATGAGCTCTGATACTTAAGTGTAATTGTGTTATTAGCTGGAAATGTTTTTCTTCAAAAATAAAAGAATTGAGAGTGAAGTCTACTCAAGGAGCACACACTGGCCGCCAGTTGAAAATTTGCAGCATGCTTATCAGAGTCAACATGCTATCCCCAGCTATAACCAACTTTTCTTGCATTTATTCCACTCATTTCTGAGTTTTTCCTGTATCCTAACATATCTTTTAAATGGGGCACAAAATCAAAGTTTTGATAATTATATTCTGAAGGAAGAAACTTATTCAGCAAAGGAAAAATCATGCTTTGGGTTGTGTAACTACTATGTACTTTTTATGTTGTTCCATTTAAGTAAATGGGTCTTCCATTTAGAATATCATAACAAAATTCATCGCCAGGTACTATCTTGGAAGGAAAATATAGGAAGAATCAATCGTTGAATTTCAGGGTCTACCACTGGCTGTAAAGCCAGGAGTGTGTCTCTTAGCAGTTATGTCTTAATTTCCCCAAGACAAAATGAATATGAGTACTTCTAAGAAACGTAGTTTCCCTAGAATTAGGTATAATAATACAGCCAGGACAGACTATTAGTGGTATTTTTCTATATCCCTTTAGAAATTAAGGAAATGAGTCACCAAATTAGTAAGTCACTTATCTAAAGCTGCATAACTAGTACAAAGCTTATCTGTACAGTACCTTGGTTTAATGGCACGAATTCAGACAGATATAAGATCAAAACATTACTAATTGTGTGATTTACAGTAAATGGTACACTAAGAGAATATTTACTTCATTCATTGATAAGTACTAAATTAAATTGTCTCTATAAAATAATCATAGCATGTTGCCCTGTTGAAAGACTCTGCCTTCCTACCTCCACTTTCTGATTTATTTTGTTCCAAAATATAATACACTTGCTTTTTAAAACTATCATATATTTCATAAATTGTATAAAATTACTTTGGTCTCAAAGAAATAAAAAGACATAATATAATGCCCCTATTGCTGGTTAGGAAAAATATTTTTTTATTGACAATGTATGTGTACAGTTAATGAAGTAGATCTTGTACTTGATTCTTTAAGAATTGTTATTTATTTTTAAATTCAATTTAATTTTTGGACTAAAGATCTTTGTTGTGTAAGCATATGATTTCACCACAAAACTAAACAGTGTGTTCATCTATCTTTCCCCAGGATACCAGTGCTACTCTTTTTCAGTAACCACTCCAACTCATTTGTATTGATTAGTTCTCCAGTATTGTTTTTGTTTTTTTTGTTGTCACATTACTATATATCTTTAAGTTCCAATATCATTCTGTACCTATGGGTTGTTACTTTAATTAAAGCCTGAAAAATTGATCATATATTTTGTCAATCTTAATTTATTATTTCATTGGTTTACCTAAAGAAATATTAATGATTTAATGAAATAATTAACCATCAACATATCATATATATTCTTCAGAATCCATGGAATCTTTTCAGTTCATTTTTGCTACCTCTAATCTTGATAACATCATTTCTGTGGGCAGAAGCTAAGGATTGTTTTCATTAGCCTTATTCTTTTTCTGGGTTTTGTACATGTAAATGAAATCATTCAATATTTGTCTTTCTCCTTCAGAAATTACCGTATTTTCCGGCATATAAGACAACCGGCTATATAAGACGACCCCCTAATTTCACAGTTAAAGCATAGGTTTAGGCCTATATTTGCTGTATCAGACAGAATGTTCCTGTGCTGTAACTGTATCTTCCACAGTGAGCCAATCACAACAAGCAAAGGTCCAAAGGTTATACTGTAATAGACGTCCTCTCTGACTCTAGCCAATCTGAGCAGGCTTTTTACAGTGTAGATTCGGATACAGAACACTGTATAATTTGCATGCATAAAAAACCTGCTTCGATTGGCTGAGTTAGAGAGTCTGTCCAACCAGCCTGGCCAGTGATTGATGCAGGATCGAGTTGGAAAATTCGTTTTATGGCATTATTCAGACAATTTTAGTTTAGCAGCATATTGAAACATTTTTCGGGATATACTCGGCGTATAAGACCACCCCTGATTTTCGGTTGACTTTTTTTTTGTTTCAAAAGTCGTCTTATACGCCGGAAAATATGGTACTTTTATTTTTAATTTGACATGTATCATCACAAGTTCTAAGACTTAACACCAGAATTTGATGTTCATTTTCTAATTAATGAGTTGTAAGAGGAAGAATCTTCTAGAATGAAAGTAGAAATGAAGGAGGAGGACACTTACTAAGACTATTTGTAGATACTATCAGGCTATATCCAAGGAATCAAAGGGAAATTAAAAAATGTAATTCTCAATTCTAGGGACAGCACCCCCCAAATAAAAACATTGATTTTTTTTAAATTGAAGTAAGCTTTACTTAGAAATCAGAATGGAGTAAGTGTGTGGGGTTAAAAAGTAGTAAAATATTAATCAAAAATATCAGTGAGCACCCAGTGAATTCAGGAAAAACTACACAACTAAGGCATTGTGATCAGATGTGATTGTTTAAGAGGAGTGACCGTCAAATTGACATATACTTGTGCATACCCACAAGCACACACACTTATGCAGAATTAGACAAAATGAACTTTTTAAATTACAATAATCTTATTTCACCAGGGAGTTCATACTAAGATATAGCATTCTGATTCTGCCACTTGTCCTTGTTGTATGCTTGTGATTGCCTTATTATTAGAACCATTGCATGTTGTATTTGAAAAAATCCCTATACACTCCTTTCTACATAGTGTGAATATTAGTTTAGAAAAAATTAAGGAATATAATCTCTAAAGCCAATTAACCAGACATATAATCATAATGTCACCTCACAATGCTTGGAGTGCATATGAATAGGTAAAGGTGCTACAGAAAATATGTTGAGGCTATGTGTCACTTGCCACTCTTATACATAAAAGATGACATATGGCACTGCCAAATGAGTGAACTGTGACCCTGTTCTTCTTGTTCAATGACAGTGAATAATAAATAAAATTTTATAGAATATTTCTTCAATGCTCCAATACATCTTTCAGTGGATTTGAGTTTGGTAGAGGAGATAAGAAAAGGAATTGCTCTAAATTCTTTAGAGTCAACATTTTGACAGCTCAAAGAAAAAGGTGGAGGTGGATAAAATTTTGCTTATAAGGAGAAGTGGGTAAACTACTGCTGTTTTGGAAGTGTCATCATTATATCTTTCTTCATCTATCTTCCTTTTCTATTCACATCACATTTTGTCACCTAAATTAAGGTACTAGCATCACAATGTTTTTTGTATTTTTAAGTTTTCTGTGACATGTATTTTTCATTATTTTATTAATTTTACTAATTTATAACAAAATATATGAATGTATGTAGTATCTTTGTAATGCATAAAAAAGAGAAATATGTTATCAATGAAATAAAAAGAGTACTAGGAACTAGGCAAGATAAGTATGGCAATCATTATATCATAATTCAATCTTCTATGATGCATATTTTGTTACAATATTTTTGTTTTGTTTTTGGCTGTGCTCAGGGCTTACTTCTAATTTTGCACTCTAGACTACATTTGGTTCCATGGATTGAACTTGGGTCAACCACATTCAAGGCAAGCAATCTACCTGCTGATTGTTCTTTCCAGCTCTTTTAACACTTACATTTGCTTGTTTATAATAAATACATTATTTAATTAAATCACCATGAGATACTACATTATAAAGTTGTTTATAAGTAAGTTTTAGTTATACAATGTCCATTATCCATTCCTTCATCAGTGAACATTTCCTGCCACCAATATCAATGTCCCCAGTTCCCCTGCCTGCCTCTGTGGTAAATATTTTTCTTCTCTCTCTCAAAATATTGTTTGTTACTGCAATAGTGTTATGTTTATCACTTTTATTTTTTTCTATCAGTGCCCTGTTCTTATCCAGAGTGATCATTTCCAATGATCATTATCTTCTTGGTTTCTTTCCTGTTCTAACTACAATCCCTACTTGTTTTTGGCAAGCTTCTTACAATGGACTGGTTCTCTTGACCATCACTTCAATTGTGCTTGGATATTAATAATATGATATCCTTTTTTAATATTCCACAAATGAGTATGATCATTTTATGTCTATCCCTCTGACTCATTTTTTTCAGCATAATATTCTTCATAGCCACATATACAAGCAAATTTTATGACTTTACTTTTCATAACAACTGAGTAGAACCACATGGTTTCTCAATCCACTCATGTGTTCTTGGGCACTTGGGTTGTTTCCAGATTCTGGCTATTGGGAATAGTGTTTCAATTAACAAAATAAGGCAAAGGGCTTTCATAGTTGTGTTTTGGGGATTTTGGGTATATTCTTAGGAGTGGTATTGCTGGGTCATATGGAAACACATTTTCTAGTTTTTTGAGAAATATATATATATATATATATATATATATACAATTTTCAAAAAAGGCTACTAACTTTAAATATGAGTCCCTTTCTCCCCATATCCATGCCAGCACTGGTTGTTCTTATTCTTTTTGATGTGTGCCAATTTGTGTAGCGAAATTTTTATCCTTCTAGTATTCCTTTGACATATAAACACCACCTATTATATTTACTTTATAGAAAAAAGAATGTAGCCCAGCAATCAGTATCAATAATTGACATATTAAACTTGGCTGTTATCTTTATATTACCATTAATCAGATCATTCTCTCTAAAGTGCATTTTTTCAGAAAATAGAGACAAATAGAATAAGTAACCAAAAAGTAATGTTTATTAAAAACACAAGAAAAGTGTTTTAATAATGTTTACATAGAGATTTTCCTTGGCTTTCACTGTTATTCTCTTAAGGTTTTAAAGAAGACATTGTTCCTTATCTCATTTTTACACATTTCTAATTCTTCTCCTATTTGTAAATTAGGCACCATAGACAAATCAATATATAAAAATACAAGGAGTTTTTAATTCTACACCAAGATTCAATTAAAGTTTGTTCATATAGGTGCTGAGTCCACATTGCATTATTCAATGTTAACTGATAGCAAATCTGTTATGAGAGAATGCTTTGCAGAAAAGTGAACTTGGTTCCAATATGCATGGCTCTGTTTAACATGGCACCTAGGAAAAAGAGGACTGTCTAAAGGAAATAAATACTAAAAATCCAATTCCCAAATGTCTGCATTTGTCATATAATTTCCACTTTTGTGAGCACTAAAGGAAAACAAAGAAATCAGTGATTTCAGTCATTTCCATTATCTGACATGTCATCGCCAGGTTTTCCTATTTATGCAATGTTAACGGTGTTGCGGCTACTTGAAACCAGTTCCACTTCCAATTAGGAGGCCATCCCTCTATCTACATTCTGATTAAATGACGTTGCCTGGAAATCACACAGTCTACTCTGTTTCCTCCTCTTGTTTAGATTGCATAAGCACAGACTCAATTAAAGAAAATTTCCTTATCAGTTTTTTGTGGGTCATTTTGGTGAATTTATTAAACTCTTAAGTCATGCTGAAAACTGGAAGGCAAGTGGTTCTGAGATCTTCATAAGGACCAGGATTAGATCTCCTAAGCTTATTCTGTTGTTTTAAAGAATGAAATACACGTAAATCTGAAAATAGGGCAATCTCTGACAGTTAAGAAAGCAAGGGAGTCAGTGAAGTATAAAGGGAGACTCACAGAGAAAGGATTATACAGCAGAGAAATCAAGTCACTGGGTGTGGTCCAAAAACCAGAAATAAAAAGAGAGATTTAGTATGATTTAGTTTATACTCTCATTATTTTGTATCTTTATTACTCAAATAATAGAATTGAGTCTTAGAATACACATCTCCCTATCTGCATCCTATAACATTCAAATTTACTTTTCCATAAATATTCTTCCCATTTCCCTACTGCTTTCAAAAATATATAGAAAGATAAAGATACTATACTTAAGATAAAAGTATTTATTGCCAACTCTATGACTTAATGAAGAATAGAAACTATTGACTATGGTTTACAGTCATATTGTTTCACTTATTCTACTTTAATCCTCTTATTTTCATGACATATTTCATAATATATTCTTAATAGAAGTTTTTTGTGCTATTTGCTGTTCTTTGTTCATGCTCTTGGCATATATTTTCAACCACAACATATATACCTAGTTTCCTTCTCATTTTACCCCTCTTATTTCCTTCCCTTTTCTTCCTACCATTTTTCCTGTCCCTAATCCTTATTAGTGTGAGCTTCTAAAATATGTTGCCTATTGCACTTTCTTCTTTTATATTATAGTTTTCTCTTTACTCATTCATAAATTCTACTCTGGTGAGCTTGCGTGGTGTACTTGACTCTAAGTGGCATTTAGTAAGCAGTCAACAATTAATGTGGAGGAATAAATGCCTATTTTCCTCTCTTAGAATGTGTATCTAAGTCAATGTAACCTCCTAAATCCACACCCATCAAGCATTTTCTGACTTTCTAGTCTACTGATTCTACCCCAAACACTAATATAATCATAATTACCTACATGTTATTCAGTATAGCCATGTGTCAGGTCAATTTAACTTATGGCACTGTTTTTTTTTTTTTTGTTAGAATGGTCTCACTCAGTGAAATATTCCAAATAATAGATGATGGTAAACTACTGAATAGGAAGAGTTCTCTCATAGATAAAGTTCATGGAGGGTTAGGAAATAGACTCAGTCATATATATTTTAAAGTTGATATAGCATTAAGACAATATTTTCCTAACATTTTACTAAAAATTATTTCAGATATGTTTTTATCTTTTTAGATAAAACAGATATGTTTTTATGTTTTTATTAATTCTCTGTGGATATATACATAGAGATGCACACAAAATTATATATTAATATGTATTTATGTATGTATATGGATACTATTAAGGAAATAAGTGATTTTACTCTAACAAACAGAAGAAAGTGTGTGGTAAAATTTTTGAGGGTGGTTTTAAAGTATGAATGGTTCTCTATATGATTTATTATATTCCATTTAACTTGCTTGATCATTTATTTTGTAGTACTTAATACACAAATACATATGCCCTTTAAATTTTATTGTTTCTTGGTTGTTTTTAATTTATAAAACTATGATAATTTGATGTATACATAATTATGTATGTATACATATATATTTAATACATATATAATGCATGTTCTAAGTATTAAGAGAAATTGGTGGTTAATAGTTATCAATTCTTCTTAGGCTGAATTCAATTTATTTAATCATAAGGAACATTATTATACACTTCACTACAAACATTTTCTAGTTACCTGGCCAGAGTCTCATGTAAAGATGGCTTATTTATCTTCAGAGAACAAATTCATTATTTGCTTTGATATAACCTGGACAAAAACTTACTAAGTGTAACTAGCAATATAAATGTAAATAGATAAATAAAATAATTACCAGTTGCCTCTGAAAACTGATAAGATGAGAAGAGTGACTTTTCCAGATGTTGATGAAATAGAAGTAGAGATGTTCAACCTTTTATTGACTCTTTTATTTTATGTTAATTTTTGCTTTTTTTGATTTAGACAGATATTATAGAAAAGATCATGGAATTGTATAACCTGAGAAACTAAAATGTATGCCCAATTTCTTCAGCTTGATTTCTTCTAATATTAGATTTAAGAGAGAATGGAGATTCTTATTGGAATTTTGGTTACATTACTTTTAAGGAAGTACTGTATTTTTTCTTACTAATATATGCCCGATCTTCCCCTAATGTTAATGTGCATGATATTGTCTCATTTAATATTATTCATAATTATAAGAATATCCTAAGAGATTGAGAAGGTTAATATTTATAATCACTTTACCAGTGCATACATAGTTTCCTTTGGGAAGTATAGTGAAATGAATATTCTGGACAGGGAAGCTCCCATCCCTTTTATGTTTAGGAAACTCAAGGACTTTGTTTCATCACATTTCATCCTATTTCTTATATTGACACAAATTTCTAAAAAAAAAAATGACATGGAGTGACAAATTGTCATCTGGAAACTAGTGTTTAAAGTGTGTGACAAGAAACATTGTCACAGGAGAAGACTGAATTTCAAGACTTTTTCCACTTGTCTTGAAGAATGTACTAAAGAATGGAATATAGTTTTCAGCTTATTACAATAAAATATTTGATTTTAGAGGCCGGAGCAGTGGCTCAGTGGTAGGGAGTTTGCCTTGCATGTGGCTGACCTAGGACAGACCATGGTTCAATCTCCAGGTGCCCCATATTGGTTCTCCAAGCCAAGAGCAATTTCTGAGCACAGAGCCAGTAGTAACCCCTGAGGGTCACTGGGTGTGGCCCAAAACCAAAAAAAATTTATTTTAGTAGATCATTATTAGAAAATTTTAAACTCACTAAACACATGAGAAATGAAGATATATAATACAATATCAATTTACTACTTTATTTCATGGACTAAAACAGACCCGTTGAGTACTCCAATCTATCTTTTTCATGTACAGTTTAAACTTTTGGGTAGTCATAAATTTCTTTATTAAAGTGATGCATAATATTCCTATGAAAATACACAATGGCATACATACATACATTTACATAGGAAATTCACAAATGTTTTGAACTCCACTCATGAATGTCAGTGAAGTCCATGGAATTAAACTAGGCATTTTCATGGAAAAGCAAATTACAATTAAGTAAGATGGCTGATGAGACATCAAACTAAGAAAACTTAATTGTATGATTTAAATTACTTTAGCATCAGATTATAATAGTCTGATATATCAATCATTTTCCATAATTGGACTGCAGCTGTCACCAGGTCTAGACAGATAACAATACCAATAAAAACAACAAACAGCCATGAAATATTGACTGTGTATCAGAAATTGTTACACTCCTTCTTTAAGTATGAACCTATATTTAATTTGATATTTCTTTCTGTATTGTTGTGGTGTTTCAATTACCTTTTTCATGTCCTCTCTCAAACTGAGGTTGAAAGCCTCTAGAAGGTCTCCACCCATTTTCAAAGTATTTGACTTCTTTTTTATTTATTTATTTTTTAATTTTGTACCCCATTCTATTGCTTTTTTTTTTCTTCAAACAAAACCACGTAACTCGATTTATCTAGCTCCGCCTCTTAAATAGAGGGGGAAACAAGGGAGGGTACTAGGACCAAACAGATATATGACCACTAATAGTAAGCTAGATAAAGAGGGGTCCACCTACTCTAGCAGCCTGGGGGGTGATGGTGGGGGGTGTTGGTGGGGGTATATGGGTTGCAGAAAGGGAACTGGGATGGGAGGAGGACAAATTTGGTGATGGGTATTCCCCTGATTCAATGTTAATATATACCTAAAATACTACTGTGAAAGATGTGTAAGCCATGATTTCCTAGTTTGCCACCACACAATTTTGTATATCTTGTTTAAAAAGAGTTTTATGTGGGGCTGGATAGATAGCATGGAGGCAAGGTGTTTGCCTTGCATGCAGGATGTTGATTGGAATCCCGGCATACCATATGGTTTCCCAAGCCTGCTGGGGACGATTTCTGAGCTTAGAGCCAGGAGTAGCCCCTGAGCCCTCCCGGATGTGACCCAAAAACAAAAACAAAAAAATTAAATAAAATAAAAAGAGTCTTATGTTCCTATAAACTACCCTTAGATGCTTAGTTATATAAGTTCATCGTGATCTGCTACCACCAACTTTTCTTTAATCCTTTTGTTTTTCTCTTTCTCTAGCTTTTATATAATTTATTTAATCCAGCTATTTTAGAATAAACAAAATAGAAGAAACAAAATAGAAGTATCTGACATTACTTATTGCTAATAGATGGATTTTTACTCTAATTTATTGTTTAGAATTGCCCAATTGCATGATGGTTTTTGGTAATAATCTTCATAGCTTTAATTTATTTTAATTTTTGTTGGGGAAAAAGCAAAAATAATAATCACTCTCCTTTTAACCATTTATTTTAAATTACCAGTCATTTTCATTTTTTAGTTTATATAACAGACTCTACAGTGGACCTTAATATATTTTTTGTTATGGTAAGCTTACATTTCCAAATGAAGGAAATGTGGGCTTCCTTTAGTAATGTAATTTAGGGAATACTTAGAAATGCCTAGATATATTTTCATTCTGAGCTTTAAGAAGTTTAAGATTAAGCAGATTGAATGCAGTCACATCATTTAGATTCAAGCAGATGTGCTAAGTGTTAAAGTCTTGGTGACAGAGATGGAGAAGGCTGCCTTAATACTGCCAATAAGAAAAAGGTTCTGGTAGAAATGGTCACAGTAAATGCAACTCTAAAGCTGGATTCAAGTTGGAAAGCAAAAGCAGGACAATATACTCCAGACCATGCTAAAACAGGAGGAAGATTGCAAAGAGGAAATGTAAGGGTATAATTTTATTTTATTTCTTTTTCTTAAATAATATCTTTATTTAAACACTGTAGCGACAAACAACATGATTGTAGTTGATTTTCAGTCATAAAAAGAACTCCCCCCTTCACCAGTGCAACATACCCATCACCAACGTCCACCATCTCCCTCCTCACCCACCCCTGCCTGTATTAGCGGCAGACATTCTACTTCTTTTAATCATTAACATTTTCATTGTTGTTGTTAATGTGCTTATAATCTCTGATTTATGCTATGATGCTGAATGGTGAAAGACAAAAATCAAAGAATTATGGTAAATCAACACAGAATTTTATGTCTCAAACTAAGGGAATGGCTTTTAAAAGGTCAAATTACACTTTTCCACCACTGTCTACTTGGTACCATTTTACAATGTCTGGACATTGTACAAGCAGGGTTGCTACCAGCAGATAGTAAAAACAATGAGATTTAGTCATTTTTTAAATGCCCAAGGTTTTACTTTAAAAATTTCCCCTGGAAAAGAAGTAGAAGTCAACATTGGAGATAAGGAATATTATTTATTAATTATTTGTGGTCTTTGTACCATGTATGTATGTGTGTGGGTGTGTGTGTTTGGAAGTGTTTGTACATTCATATAACTTGGTATTTGAAAGGATTATTGTGGGAGCTAGAGTGATAGTACAGTGGATAGGGTTTTTGCCTTGCATGTTGGCTGACCAGGGTTTGAAATTTGGCATCTCATATGTTCACTACCAAAGCTGCTAGAAATGATTCCGAAGAATAGAGCCAGGAATAAGCACTAAACACAGGCAGGAGTGGCTCAAAAGCTAAAAAATGACATAAATAAAAATATAAGTGCATGGTTAAAGACAGGGATTATTACAACAGGCATATTTCTCATCAGTGGGCTAAAGATGGGCACTGGAACAATTACTTTCACTCATAGGAAATGAATGTTATATGGAGTTTAGGCTTTTAGCCTTAAGTGTTTGATTATTCATTTTATAAAATCCAACACATAAGCAATTTTATACTAATACAAGCCTGACCCTGAAATCCCAAATCTCACCCTTCAATTTGAAATTCTATCATCTATATTTTATATCTTTATAAATAATCCAACTTTAAACGTGAATTTAATAAAAAATTAATAAACTTTCAGAAATCTTATGCTAAGCATATTTATTTTTCTGCATTATATGAGGATCAACAATTAGAAAAATTTAATTTTCTTTTTAGCCTTGTGCAATTTTTGTCTATCTCTTTGGGTCTGAAGTTCTAATATAATAAATTTGACTCTTTTTCTCAGAACAAGTTGGACCTACTAACACCTGTTCCAGTATATAGCCTCAACTCTCTTTTTTTCTTTGGGTTATTTAAGAGAATTAGAAGATATTTTACACCCATAGAGTTTCTCATTAATAGTTCAAATGAATTACAGGCCAGGAATATGATGATCAAGCTCATCAAACAGGATTTATAGATAATTAGAGTTTCAGCTGATGAGAGTTTTTGTTCTCTGATCTAACTGATCTGCATCCATGGAAATGCCAGTAAATCAAGTCAAGTCTTCCTAATCCTGATGTATATACAGATGCTATGAGAAGAATTAAATCACGGAAACATATTTCAGGGCAATCATGTTATTTTAGGCACATACAGCAGAGGGCATTGTTTGGTCAGACTTAGAATAGGGCTGCTCTACTATCTTTCTGTTTATGAATAAAGAGAAAGAAATAGAAAAAGCTCCCCCATTCTAATCCCTTCTCAGCATCAAAGACTTCCCCCCAACAAAATACAGGAAAGCAAGGAGAAAATAAAATTACTTTTGGATTTGTTTCTCCATATGTTTCTTTCTGACAATAATACCTATGAAAAAATACTAAAAACAAGACAATTATCCAAATATTCGAGAAACTAGTGAGATTCTTAATTAGGTAAATCCTAATTAGGTAAGCCTGGCTACTAAGGATCAATGAGTGAACATTACCTAATTTTGTAAACTTAGTTACCTCTCTACTGCTTTCTTTGCTTGAGCATCCATAATTCATTCATCTTTGTACTTAATAAATGTTTGACAGACTATTTTCTAGGTGAAGAAAATTGAATAGAGAAAAAAGTTTCTACTGAATACAACTTAATATTCCATTGTGATAGACAGGCAATAACAAAAGATATAGGAAATAATCAAATCGTAGGAGCTGATAGGATCAAGGTTAAATATTATGTGACAGACTATCTGATAGAAGATGGACTTTATGATAAAGAGTGTTACATTTAAGGTTATTGTGAATGACCAGAAATGGACACAATGCAGATGCCAAAGGGTGCTTCTTAGAGGTAGAGCAAATCCTAGGCACACAGGTCCAGAACTAGTATTAGTGACAGACAGTTTTAGAGGATTGAAGTAAGGCAGCTGTGATGCATGACAAAAGGTTGGAATAAAAGCAGGCTCAAGTTTTGTGCCAGAAGCCAAAATTATTTGCAATTTATTTTAAAATGATCTGAAATCAGTGATGAAAGTGATTGTGCAAAACGTTAGTGTGCCATGATATGTTGCATGTTATGCTGGGAGGAGCTAACAGCATCCCTTGAACAATACTCCAGGTATGGCCTCTGAGTACCAACAGGTGTGCCTTCCAAACGAACAAAATTACATATAATTTACAGGAGCATTCAATTAGAAAATTGGTATAAAATTATTTATAATTTTAAAAAGCATGCTAAATATTTAAAGAATTGATGATGGCAAAAAAGAAGAGAATGTTTTAGTGAACTAAGTTAGAAACTGAGGAGAGAAAATAAATGGATTCAGTTATATTCTAGTGGTCTAGATGAATAGGTAGGAATAAATAAGACATTTATAAAACAAGAAAGTCCCCCTCCCTTTTTCTAAATTGTGCACCTTGGTCTATGTGATAGGAGAACTTTTGGCGGTGTGGGTGGAGGTCTGGGGGGGTTACCTTCAATAAATGTAATGCTATTGAATTTTCTAGGTCTATCAAAGTTACATCATTGTGCTCAGAGAAGGCCTATTTACCAGAAATTGAAAAGCTAGCGATACTCTGCCAGCCTTGCACTGCTCCTTACTTCATTCTAAATTTGATTTTTGCTTCTACTAGGTGTTGCTAAAATAGATTGGAAGGTCTTTTTATGCTTCGGCACTGATCGAAGGAGGAAAGTGCAGTATACTGTCAAGGAACCCAAACGGAGTGCATTTAGTCATCCGTCCTTTGTGTGCAATTCACAGTGTGGGCATAAACAGCTCCAAAGTTGCACATCAAAGTTTCCAAAATAAAACCTTGCTTGCTCTGTGTGCAATGATATACTCTTTAATGTGGCCACACACAGAAGCTAATTTTCCCTTCACTGGTATTTCATGCTCTACAGGATTTCAAAATAGAGCTGATTAATTCAAATAGATACGCATCTCAATAGTCAGATAATCAAGTTGAAGAACAATTCCAATTCAGTTCTAATGTTAGGGGTGTTGAACATCAAAATCATCTTACTTTTTTTTTTACCAACCACCTTCTCCTTTCTATTTCTTTTATATTTGTGAGGTTTTATTTTTGTTTGTTTTGTTTTGTTTGTTGTTTGTTTTTGGGCCACATTTGTGCTTTTAATTTCTTTTTTGTTGGTTTTTGTTTTGGAGATACGCCCAGTTATGCTTAGGGATTACTCTGGCTATGGGATCAGAAATCACTGCTCTCTTGGGGGACATATGGGAAGTGGGGGAATGAAATGCGGTCCATTCTAGGTTAGGGAATGCAAGGCAAACACCATACCACTTGCACCACTACTCTGGCGCCTGTGCATTTAATTTCTTAAAGTCTCCAAATTGAAACTTCTTAAAGACTTTTCCTATTATCTGGGTCTTCGTTGATTACTAATAATATGTATAGCAATTGAACATGCATATTTGCATTAATATAAATAAGTTTATATGTGCACTCTAAATTTTTTTAGTTACTAAATAATTTATTTGGGGCTTGAGACTATACCTGATGTATAGTAAATATGGATTCCTGACTATGTGTTCAGA
Source organism: Suncus etruscus (assembly GCF_024139225.1). Lineage (NCBI taxonomy): Eukaryota > Metazoa > Chordata > Mammalia > Eulipotyphla > Soricidae > Suncus > Suncus etruscus. The sequence goes on along the minus strand of NC_064856.1, from coordinate 89,796,675 downwards.
GATAGCTTCTGGCCATGCTCTGTGGAACCTAACCAGGCTGGATTCAAACAGAAGGCAAATACCCTGTATTGTTCTGGTATCTTGATGGATAAAATATTATCTCTTTAAGTTCATGTACACTTTATTTTGGATATCTAGTTTTACCATTATATCATAGCTCCAGAAAGAGTATAAAATTAAAGTAGTAAAAATAACTTGTTTTAAGATCAAACTCAGCTGTGCTCAGAGTTTACTCCTAGCTTTAAACTCAGGGCTCACTCCTGGTGGCTCAGGGGACCATATGTGGTCCCACAGATGGAACATGGATTGATGCTGTACTATTTCTTCATCCTAATAATTATAGTTCTACTCTACAGAATATAACAATGAATTAGACACATGTTTTGGATTTAAAAAATGTTGTTCTGCTTAGTTTTTCCTTATCTAATAACATTATAATCACTTCTAAGTTTTAATATTCATATTAAATATATGAATATATATAACATATTGATATATGTTATATCAATCTTTGGGAAAATAAATGTTATCCAGTTTCATTTTAAGAAACTTAGGTTTAGGAAGAAAAATAAAATTACTGGATTACATTTAATTTTCTTCTTAAACCTAAGTTTCTTAAAATTATAACCTTGTTTGGGCTAGAAATATAGTATGGTGGTTAGGGTGCTTGTCTTTTATGAGGCCCTTTGTGTTCTATCCCAAGCACTCAATATTCCTGCCTTTTGCCACCAACTCAGGAATGATCCCTGAGTCCAGAGCTAAAATTAAGCTCTGAGCACTGACAGATATGGGTCAGACGAAAACCACATACGACAAAAAAAAAAATCAAAATAATTTTATCAAAATGTGGCAATGTCAATGTTTAGCTAAAGAGATGCTTGCTGCTAGATGAGTCCTGTTACAGCTATTTCATGGTTGTATCAGTTTCATGTATTTATTTTCCTAGAGGGTCGGCCGTGGGCATAGATTCAAGAGTGTTCTTTTCTCTAAAAATCTGCAGAACTGCATACTCTTGTGTAAAGTTTGAAGAATACTCAACAGAGTTCCAAAGTTAGGTTTCAAATAGAAAAAATCATTTTGTACAACAGTAAATATTTCTAAAATGAGTTTGATTTCAGGTGGTGAGTTTCCTTTAATAATGGTGGCATTTGATGTTTAAAAGACATCTAGAGAAAATACTCCAATAGAAAGTAAGTTCAATATGTTGAGTATTAGTCTCAATTCCTTTCTTATAAAAAAAAAATCATGTTGCCATAGTTTCAGTAGGTACCAGGAGTATTTTGGTATAAGAAATTTGAACTTTTATGTTGTCTTACTTGTCTTGTCTTTGCCACTGGCAAGAAAGGAAAAAGGGAGAGAAAAGTAAAGAAAAAATAAATATAAGACTAGGAGTATGAATATTAAATATGAATACAATTCATATGAATATGAAACAATATTATGCAAAATTCAGTATTTTATACAATAAGAAAACAGGAAAGAAAATTGCAGAAAGAATTTATTCAACCATTTGTCATGTATATAACAATATAATTTATTCTTCTGTCCACATTCCTTTCCTTATTTTATAATACTGCCTCTTCTCTGGCCACAAGATGGCTGCAGCAACTCTAGATAATACTCAGACAATAAAAAATGCCTTTTTTTATATATTTCTTCTCTTCTTAAAAAAACAAAAGAGTAATACATTCAAGGTCTCCTTCACTGACTTTTTCCAATATTTTAATGATCAAATTGTGTTTTACGTATATATAACCAGACTGGAAGTGTGCAAAATACAGTCAGTGTTTGTTTCAGCCACCACCAATAGAATAAGGTCCACATTTTAATATATCATTTATTATAGTTTGCATTAAGTGTTTATAAGCACAAAGGCCTAGATCCACTGACCCTTGAGGAAACGATGACATCTTGAGGGGTGATGATTAGAGAAAAGAACTTTCTTTTTTTGGGGGGGGGGCCAAACCCGGCGGTGCTCAGGGGTTACTCCTGGCTGTCTGCTCAGAAATAGCTCCTGGCAGTCACGGGGGACCATATGGGACACCGGGATTCGAACCAACCACCTTTGGTCCTGGATCGGCTGCTTGCAAGGCAAACGCCTCTGTGCTATCTCTCCAGGCCCAGAAAAGAACTTTCTTTAGTAACAAACTGACCATTTGAAAGATGGTTGATTCACATCCTAGATAACTTTGTCTTGTCAACAATGTTACAAGAAGCATTATTAAATGAAAACAAACATAGAAGCATTATTTTTGGAAAGTCTGGTTTGCAGTTTGAATGACAGTGAATAAATTCTTTTGTGAGGTACCCAGGGGCATTTCTCAGGATCTACAAGTCTAAACAAAGTATTTTAGATTAAGGATTCAATAAATCAGCAGCTTTATTTATTTATTTATTTATTTTTAACTCTGGGTCTTACCAGGTAGTGCTTATAGATTAATCCTGGCTCATCACCTCAGGATTACTTCTGATGTGATTGAAAATCATATGGGATGCCAGTGATCAAATCTTGGCTAGTTGCAAGGCAAGAGCACTTCATGTGTTAATACAATTCTACTACTTAGACTGTGCCATCATTAGCCTAAGTTGAGGGCCATCCTCAGAATTCGCTGATTTTTTTGTTTGTTAGTTTGCTTGTTTTTGGTTTTTAGTTTTTAACCACACTGGATACTCAGGGGTTACTTCTGGTCTGCATTTGGGAATTGCTCCTGGCAGTGGTTGGGGACAAAACCCAAATTGGCCTTATACAATGCAAATGGCTTACTTGCTGTACTCTCACTCTGGCCCCATTTGCTGATTATTTTAAGTTTGGGGTTTATTATTTTTAATAATATCTTTATTTAATCACCATGATTACAAGCATGATTGTAGTTATTTTTTCAGCTGATTTGATGCTAGGAATCATTTTGGATTATTAAATAGTTGAAACAATATAACATGTGATATTAAAATATAAAATTCAGTGCATTCATTTTTTTGATTGTTTCTTTTGATTGTCAGGATGCAAGAAATTAATATATATCCTGTAAAAGATAAAGTATTTCTTATTTGATCCTTTTTATTAAAAGTAAGTTCCCTGAGAACTAGATTAAACCAAACTCTTTCTCACCAACTAATACGGCCTCAGCTTCTTTCAAAGTAGGTGCAGATTTTGTTGTTCGATTTTTACTATTTTTTGAATGGAGTTGGATTTTGATGAACAAAATTTTCTTGGGAAAGAGAATGGGAAGAAGATATTGAGCAGGCACTTAGCAAATGGATTGGGGATGTAGGTTGAATTTGAAGCATATATTCAATGAACTCATCTTTAGCTTTGTCAAAATGCAAATTTCCAAAATTCACCAATAGAAATATCTGCTATTAGAGAGAGATTAGTTTATTATCTAGTTTGTTAAGAGAGACTAACACCACCTCACAAAGAATTGGTATTATTTGTGAGTGAAAATATAAAGATTTGGCTACAATTTATTCAGAATTGGATGTTTAAATTTTGGAAGATTTTTCAATGTGGAACTTTGTTAGGAGTAAGATTTATGCTGCAGTAATCCAGATGGTGAAAAAGCAAGTTGAGGTGAGATATTCAAGGAAATTTCAAGCATAGATTATCCATTTTTATGAAAGAGTTCCTATATCTTTGGGTAAGTGTCTATAAGGACAAGGAAGCCATTTGCTTTGACTGAAATTTCCCACACTTCAGTGGAAAGGCAGTGAACTAGGGACTGTTGATCTCAGTTCTCAGTGTCTGAACAGAATGTGATATAAAAGATTTTGGTTTTGAGATAGAAAATGTATTACAAGTAGATATGGGTGTGAATGTTGTTAGCTAGTTTAGAGAGCTGGGCAATTATTGTTGACTAAATATATATTTCACCCATCTCATGTCCAAACTAGTTCTAGTGTCTAGAAATAGTTTATGCTAATTTAGTACTGTGCCCTCTAAAGTTGTCCATTAGCAATTTTCCTAAACAGTTAAGAGTTCCTTTTTGTGAGTCTCAGGTTAGTGAAGCTGAAGTAGGAAAAGAAAGATCTGTTGACAAAGTCAGAATCTCCTCTAACACAAAGCTAAAAGGAATACCATTGAATCCAACCCTCAGAGATCCATCTGTAAATAATTGCTGTCAGATAATATTGTAATGGATAGTGCAAACCTTTAAATTGATTTTCTTTTGATGCAATCATCAAAACATCCTCTGAAAGAGATGTTGAAACATGACTTACGATGTAAAGTAGCATAATTTAGATTTTAAAATAGGAAACCTTTTGTTGATAGTAGTTTATTCAATTCAGTGCATGTACCAAGCATTCTTTGCCTTAGGTTATAAATTAGCTTGGAACCAGTTATAATTCATAAATCATTACTTATGACTGATTTATAGAAAATCTCATTAATTGAGAGAGCAAGACCTTGAATTGAGCATGAGGTAGAAAAGAAAACAACCTGGGAAATGATAAAGAGGAGACACACTCTATGTAGGATTGTACCCTCCATGTATGTTTTACTGTAAATAATAAGTTTCTGATTATGCCAGCTAATCCCATTTACAAATTTGAATAATAGATATTGCTGCTATAGCAATTTATTTTCTCATTTAATAGAAGACTGAGTGTTCTAACATATTGCTATTATGCTATCATTTAAGTGATATAAAATATGTAGTATATTTATGTAAATTATACATAATTTTAACAAAATATTTTGAATAATTGTCTGTGCTGTTCACTTTTTGGTGATGGGGAAATAATAAGGTTTTTAGGTTGAAGCCAGCATATGTTTCCAGGAAGTCATTCCTTCTCCCTTGATCATTGACTAAAACTGCCTTTGTAGTTTTTCTCTAGTTTCTTGAAATAATTAGAACAAAGAGCTGATAATCTAAGTATGACAATGCTATGCAAATCCCACAAGAGATGACTGTGCTCTAGGATTCAAGTAGTTTGATTTGAATGTAAATAGTGTTCAAGAGTTCTAGGATCTGGCTTGCCTTATTAAAAAACAATGTCTTCAAAATTGGGACCGGAAAAATAGCACAAGGGTAAGGCATTTGCCTTGCATGCAGAAGGACAGTGGTTCGAATCCCGGCTTCCTGTATGGTCTCCCGAGTCTGCCAGGGGCAATTTCTGAGCGAAGAGCCAGGAGTAGCCCCTGAGCGCTGCCAGGTATGACTCCCCCCGCCCAAAAAGAAAGAAAAAGAAAAAAAAAGAAACAATGACTTCAAAATCAGCAAGGCCAAGGATATCAAACATCAGAAATGAAAAGGCATGGATAATACATTCATACCTATCACTATAGACACCACAGATAACTAAAACTAGATAATACCTATTTTGTACAGTTTGCAAAAGTCATTTTTTTTTGTTTTGGGCTACACATGTTACAGTGTTTGGAGTACAATGCAATTCTCTGGAGACAATGGAGTTTCACGCATCAAATCAAGATTCCTTCTTGTTAAGCATGTATGCAAGGTCATTGAACTGCCTTAATACTTTTAACATCCAATTTTTTTTTGCTTACTACCTTTTAGGTACTATGTTGAAATAAGGCTAAGAAGAGATAATATAACCTGGTTTTTATCTTCATAGAGTTCCTGGTAACAGAAAAAAATGACCTCAAGACAAAATACATAGAATAAGATTGCATGAATGTCATTCAAGGGCTGCATGGTTCTGAGGAAGGATAGAAGTCAGAGATTTGGAACAGGGACAGGGACAGTAAGTCAGAACTTTATGTTTCTTTACAGGCTTAACATAGCAGACAAAATCAAACCTCCCAATTGAGACCTAACTATAATTCTAAACTTCACCTTCTTGAGACTGCAGTTCCTTTCAATTTTCTAAATATAGTTATATTTTATAAATTGGTACTGACATATGCCTTTTCTAAGAAGTATGCCAGGTCATTGAAAAAGAGCACTCTCTACAAATGCAGGTATTCACAGTTGCTGATTGACACTGGTCTAGGACATGAACCAGCCCTTCCTCAAATAGTGGACAAGGAAGTGATGGCCCAGATATCTGACCTTTCTGTGACATATATTTCAGAGGTTTACTTGGAACAGCTGACAGATTTTCCTAATTGTTCTCCTTGTTGCTTAGTTCTTTCAAATCTTTTCTTCGCCTTAGAGCCGTCCAACAGCACCCATCTGAAAAACAAAGCTGATGATAATATTTCTTTCTAAAAACAGAACGTGTAGTCTGCAGGATAAAACAGGAACTCCTAAATTTGACATAACAAACACTTGACAATCTGGTCTCTCTCTTGTCCCAGTTCTTTCCCATTCTCTTCTGCAGGCTTTCTATTCTTTCTCACGGGAACATTTCACTGTGTCCTACATCTACGAGCATCTTTCATGAGCCCTGTCTTGGTGTCAAGCTGGTGTCTCTGCTCAAATTGTTTTTTTCCTTTCTTTACCATTTTCTACAAAATAGAGATCAGATCCTCCTTTAAAGTACATTAATTTATTATACTGAAATGCTCTGATTTTAGGGACCTTGCTCCTCCTCTTACTGCGTGGAACATATATTGTAGGGCATCTGTGTGCCTCAATTTATCTTTGCATTTTCTTTATCTTTATTGTCTTTGTATATATTATGTCTCACAATACTGTTGATTAGACTTTTTGTGCACACATAGTTTCAACATCACACCAGAATACCTGCTTCCCTCCACTAGTGTCCCAAGGATACATTCCTATTATCCCTCCTACCCCAGATAAGCACGGTTCTGTGGATAAAATCTTCAGTTCTGATGCTTTGGCCATTTGTTATTCCCTTACTCCCTATCGTTTTATCATACATATGAGAGAGAAAAAATTTTTATAGTGAAGGCAGTAACACGTATACATAGATAAATGAATAAAATTAAACTTGCGAAGAAACCACAATACTAGTATTGTAAATCACAGAACATCAACTAATAAAATAATTAATTAAAATAAAGTTTAAAAGAATAAAAGCCTAAATACCTGATACTTCATAAAATTATAAATTAATAAGTTGATTTTTAAAAAAAACTGCATTTTTAAAAATATATAAATTTGGGCCTGAAGAAATGGCACAGCGGCGTTTGCCTTGCAAGCAGCCGATCCAGGACCAAAGATGGTTGGTTCTAATCCTGGTGTCCCATATGGTCCCCCGTGCCTGCCAGGAGCTATTTCTGAGCAGACAGCCAGGAGTAACCCCTGAGCACCGCCAGGTGTGACTCAAAAACCAAAAACAATAAAAAAATAAATATATATATATATAAATTTTTTAAATATTAGTGTGAATAGTCATAGACTAATATATTTTAAAAGTTTCAGGAAATGAGCAAATCCTAAAAATATATAACTAAATAAGAATGAAGAGGGGAGAAAAAAATTAAAGGGAGTTATAAGTAGACCTATAAAAATTTAAGTGTTTTAGGATAAATTTTTCTTTAATGCTAAAAAATATATTATATTATAAAGCTTAAGTATCTGTGTTGATGAGTAAAATATCTCTATTGATGTAAAATGTTATCTAAATTGACATTGAATAAATATTTAAAAATAAGTGAAACAGTATTTACTTACAAAAGTATAAATTCCCAAGCAAGGGCTAGAGAGATAGTATAATAAATAGACCACTAGCTTTGTACACGACTGACTCAGATTTGATTTCTTGCATCCCATATGGTCCCTGAGCACCATTAGGTGTGATTCCTGTGTGCAGAACCAGGAATAAGTACAGCTGAGTGTGTATATACCACCAAAAGTGAATAAAATTTATAAATCTCTTATTAAATTAGATGTAAACAAACCTTTATTAATCTAATAGTAGGTGATAAATTCCATGAGAGAATGATGTTGTATTCAGTGGCAAATTGATTCGATTTTTGCATTTTAAAAAAAGCCTCTTTTATGCTTTTTGCAAAAATGTTTTCAAGATTGTGAAATTTTTAAACTGTTGCTTTCCAGTAGAAGATTTGTATCTTTCCTTTAAACCTAAATGATAATCTAGATCAATAGAATATTCAAATATTCTTGGTGAGATGTTCATCTCACAGAGGCTTTTTTAAGAACTTATTTTTCTGTCATGTTGGAGCTCTTTTGATACGCTGTGAATCCTATAACTCTTATGGGAGTTCTTTTGTATGTAAGTTCCTTCTTTAAATTTACTGCTTGCAACATTTTTGTCTATAGTTTTTGTTATTCTTATTGTATGTATTGAAATATCTCTATTAGGATCTATTTTCAATGGAACCGTTAACATATATGTGTGTTATTCTGGGAAATTATTATTTATGATTTTGGGGGACTCTGATGATTCTTATTTTGTTCCTCTTGAACATATCCCTGTAGAAATACATATTAATTATTGAGTCCTGGATAGTCATGGATGATGGTGAGATGGATGGATGGTGAGGCCTTTCTCTGCCATCCAGGCCACACGCCTGCACCCCTTCCTGCTGGCAGGTCTGCGTTTCAGGGTGGTGGCAAGGAAATGATCCATAGGCAGTCAGGTTTCAGGAGACATGAAACCTTGTTAATAATAGGCCACATGTGTGGTATCTATTCTAACCTTTTACGCAGCATATTACAGCCTCCCAGCATCTCAACCTGTTTCTTATCTTCCATCCTCCCTACTTAAGCTGAGCCACCTTCCTGAATCTCTCTCAAATCCCTTTACATCCCCGAGGCAATCCTTTTGTTACCTTCCAAAGACCCCTCCCAGAAATGGGCAGGTCTTACCATCAGGTAAGATTACAAAGGAAGATGGGGGGTAGGGTGACATATCCCCCAATTTTTTTTATGTGCAATTCATTATTTTATTTATTTTTCCACATGTTTTTGGTTTCAAGAGATTCCCTATATCTTATCTTGGTATTACAAAACTTTCTTCAGTTGCTGTTATTCTGCTGCTCAGGCTTTTTTCCGAACATTTGATTTCATATACCATATTATTCACTTTTGTCACTTCTGATTATAGTTTTCTCATATCTGCTCTCATGCTTGCTTGTGTTTTTCTGACACAATACCTATACCTCAGAGGTTATTAAAGAACCTTATAGTGGTGTTTATAAAGTGATTATCTCAGAGGTACAGAGATAGTTGATACTGGCAGAGCCTTCCATGTTGTTATTTATATTAATGAAGCTTGATGGACTTCTTAATTATTTCCCCATTGTGTTTGCTCTGAGGGTGAATCTTAGTTTGCCTCATTGAGAGCCTGAGAGATTATACTAGGTATTTCTCTTCTTCCTTCCCTGCCATTAATCACCCAGTGACAAGAAGTAAATGTGTGTTGAGCATGAATGTGAATTGGTGTAGTGTTATATAGCATATGAGTAGCTGCATGGTTCAGGGAACAAGTAACAGTGAGAAAAGCTATGGGTACATGGTGTGGATATGATTATAGAAAGCTAAAATATATGAACATCTCTTGAGTCAGTGGAGGTCAAATGTGGGGTGGGGATAAGGGAGATTTGGGACATTGATGGTGGGACTGTTGCACCGGTGAACGGGGGTGTTCCTTACATGACTGAAACCCAACTACAATCATATTTGTAATCAAGGTGTTTAAATAAAGATAGTAATAAAAAATCAAAAAATTGTGGAGACTATTGGAACCTAGGTAGAATAAAGGGGAATACACTTACAATTCCAAAAAGGTCTGGGAGTGTCAAATTGGAGGTTATCTTCTGCTGGAACGTTGAAAGAGCAAGCAAAGAACTAACATGTCATTGGGGTCTGCTGAGATTTTTGTTTTACTTTTTCAATTACCATTTTTTCAAGGGTAAGGATAATATTCATTTTATATTTATAGCTTCCCACAGAGAAATATGTCAGATTAATGTCAACATGTAACAGTGATTTTATTACTAATCACAACTGTAACTATAAAATAACTTAATAGTTATGCAGTGCTTACATTGTTGAAGTTACTATTCTAAGTTAATATGCATTGAGAAATTTTATCCTCACCACAACAGTATGGATTGTGTAATATTAATTTATTAAATATTTTTGTCTTTTTGTTTCATATCTGGCTGTGCTCTGGCATTACTCCATGCTCTGTGCTCATGAATTACCTCTAAAAGTATCTAAGGGAACATATGGGAGGCCTGGCACTGAATGCAGGTTGGCTGCATGCAAGACAAATGCCCTTTCACTATGCTATTTTTCTGGTCCTTAGAATTCATATTTTTTAAAAAGACAGTATTGAAACATAAGTTGCTTGCCCAAAGTGATAAATAGTAATACCAAATCAGTGTTTTTTAAAGCTTGAACCTGCAGTTGGAGTAATAGTTCAGTAGGCTAAGTATATGATTTTTATTCAAGAAGCAACAATTCCTGGCACAAGGTGATCCCCCCAGGGGTCTCAAACTCAATTTACCTGCGGGCCACAGGAGGCAAAGTCGGGGTGATCCTTGAGTGCGAAGTCAGGAGTAAGCCTTGAACATTGGGGGATGTGACCCAAACAACTAAAACAAAACAAAACAAAACAAAAGATTCCTCTAGGGCAGGGCCACAAAATGTTGTACAGAGGGCCATATGCAGCCAGTGGGCCTCAGTTTGAGACCCCTTGCAACACTACCAGGCACTACCCACAAGTATGAAATCAGAAATAGTCCCTGAGCACTACTGTGTGATAGTCTGTTAACTTATATGATAAATTTAAAACAAGTTATCGCATAATTATCCCAATTCATGATGAGATGATTGAGTAGAGCATATACTCATTATATCAGCACCTGTGGCATTCCTGCTTATGATGAAACTTGTCACATGGAAATAATTTCATTTAAGTTTTGTCTGCCTATACATAGCAATTGGCTATATTTTGAAGAGTTTTAGAATAGGAGAATCTTTAGAAGTTTATGGGCTTTTGTGCCTGTCACTATTTCAGCATATCTTCACAGGTACCCTAAGTTAAATGCCAGTGTTTACAAATGAGATAACACCAAACGAAAGGCATATTTAAAATTTAATGATGAAAAATATTTTGGCTTTTCCTTAATTCTCAAATTTTTCAAGTAAAAAACATTTTAATGGAGCATATTGACATTATATTTATTAGATAAACATCTGATCCCAGTCTGTTCTTAATAATGTTATGCTTACATGCCTGTTATATTTTCCATATTAAATTTCTTCATCTTGAAAATGAAGACAGTTACACTTTTTATTCTGGAAACTTGCTATAAATATGTAAAAGGATTGTGGCCAATTTAAAGGACTGAGAAGCCTTGCAACTGCTCAGAGGCTATGTTCAGAAGGTTCCATATTTTTCTTACTCATCTTTCAAACAGCATATCTTCACAGGTACCCTAAGTTAAATGCCAGTGTTTACAAATGAGATAACACCAACCGAAAGGTATATTTAAAAATAATGATGAAAAATATTTTGGCTTTTCCTTAATTCTCAAATTTTTCAAGGAAAAAATATTTTTAATGGAGCATATTGACATCATATTTATCAGATAAACATCTGATCCCAGTCTGTTCTTAAAAATGTTATGCTTACATGCCTGTTACATTTTCCATATTAAATTTCTTCATCTTGAAAATGAAGACAGTTACACTTTTTATTCTGAAACTTGCTATAAATATGTAAAAGGATGGTGGCCAATTTAAAGGACTGACAAGCCTTGCAACTGCTCAGAGGCTGTGTTCAGAAGGTTCCATGTTTTTCTTACTCATCTTTCAAATATTATTCATTGTGCTTAATGCTACTGATTTGAAATTATTTTATTTTTAACAATACAATCACATATTTATGTTAGGCCTAGAAATCTATGAAATTATTATTGACTAGCATTATTTGTGAAATTGACAGTACATAATTCCTGTAGGCAGAGAGTATCTAGTGGTCCTCAAATATTTTAAACAGGGGGCCAGTTCACTGTCCCTCAGATCATTAGAGGGCCTGACTATAGTAAACATAAGAACTATGAACAAATTCCTATGTACACTGCATATATTTTATTTTGAAGTAAAGAAAGAAAATGGGAACAAATACAATAGGTGGCCGTGGGCCATAGTTTTAGGATCATTGGAATACTTAACCAAATGTCAACTATTACTAATTTTTCAAAAGATCTTTCAGTTTGTTGGTTATAACCCCATTCTCTATTTTACAAAAACTTTCAATATTTAGTTGAATTCTCTGGCACATCTTCAATATCCTCATGCATATGATTCACTACATTAAAGGAACCCACATTTATTTTTCTATATTTTCTGTTTATATAGATCATGAAACAGTACAGAGATCCGCTAATTTGAAATACATAAATAATACTTGATAAATATAATACACATTTCTGACTAATGGAAATTAAATTTCTCTTTTTCTTAGCCTAAGTCAATGGTTTATCTTCCATTAATTAACTAATATAATGTTGTACTGGCATTAAGAGGTGATCTAATACTCTTTATTCCCTCTCTTTGTTTTGCAGGCTATTTGAACTCCAGAAGGACCAACACCAGATAAATTATGAATGTTGAACAAGATGACCTTACATCCACAGCAGATAATGATAGGTCCTAGGTTTAACAGGGCCCTATTTGACCCCCTGCTTGTGGTGCTGCTGGCTCTTCAACTTCTCGTGGTGGCTGGTCTGGTGCGGGCTCAAACTTGCCCTTCTGTATGCTCCTGTAGCAACCAGTTCAGCAAGGTGATTTGTGTCCGCAAAAACCTACGTGAGGTTCCAGATGGCATCTCTACCAATACAAGGTTATTGAACCTCCATGAGAACCAAATCCAGATCATCAAAGTGAATAGCTTCAAACACTTGAGGCACCTGGAAATCTTACAGCTGAGTAGAAATCATATCAGAACCATTGAAATTGGAGCCTTCAATGGTCTAGCGAACCTCAACACTCTAGAACTCTTTGACAATCGTCTTACTACCATCCCAAATGGAGCTTTTGTATATTTGTCTAAACTGAAGGAGCTGTGGTTGCGTAACAACCCCATTGAAAGCATCCCTTCTTACGCTTTTAACAGAATCCCTTCTCTGCGCCGACTAGACTTAGGGGAGTTGAAAAGGCTTTCATACATCTCAGAAGGTGCCTTTGAAGGTCTGTCCAATTTGAGGTATTTGAACCTTGCCATGTGCAATCTTCGGGAAATCCCTAACCTCACACCTCTCATAAAACTGGACGAGCTGGATCTTTCTGGGAATCACTTATCTGCTATCAGACCTGGTTCTTTCCAAGGACTGATGCATCTTCAAAAACTGTGGATGATACAATCCCAGATTCAAGTGATTGAGCGGAATGCCTTTGATAACCTTCAATCACTAGTGGAGATCAACCTGGCACACAACAATTTAACATTACTGCCTCATGACCTCTTCACACCCTTGCATCACCTAGAGCGAATACACTTACATCACAACCCTTGGAACTGTAACTGTGACATTCTGTGGCTCAGTTGGTGGATAAAAGACATGGCACCTTCTAATACTGCTTGTTGTGCTCGGTGTAACACTCCTCCCAATCTGAAAGGGAGGTATATTGGGGAGCTCGACCAGAATTATTTCACATGCTATGCTCCTGTGATTGTGGAACCTCCTGCTGACCTCAACGTCACTGAAGGTATGGCTGCTGAGCTGAAGTGCAGGGCTTCCACATCCCTGACCTCTGTATCCTGGATTACTCCAAATGGGACAGTCATGACACATGGGGCATACAAAGTGCGAATAGCTGTGCTCAGCGATGGCACATTAAATTTCACGAATGTAACTGTGCAAGATACAGGCATGTACACATGTATGGTGAGTAATTCTGTTGGGAATACCACTGCTTCGGCCACCTTGAATGTTACTGCAGCAACCACTACTCCCTTCTCTTACTTTTCAACAGTGACAGTAGAGACTATGGAACCTTCTCAGGATGAGGCAAGGACCACAGATAATAATGTGGGCCCCACTCCGGTGATCGACTGGGAAACCACCAATGTGACCACCTCTCTCATGCCACAGAGCACAAGGTCAACAGAAAAAACATTCACCACCCCAGTAACTGATATAAACAATGGGATCCCAGGAATTGATGAGGTCATGAAGACCACTAAAATCATCATTGGCTGTTTTGTGGCCATCACACTCATGGCAGCAGTGATGCTGGTTATTTTTTACAAGATGAGGAAGCAGCACCATCGACAAAACCATCATGCGCCAACAAGGACTGTTGAGATCATTAATGTGGATGATGAGATTACAGGAGATACACCCATGGAAAGTCACCTGCCCATGCCTGCTATTGAACACGAGCACCTAAATCACTATAACTCTTACAAATCTCCCTTCAACCACACAACAACAGTTAACACAATAAATTCAATACACAGTTCGGTGCATGAACCGTTATTGATTCGAATGAACTCTAAAGACAATGTACAAGAGACTCAAATTTAAACATTTACATAATTACAGAAAATAATCAAAAAAAGACAGTTTATTAAAAATGACACGGATGACTGGGCTAAATCTACTGTTTCAAAAAAGTGTCTTTACAAAAAAAACAAAAAAGAAAAGAAATTTATTTATTAAAAATTCTATTGTGATCTAAAGCAGACAAATTAATGTGTATTCCTCAGAACCTGTTTTTGCTGCACTTACTATTTCCCCACATCTCGTCCTTGCCTTCCCCAATTGCCATATTTTTCATAGGAGATCTCAATTCCTTAAAGAACTGGTATAGGGAATTTTGTAAGAATTCTGTTACACTTTGAGATTTTTATGGTGAATTCGTGGTGAGATCAGTCTATTTTGTCTTCCTTTCTCTATTTCTTCCTTTTTTGCTTTTCTTCCTCCATGCCCTTATGAAGTAGTCCAATGGGGAATGCAATACTAGAAATAGATTTTTAGAAAGAAGGAGGAAAATTGCAAGATCTTATATTTTCATGTAATAATCTGTTCTGTATTTATGAAGAGGACCATTCTATGGAAAGGGGGTAAAAAGTAAGCAAACAACAAATTAATTTCCATATGAGCATCTATAAAACCCATGATCTTTTAAACACTCTAGATCCAGAATTTGTAGTTCAAAGACTAAAAAATAAGATTACAAATAAAATATTGTTGGTTTTTTTGTACCTCGACACAACTCATTTGTAGTATGCCTCAAATGTGAGAACCTTGGAATTAGCCTAATTTCTATTCTCTAAGAAAGACCATGCTCTACAATTCTTTAGTTATAGCATCCCTTCTATATAGTCCTATTTTATTAGCTGATTTGAGTTTGGAATTTATAGCCAAAGATGCTGTGGCATTGTTTACTTCTAATTAGGGCCACCCTCTGTAAAATAATCAATTTAGAAATGAGTGATTCTGTACATTTAGTTTCATTTTGAAGATATTTTAGTATAATTTAACTGTGTCAAATAAATTCAACTGGTGGTTAGACAAAGGGCAACCATCAAATGGGAAGGTATTACAAAGTAAGTGAAATCTTTGCCCTAATGTGTGTTAGCAAATTAAGTTCTATTTTATAGTAATATTTAGCTAACCAGTATGTGCATTTAATGCTTATTTTAGGGGTTTTGGTACATAACTGACAAGGTCTGGTTCCTGTCCTTAAAACACGTGTGATCTACATACAGCATGACTCAAAAAAATACTGATTTAATATTAGAGGCAACTTTAATTCTACTAGGTATTGACTGCCAATGTAACCCAGAAATTTCACAATATGCAGTTACACATTACAGATCCTCTTTGATTAGTGGTTTCCTCTTGTTCTGGAAGACTTCTTCAAAATGCACGTCTTAGAGCTTAAAAAAAAGAGGTATAATTTCCTGTAAAGGTTGATGGTATGTATGCCTGGAGATTGCAATGTTTATTTGAGGGACAAAAGGGAATTTTAGTCATAAAAAAGTACTCTGGTTTCCAATTAAAAATAAAACATGAAGGCAAGAGAGCAAAGACAGTGGGAATGAAACTTGCCTTTCATGTGGCTGACCTGGATTCAATCCCTGACACCCTATATTGTCCACTGAGCCTATCATGAGTGATGCATTAGTGTAGAGAAGAGTAACCCTGGTCAGAGTCACATGGCTCCCAAGCAAACAAAAACAACAATAACAACAACAACAACAGCAAAATAATTCATTTATTATTAGTGCCTCAGCCTTCTATTGATATTTTACTATTATAAATAATATTATATATATTTATTCAGCAAAATCAAAGTAAAAATTATTCTTCTTACTATTTGTTTTTAAAACCTGACAACTCATAGTGAAAGAAGAATTGGCTAATGTAGAAATTATGTTGCCTTATATAATATGAGCATCTTTGATACATGTATTTAAATATACAGACTGGAAAGTTTCATGACCTCGAGGTGTGAAGAATTAATAATTTCTAGTAAAATAACTAAGAGCAATTTGAGGATTGAATAGCAACAGAATGAAACTACATGAGATCTTATATTTTTCAATTATCTATTCTCTAGTGTCATTTACCTCCTGATTTCCTGCCTTCTTTTGTCAGAAACACAATTTACATTTGCTTCTATTGTGAAGAAGATGGTATAAGGATTTGAAGCGATAGCACAGCTGTAGGGCATTTGCCTTGCATGCAGCCAATCCAGGAAAGACCTTGGTGGATCCCCTGGCATTACCTTCTGGTGCTCCGAGCCAGGAGTGATTTCTGAGTGCATAGCCAGGAGTAACCCCTGAATATCACAGGGTGTGACCCAAAAAGAAAAAAAATGAAGATGGTATAAAAAGGGAAATATATCTGGACTGCTATTTGTCAACTTCTTTCCTATCAAGTGTATTCTAAGTACTCTTATGCTGCAGATTCCATAAAAGAAAAACACAAGATATATCTACACTGGCAAGTAAATAATAGTACTAAGAAGAGTTTTACGAGTAATTAGGAAAATAATACTGTTGTGGTTTCTGTTTCTCAACCTATATTTTCTTTGTTTTTTTTTTTATTTTGAGTGTATAATTCTATGGGGCTACTTCCAATGCAACATTCCCACAGACTGTGAAGAGTTACTGAGCAGTCAAAACATTTCAACTAAATGAGACAAAAAAAAAATTGAACTTTGCCTTAAAAAATGGGCTTGAAATGAATGCGTACAATTATTCTTATAGGATATTAGAATTGCCAAAAAATTATGTTAGATAAATTTACTGATTAAAGATTTGTTAGGCTAAATTTGGCTTTCACAGAAAATTCAGAAACTCTTTTGAGAAAAGGACCTCCTTACAGGTTTGATAATTGAATTATATATACATATATATATGTATTTTTAGAGTACACTAAAATATTAAAGCACACTAAGATAATTCCCCCAGAATTGATATTTAAGAAGTGACTATATTTTATATGTATCATGTATGTAGTATGAAAGTCTTCAGCATAATCATTGTACTTAATGTGCTGGAGAAGAACACAAATTACAAACTTCTTTGCTTGAGAATATTGTCCAATGTGACTGTTTAAATATCCTGGTTGATACAGGACCAGGATTTTATACAGGAATTAATACACTTACTTTTTCATACAGTGGAGCCTGATTAGGTTTTCTGCAGGAATTCCAAGTACCATATTGTATGGTCCAAACACCTACCCCAACTCAAAAAAATCAGATAAATATTTGCACAAGCAATAATTCTATATACAATAATTACATTTTACTCTATTCTATTTATAGACAAGCAGATGTGTATATTCAAATAGGGCATTTACAATAAATCAATCAACTAAAGAAAACCTAAATGGTAATGCTATAGTATGTATGTATATAAAAATATATTATATAGTATATATGTATATATTATATGATAAATATTACCATGCTAGGACTACACAAATGCAGTTTTTAAGGAAATTTCAAGTTTTACAAAAATTTCTACAATTTTTTTATTCAAAAAAATCTTAATCCTATATCCTGAATCATAGGTTTTGTCTCTTAATTTTTTCAGAATGTACACAAATACATTTGCTTTGATAACGATGAGGATATAATTTAATTCATAAACACATACTCTGATATAGTTTTAATTCCTTCCTTTCTCATTGTGGATTTTCTGGAATTAAATAACATTTTCAAAGATTTTACCTGAGATTGATGCATACATACATATATATGTAAATATATATGTATGAGATATGATTTTTGTTCATATTAAGTCTTATAATAAAAAGGTTTTTAAAAAGATAATCAGTAATTGAATGTATAACTACCTAAAGATATATTAAAAAAAAGATGAGAGATATTTTCATGGGAAAAAGAAAAATATAAAAGTTTTTATAGCAACTTTTTCTATAAAGGTAAAAAGTTTTATTCAGAACAATGTAAGAAGAGACAGATAAAGAAGAAAATAGAGATTAAAGGTTGTATTTTAATAAAATATCCAAAGGCATTAAATTACTTTTAAATATTTTATCTAACAGTTCCAAAGTAAATGTCGATCAAGGTGAATATTCCAAACCACACTAATTAAAAAATTAAAGAGTATGATATTACTAAATATACTATTTTGTCCTTATATCCTTTTATTTTAGGTTTTTGGGCCACAACTGGCAATGCTCAGTAGTTTATTCTGGCTCTGCATTCAGGAATTACTACTAGAGGTGCTCTGGGATCTTTATGTAATGCCAGAGATCAAACCTGTGATCAAACCTGTGTGCAAGACAAAATCCCTACACACTGGCTATTGCTCTGGCTCCTATCATTTTGTCTTTTAAAACCCTATGGCACACAATACTCCTGTTATAAATATATATCCTCATAAATTATGTGTATGTGTTATTTGATTAGAATATGACCACTATTTTAGACAAAAGTTACTAAGAAAATTTTTGACTTAAAAATAACAAAATGTTTTATTTTTTTATTCTTCTATACAAAGAAACACAAATTCCTAAAATCTCTATATTGAAGAGAGATTAGTCATATCACCATTGTCTTTCCATGTTCTATGAGAAATTTCTCCTATATTATACAAAATAAGGTACGTCTGGATCTATTAAAGAACAAATTACCAAGAATGAATCAAAGGTCCAAATCAAAAATGCTGAAATCTGCACTTATCACACAAACCAGACATATTATTTTGTTTCTTCACATGCTTAAAACATTTCTGATATTTCTATTTTAAAGCTGATAAATAGATATAAATTATATATAAAATCACTTTTATAAATGTTAAACAGCATGCCAAGATACTTTTCTCCCCTTTTACTTTTGCCCAGGAGAAACTAAAAAAAAATAAAAGAAAGTTGCTGCAAGACACACAATAAATGAAGCCATTTTAATGAGAAATAACATGATACTGAAGAAGTTCTTCCACTTTGTAAATTCTATTATGCACAGTAAATGAGCATACTTATCTATCCCCTGTGTGAAATACAAATCATGAAGTCTTAATGTTCAATATTTGGTCCAGTAGTTTAATTTCATTTTCCAGATTATTAATGCTGCACTTTATTATATTTTATGCAAAACTGCTAAGTTTCAACTTTTCCAAATGAAACCAATACTGCTTTATTCTGATTTTAAAAAGTACTGATTATAAGTTTCATATTTTAGAAAATAAGGTAACAGTCATTGTTGTTTGAAAGAAAATGACTGGTCTCTAAGGTGTAAATAATACCCATATCTCATGTCTATGTTTTCGCCCTATTGACTATACTATATTGCCTATATTGACTAAGCTACACCCGATGATGCAACAACAAGAAACAATGAGAATCTATGTACATCAGTAAGTCTCCTGAGTGATAACAAATCTCCTTATTTCTTATCCTTTAAAGCCATATTAAGGGCAGAAAATTTTAAGTGAAATTCATAGTTTCTATTTAATCACTGTTAGATTTGTAAAGTATATAGTTTTTAAATAATATAAACTAAGCCTCAAATCCAACAAATATGCTAAAAGGAAGTATGCTATATTTTATGGTATGAACTTTCTTATGATAATTACTAAAATTAAATGATTTGTAATGCTGTTAATTATGATTATCTTTGTTAATAAACTCATTAACCAAAATCAACCTCAATAAAATTTGTAAAATATCACAAAACTAATGGTTTGAAAGAGGACCTTTAAGCCTTAATAAAAGGTCCATGTTAAAAAGTTTTACAACATGAGAGAAAAGTAATAAAATTTCTCTCTACTGCAGATCTCAAGCAGATTAATTTCATTCATATAAATTTATTTGTCAACAATGACTATTAAAAAATTAACTTCAGTTCATTTTAACCACAAAAATCATGAATTTTTGAGGTTCTCATATTACCTGCTCCTAAAAAATTAATGTCTACCTCTATAAATTTAACTACATTTCAGTTTCCAATACATATCATTATGCCTTGTTGTATAGTTCAGCACTGTCTTTCATTTCAAATATGTTTTCAGGTTTATGCGAATTAAATCAGAAAATATTAAAATATAAACTTTTTCAACTATATAACATTTAGTTCTGCATCAGGGCATTAACACTCTTAATAGGAAGAACAACTCATATAGATAAATAACTTATTTCAAGACATTAGAAGAGTGCTGTCTTTTTTATTTTTACTCTGGAATCACACTTAAAATTAAGCATTTTATTACTAGTAGTACAGCATTTATCCCTAGAACCTAGAAAATTCACAATAAGTACACAATAATTTATATTACAAAGAAAGTGTAATTGAATAAGAAACTACATCTAGATGGTGAACTTAAAATATTTGTTACTATCATTTTTTATCAAAAACAACATATATATAAAATGAGAAAACCTGTGGTATTATTAAAATTACCTTACTGGACAGTATAGTTGTAATTTATTGCTAGTACCATTAAACCATTATAAATTCAAATGTACAAGAGATTATTAGTGATTTATAATTACCATTTAGAATAATTTTATTAACCACTCTTACGAGTAAAAAATACACATTTAGCTTAATAGGTTCTTATAACGCAGTGGGAAGATATTAGGCATTCATAAGGTAATTCAAAAATAAAAACTTTTATAGCTTAGGAAGTGTTTACACTTTTTATATAGCTTTTTATAGCTTAGAAAGTACTTTTCTTATTTGTTAAACCTTAAAAGAATGCTTTGAGAATGCATATTAATTAATACAAGATTTTATTAAGTAGTCTTTTTATGTAGGCCTACTAAAATTCTGAAATCATAAACATAAACTAGAAAAAAGAGAAATCAAGACACTAGAAGAAAAGAAAAATAAATAGTAAAAGCAGAAAATATGGCTAGGCTATTTTATGTTTTTTGTTAGAATGGAAATTCTTTTTTTTTTTTTTTTTTTTTTTTGGTTTTTCAGGCCACACCCGTTTGATGCTCAGGGGTTACTCCTGGCTATACGCTTAGAAATTGCCCCTGGCTTGGGGGGACCATATGGGACGCCAGGGGATCGAACCGCGGTCCTTCCTTGGCTAGCGCTTGCAAGGCAGACACCTTACCTCTAGCACCACCTCGCCGGCCCCTAGAATGAAAATTCATTCACATAGTTACTATAAATTGGACAACTTACTTAATTCCATGTATTGTTCAGGATTATGAATATACAGCAATAAACAAAACAAAGTCATGAACCAATCAATAGAGTTATCAGTTCACCCCAGACACCTCAGGCTTAGCACCAAGAGTCCTCTTCTCAGAAATGAACTAGTTCTGAGTCAAGGATGGCTGAGCAATCTCCTTCAGAACTTAATTCCCTGATTCCTATCTCCTTGCTTATAACAATATCAGATGATCCTACTTACAAGTGCCCTTCTCTAAGTTGGGCAAGGTGTTAAGAACAAATGCTGGTAAATTCAAATTCCTAAAATAACCATTAGATGGCAGAGCATAAAGTGTAACAGATATATCAAAAGCAAATCTTTCCCTCAAGGAATTATTTAGGAATGTGACCAATAATAATTTTAGCTACCTTTTTTTTTTCAGGAGATCTGGACTCATTATATCTGGCCCTTACAAAGTTCCATAAATTTAGTACTTTAAGTATTTGTGTCTCACTTTTAAGAGGAGGAAATGGAATTGAAACTTCCACAGCTTCTCAAAAATCTAGAATAATACTAAGGTGAAAGAAGAGAAATGGAGTTTTCAGATGGTATGGCAAATCTCTATTTAGCAATACAATTTATTAGTATTACTCTCTCC
Organism: Suncus etruscus; assembly: GCF_024139225.1. Classification (NCBI taxonomy): domain Eukaryota; kingdom Metazoa; phylum Chordata; class Mammalia; order Eulipotyphla; family Soricidae; genus Suncus; species Suncus etruscus. Next base: position 89,774,576 of record NC_064856.1, on the reverse strand, counting down.
TCAGAATGGAGCAGGAGGTTTGGTACAAAGGGTAGGACAGTTCCATTGCTTGTAGTTGACCTGGATTTAATTCTGGCATCCATGTGGTTCTTCGAACACCACAGTAGTGCAGAGTGCAGCAGTTTCTAAGTGAATAGCCAGAAGTAACTCCTGAGTATTTTCGGGTGTGACACAAAAACAGAAACAAACCAAAAACCAAACACACACACACACACACACACACACACACACACACACACACTTCAACCACTTATTCCAGAATGTACATCTCTTCTGTATTACTAGATATGTTCTCCTAGAACACAGACTTCTTCTTGGAGGGACATATTGGTAACCGGTGGCATTTTATTTACTAATAAATTTAATTAATTTATTAATTTACTAATAAAACCACTAAGCCAAGAGCTTAAAAGTACTAAATTTATAATATACTACTGTCTGAAAATTTCATTATACTGAAACTTACAGGGGAACTTCAAAGTGTAAAATTTTTTTAGATCATTAAGTTTTCAAATCTACACTATTTCTGTCATAATCAGCTATTTTTTAGGTTTTGTTGTTGTATATATTTTTGAAAATACAGTAACTAAAGGAGTATTCTCTAGTCACTTTCTACTTGAAAAAGTTAGTTTTACCAGTCTCAATATGTATATAGCGTCACATTATATAAATTATTTTTTGAGAAATTGATAAAATTGGAATATTTTGTTTTATCTTTCTTATAATAGAACACACTAGGAAAGGAAATTTAGAGATGATTTTCTCAGGGCTAATTTTCTCTGTGTTCAGGGATACTTCAAGCTTTGTCACACTTGACAATATATAATGGACTATATATGGTATCATGGATAGAACTCTGATTGGCAAGGCAAATACTTTACCTGATGTTCTATGTCTATGACATTAGGACACAGTAGTTAAAACTGTTTAAATTTTTTAAGAGATGAGAATTAATGCCATTTTTCCTTGCCAAGTAGCTGACAGGGAGAAAATACATGAATTCAAAGATTAATTTATACATTGAAGAATAAAATAAACGAGTATATTTAAAAAATTTAAGAACTTTAAGTTTTAATTTTTGCTAACATTTTAGTATATAAAATTATTTTATAATCATCATACAGCTAAAATATCAAAAAAGTTAGATAGAGGCATGAAAGTATTAGTTCTTCCATGATACATATGAGCAAGCAATGAAATATAATAGAAAATTATTTAAATAAATATGTTCAAGTAATATAATAGAATATAATACTATGGTTTAACCTTTACACGTAGTATGAGTGGTCAGTTTTAAAAACTTTAAATCATTGATATCTTTCATTCCTAATTATAATTATTATGAAATAATCATTTAGTTATGCTTTATGTTATTGTGTAAAGTTGTAAGTGAAAAAATAAGGACATAATTTGTGTTTTCAAGCAAACTGAATCAGATATTGCAAATAAAATATGACGCTTTGACTGGAAGAGAGAGAGCATATTAAATAAGCAAAGATAATTTCAAGATACTAGGAAGGCATATATTTGCTTGAAATAATAAAATGGTGCATCAATTGAACACAAAATGATAACTAGGAGTTAAGCTTAATGTTCACAAGAGATACATATGTGTTCTTAGGAGAATACATAGCACTGAAGAAACACATGACACTATTATAGAACTGCCTATAATTTGATGCATTGCAGTTGCTAGAAAAAAACATGTAATCTATATGTAAACTTTCCCATTCATATTGCAGCAATTTGTTTATATATAATACACATATTTTCTCAGCTTATCTGGATATAAATAGAAAGAGAAAAATATAATACTTTGGATGTATAGCAATTGCATTTATTCTGGTTTACTCTGTAATATGCCAGCGATATATACTGTCAATAATATGCTAATTCTAGACTCAGGGTTTAATACATTTCAGATAAATCAAAGTCAATGCAATGAGGATGGCTAATGACTAAACTTAGGTAACTAAAAATATTATGTAACCTGTTTACAATTGAATCCAATTTACACATTAATATTTATATAAAAAAACGATGATATGTTGAATGGTACCCAAATATTTAAATTTTCTGACCATTTGCAAGGAATTGTATTTTAAAATAAAATTTTAAAGTTTATCAGAAATGGGTATAGAAAACGAACCAAACAGTTTTTGTTTGTTTGGGGGCCACAACCAGTAGTGTTCAGAACTTATGAATAACAACATATGGTGCTAAGGATTCTGCTGCAGTCAACTGAGTGCAAGACAAGTGCCTTACCTGCTGTGCCATCTCTACTAACTGGAAAAAGAAAAGAACATTTTGAGAGTGATTTTCTATAACACATAAAAAAATGAAAAATGGTTTGTTAGGAATTATAATTAGGATATATGAGGAATATAATTTTAAAAAATAAAATAAAATAAAGCAGTTAGTTGGATAAGTTAACTAGTTGGAGGATGGGGAAAGAGAATGCCATTTTCTTATACTTGTTAGGTAGGAGAACTATAGAGGTTTCACAGAGGTTAAAAGATTATGTTTAGAGTGGCACCTAAAAATAGTATACTTTTGGGATATTGACCAGTGCATGAAAGTAATGCTTCTGCCAAATATATATATTTGCAGTTACCTTGATTGATCCTTGGCATCTTATTTGGTAAATAGGAGAAATATCTGAGCACAGTGTGGAGTAAGCCCTGAACACCATAGCGTGTGGCCTTAAAACAAAAACAAAACAAGTGAACAAAACAGTAAATATGCGGAATTTGTTTACCTCTGGGATATTTTGGCATAGTTTTCTATTAGGAAACTTTTCTAAGGATAACAACATTAATTTTTCTGTTATAAACATAAAATTTAAAGTAAAAAATACACCAGTGTGTGTGAGTTCAACCAATATGTGTACAAGAAGTCTAATAAGTAAGTGTTAGGACCTTGAGAAATAATAATTCATAAGTATGGTGAAAAAGTTAAAATAATTTATTCTGAATCTACTGAGGAAATGTTCATTGCAACATGCAAGGCCTCATGCTTAACCCTGGTATTAGAAATCTGATGTTAAATTCCAGCTTAGAAAGGACAGATTAATGATACAGATTAGTATTAAATTACAGTGGTGATCACTTTTTTTAACATAAAATTTCAACATCAGATAATTGAGAACCTAAAAGAAGGGAGATTGTCCTTGTGTGAAAGACGGTTTTAAAGTACTGTTTAAAGGAAGACAGAAAAATCGATTGTTTAAAAGTAAAAACGGTTGAGATAAAGATATGTATGGCAGTGAGCTTTGAAATAGAAAGTTGTGTGGGGAAAGTTCCCGAGGCTTAAGATGTATATGACAAGATAAAGGGGGAAAAAGGAAAATCTTAGAGGTCAAAAAGCTCCATGGCCTTGTTTGTAGAAAGCCCAGGCTCCATCTCTGGTATCACAAGTAGCGACACTAGATCAATAAAGGTAGCCGGATAATTTAAATAGTTACTGAATTTGATGATTAAAACCCTATTGATAGTTTTAATATGAACAATTTTAAGAAGAGAAGTGCATGTGTGTGTGTGTGTGTGTGTGTGTGTGTGTGTGTGTGTGTGTGTGTGTGTTGAGCAGCATTGAAGTGAGAAGCAAAAATAAATGCTTTATTTCAATAGAGAGAAAAATAATTTTCAGGTCAGAAGAAGAGTCCAAGGGATCATTTTTTAAATAGTTTGCAAAGTGGAAGTAGAGATATACATAGAAGTAGAGAAATTAACTAAGGGATGAATGTAAGGGAGGCTGCCAGCCTAAAGAAATAAATTTGTTCTATAGGCAAGCAAGTAACCAAAATAGCATATGAAACAATATTTATGGCAGAGCAGAATGAAATAGGAGATCAATGTTATTATAAATCCTAAAAATAATAAAAGTATAATAATTTATAATATATAAATATTATTATTTATAATAATAAGAAACGAGCAGAAATGGGCTGATGCAAAAGTACAGTGGGCAAAGTATTTATCTTGCACAAGACCAGGAATTCATCATCAGACCCTCACATGGTCCCTTGAGCCTCCCAGGAGTAATACTTGACTGCAGAGACAGGAGTACACCTTGAGCATCACCAGTTGTGTGTCAGAAACAATTTTTTTTTAAAAGTAAAGCAATGAGAAGAAAATACTTCAGATATTTTTTCTAATCATGCTGTACTTTTGAATCTATCTGCATACTTTGCTATTATTGGTAGATAAAGATAATTTTTAAAGAACCATGGGTTCATGATCTCTACATTTAGACTGGTTTATAATTATAATAGTTGGAAAGAATAAGACACAAATACTTTTGATAAGTTTTCTGAATCACTAATTAATCCATTTTAGTAAGTTCTTTCATCTCCTGATATACAATGAAGAAGTACAATTTGCATTTAATAGATGAATAATGAAACACTGAATTCAAAATACTACGGGGTGCATTATGAGAACAAAATTAGGTTATTGACTTTAAATAAAATTAATTAGTGTCATAATAGCACAGAGCAAAGGAATTCAGTCGTACTTATTCAACATACTCAGAGAGAAACTATGATGAATGACAGGAATGCAAGCTTTTAAAATTGTGAGTTGAATATAAAAGAGAATTTCAAGGATAGTAATAGAAAATTTAATACAGAATAAATAAAAAACTTTAGACTTGATTATAAGAATCATCTTGCTGTGAATCCCAGGACATTAAAAATTAAAGGTGTTATATCTCTTCCATCTCAAGGGTCTCTTATTTAATGTTTATTTGTATCATAGGCATTATCAATCTGTCAGTTTTAAAACTCTGAAAAATTTTGGTAGGTTTTACAAAATAAATACTAATTTAGTACATATGTCAATAACAATGTTTTTATTTTCCCACAAAATCTTATTTACTAGATATCTGCTCAAACTGGATAGCAAAGCAGCATTTTAGGAAGTTAGAGAAATAGTAATCATGCATTGAATGTATTTAAAATATATAATGTCATATATAATATTTCAAACTTATATTAATTTTAAAAGTTTGTATGCTTATTACACAATACTTTTTTATATTACTAAGTATTAATGTGAAAACATTTAAGAATTAAAACTTGCAGATCAAAGTGATAGTATGAGATTAAAATTGTTGCTTTAGATGTGGCTAGCCCTGGTTCAATTCAGGCATCACTTGTTCCCTGGAGCACCTCTGGAAACAGCTGGAGTTAACAGTGCCTCTAGCATAATATAAATTTCACTTTTATCTTCTCCCACTTAAAATAATGAAAGAAAGGAAGGAAGGAAGGAAGGAAGGAAGGAAGGAAGGAAGGAAGGAAGGAAGGAAGGAAGGAAGGAAGGAAGGAAGGAAGGAGGGAGGGAGGGAGGGAGGGAGGGAGGGAGGGAGGGAGGGAGGGAGGGAGGGAGGAAGGGAGGAAGGAAGGAAGGGAGGAAGGGAGGAAGGAAGGAAGGAAGGAAGGAAGGAAGGAAGGAAGGAAGGAAGGAAGGAAGGAAGGGAGGAAGGAAGGGAGGAAGGAAGGGAGGAAGGAAAGGAGGAAAAAAAGAAAGAGGAAGAAGGAAGAAAGAAAGAAAGAAAGAAAGAAGAAAGAAAGAAAGAAAGAAAAAGAAAGAAAGAAAGAAAGAAAGAAAGAAAGAAAGAAAGAAAAAGAAAGAAAGAAAGAAAGAAGAAAGAAAGAAGAAAGAAAGAAAGAAAGAAAGAAAGAAAGAAAGAAAGAAAGAAAGAAAGAAAGAAAGAAAGAAAGAAAGAAAGAAAGAAAAGAAAAAAAGAAAGAAAGAAAGAAAGAAAGAAAGAAAGAAAGAAAGAGAAAGAAAGAAAGAAAGAAAGAAAGAAAGAAAGAAAGAAAGAAAGAAAGAAAGAAAGAAAGAAAGAAAGAAAGAAAGAAAGAAAGAAAAGAGATCTGAAAAATGTTTTGCTCAGCTATATTTATTAGATTTATTAGATTTCTGGGGTAAGTGTGGATCAGATTAAAATACTTTTATGCTAACCATTAAATACCAATAATAAGCAATTAAATACGTCAGGTTTCATGAGTCAGTAACCTCTACTGAAGGTTTGGAGAGAGAGTTAGTACAGCAGATAGAGTTTATCTGCTCGGCTTAATCCCAGGCATAATATAAGGCCCTGAGCTCACCAGGAGTAATTCCAGAGATCAGAATCTGGAGTAAGCCTGAATGCAACAGGGTGTGTCAGAACAAAAAACTTTCTCCCCTCCCCAAATAAAAAGACAGAGGTATTTTAAAACCAGACAATGTTGTTGAAAGAAATGATAATTCCTGCACTCACTGTAAATGGTTTGGACTCTCTTTGCCTTTTTTATGGTTCTGGGACTGGATATCAGGCAGAATCCACAAAAGTTCATTGTCATTTCATTTCATTTCATGCTTCCTTAGCATGCCACAAAATGGAAAATGTAGTGTAGAATTTGGAAAGAATCCTGGTCTGGAATTGATCTTTTCTTTTAGTATTTTACTTGCTCAATTAAAATTCATTAAGCATCTAAATGCTTTGAAGCTAATGAATCAGATATGCTTATTGAACATATTTTACCTTTCATTTTAAAATTATTTTGGTCCTGACAAAATGACCATAAACAAGTTTAAAAAACAAATTATTGGGGCCAGAACGGTGGTGCAGCAGTAGAGCATTTGCCTTGCACGAGTTGACCAAGGATGAACGGAGTTTCCATTCCCCAGCTTCCCATAAGGTCCATGGAGCCAGGAGTAACCCAAGAGCATTGTCATTGGGTGTGGTCCAAAATCAAACAAACAAACAAACAAAAACAAGCAAAAAACAAATTACTTTTTAAAATTGGTTCATGGCTTTAAAAAATACCCTACATTACAAACAAATAAAAAATAATGTTTCACATACCTCCTGTAAGTATTTGGCAAAAAACTTGCATTTTAAAAAAATTCTTTCCTTTGATAAATCATATCCTATTAGATTTACCCATTTGAAATTCTATTTTTGCTGTCACAAATTTTGGAATAGACATAAATGAAATGAAATAAAAGCCTAAATGAAAAGGACAGAACATATATAACCAAACCATTGCTACTGCTTTAATTCAACTATTTCACTTTTTAATTTCAAATACTTTAATTAGCAACCGCCAAGTCACTAATAATATCAGATATTATTTTTTAAGCTCCAAGTTTCATTTTAAAAAGGAAAATAATTTAAGTGACTCTGATATTTGTATGAGTGCATATGTGTTTGTGCATGGTATAAACTCATGTTGTCTGAATTCTATAATTATAGTATCTTTACATTTGAATTTAGGGACACAGACTGTCAGTTTTTAGTGAACGTTTACAACAAATTTTCTCCTCTATTTGTAATCAATTTCAGCACAAGAGGAACCACATTATTATTTTCCTTTTTCATTTGTGCCCTCTTACAGATTTAAAATATTGGAAAGTGTACTGATATTGATTTTAAAGTTGCTTTATTTTTCAGTATGCTTTTCTGTTTATTATTTTTATGGTTGTCTCCTAAGAAGCACTACAATGTGTCAGGATCTCTCCCAGGATTCTCTGCCAGGTTTGCTGAGTATCCAATGTGCAGTCTAAAAATGCAGTGTTTCTTAAGCCCTGAAGTTGCTGATATTTACCTATTTACATTTACTGTGCTCCCTAGGTGTTTAGGACTACAGAGATGGATATTTGTGTATCGATATGGTTCTGAGGATAAAATCAGATTCCCTATGCACTCACAGTTATTCTTGTACTATCTCTCCAAACACTCACTATATTTATTTTAATTTGTCCTCCTTATGATAACATTGTTTTCCAATATGCCATTTGTATATTTTCATCATTGCTAATATGAATAACCACTTGTTATAATTTCAATTATCATTATATAGTTATTTTTATATCCTATTTCAGACTGTCCTGAGGTTTATAAATATGATTCTGCAGGCTTCAATTTTTGTAATTTCTCCTTCTTTAAGATTAGCCATCTTTTTATTTTTTTCTTAGGATAGTAGAATTTTTTGTTTTGTTTGTTTGTTTGTTTTTTGAAAGGGGGTCTCACCTGGCAGTACTCAGGGGTTACTCCTGGCTCTATGCTCAGAAATCACTCCTGGAAGGCTGGGGGACCATATGGGATGCCGGGATTCAAACCACCTTCCTTCTGCATCTAAGGCAAATAAATACCTTACCACTGTGCTATTTCTCTGGCCCCAAAGTAGGATAGTAGAATTTAAAGAAAACACTATAGTGGCAAAATTATGACCAGGATTCTATATATTTTAATTCCTCTTTGTCTAAATACTATTTATAAAAAGAACACTATAATTGCTATTTACATATAAATATTTTATCAAACCCTGGTTGCTAAATAAGTCTCTCAAGGAAAGATCTGAAGAACTCAGTTAATAAGTCTAAAATTAAATTTTACACAGCTTCTCAAAGTTGCAAGGACAATATCATGAACCACGAAGGTTAATCATCCATAAGATATCTACTCCTGAATCATGTCTTTATCTTGGAAATGTGTTTCAGAATGACAGAACCTTTATAGTGATTGGAAATAGAAACCTGAAAAATGCAACAGGAAAAATATCCGTTAGTGATATAAAAGAAATAAATATAAAAAAATTTAAATATCATTCTTACAAAGTTGATATCAAGTTCTCTGTTCTTGGTACCTTTGATGACTAGCATACTAAAAAGAGCTAAATTAATATGGGCTCTATGGACTTCACCTCCTGGCCTGATTCATATTTTGCCAAGCAATACACTTTTAGTCTGGAGACTTTTATGAAAATGTCTAATATAGTGCCATCTACAGTTTCTAATTCATTTAATTGTCCTCTAGAGTTCAGGGCTCTTGAGAAATGGAAACCTTGGCTACATTCTATTAAAATACATGGTATCACACATGAAGATGCACAGAAAGTAGAATTTCATGCTTTATTCTGTCATAGATTTAAAAGAAAACTTTTGCAAAAATCAACCATGTTTAATCTTAGTTTAAAGGTGATTTTATTCATCTCTTTTAATTCAGTTTTGTTCTAAATCCCTTTACTAAGAACTTAGTAGGATCTTTCGTTGCCATTAGCTTATTTTCTAAATGTTTCTTTTGTCAGTATTATACTATCCTTATGAATTTTAGAAAAATAGACTAGCAGCAATTCTTTGAAATTTTAAATTCACTGACTAGGAAGCAGTGGTTATCATATGTATTACAAATTCATTTCCAGATTAGCTGTGTCATTCCAAGAGGCAGGATTTCATTTAAAAAATGTTTACTCGAATCAGGATTAGTAACATTCTGCATCCCTGTTTATGATCACTGCTGCCACATAAAGTTGTTTTGAAATGCAGTCGTTCCATTGGTTTATGCATTCATTATCTATGGTTGCTTTCACACTACAATGTTATAGTTGAGTAGCTGCAAATGAGACCATATGTCACCAAAATCCTAAAATATTTACTCTATGATCCGATACAGATAGTTTGTCCACCTCTGTTATAAAATACAAAGATGAGTTTTTGAAATATTTACTATTCACTTATGTTAGAATAATATGTAATAATTAAAGCCCAAAGACCAGTATCTGCATTCTGCAAAACTATATAATTTATACTATTCTGTTTCCAAACTGTTCATGATTTTATTATAGGTTGAGGCAACATGTTATGTATAAGTAAATTTTTGTTAGGTATATTCCCTTTACAATATATTGTCTTTTATATGCCTTTAGACCTCTATTGGTTGCAAGATTTATTATTATATTTAATAATTCACATTTTATAATTACAAATTTCAAGTATATGATTATCAAGGAAAAAAAACAAGCCCATACCTGCATATAAAGAAGTCATTATTTTTATATAAAGAAAAAGGAATAACCTAAAACTCTGAGAATAAGTGTTCCCTAGAAACTTCTATATTATCCTATGATGAGTTTATAGGTTGATTAGATGCTTTCGTTTAGTGCTGTTTTCCTGAAGATATATTTATTTTGCTGTGTTGATGATTCTTTTTGGACTAGAATTATTAGGGGAATATAGTCAGGACTAAAAATAAAAAGACAGGTGTTCATGCTACCGTGGAAAATTTAAATGGCTTGATTACTTCTCTGTGGTAGATGATTTGTTTTATTGTCTGAAATAACACAATTATATTGTGTTCTACTTCCATCTATAGTTACATGAAAGAGAATATAAAAGAATAAATTAAGCCAAGTTTCAAGTACATTTTGGATAACAATTGTGGAGGATTTGAAAATTGGCAAGCCAGTTGAAATGTGCCCTAAATTCACTAAAACTTACATCTAATATTTTGAGGATTCTGACTTGACATATTTTCAACTTTCCATCTATCTTCCAAGTGCTTTGAAACAAGTTTCCAAATCTCCATTTGTGATAATGAGTAAAAAGGAATTTTTTTCCTTTGGCGAGTAACCCAGGGGGATAGATAAGAAAAGCTTCTATTTGCATCAATTTCTCACATAGTTTCTATATATAGTCTTTGCTTTCCACTTATATGTCTAGCTCAACCTTTTTCAATGGATACTCAAACATTAGAAACACTTTAAGGGATATTTGTAATGCTGATATGTAAATTCTATGCATATTTTAGGCACTCTGATTGAAATAGCTTTGTGTTAAGCCCCAGTATCAATTTTTAAAAAGAATCCTTTCTAATTCGAGATACAATAGAGCTTAAATCTGTTAGTCTAAATGTCCTACTTAAAAAGGTTCTGAGTGACAAACCCAATAGACTGTCAGAAGAAGCAAAGTATAAAGTTTCAGATGGGGACGTTGGAATGTACATAAATCACAGTAAATTGACTAAATAGGAAGAACATCCCCTATGCTGACTGTGAATCTACACTAAAAACTGATTTTATCTGTACAGAAACCAATCTGAAATATAGTTTAACAGAGTTTCCATAGGAAGGACAAAAAATAAAATGATATAAAAATTAAACAAGCAGGGCCGGAAAGATAGCATGGAGGTAGGGCATTTGATTTGCATGCAGAAAGAAGGTGGTTCAAATCCCAGCATTCCATAAGTTCCCCTAGCTTGCCATGAGCAATTTCTGAGCTTAGAGCCAGGAGTAACCCCTGAATACTGCTGGGTGTGACCCATAAACCAAAATAAAATATAATAAAATAAAACAAGCAGACAAAAGATTGTGATGTCTTAAACAAGGAAAAACTCTAATCTATTACAGAGAGATAAATTACATTTAGAGAACACGTCTAGGGTACAGAAATTTTACCTGGAAGTAAGAAAATGCTTCTAGGTAGAATATTCAAAACCCCAATTTTATTATCATCTACTTACTATTTTGGAACTAGAAATAAGAAAGTCTAAGTATAAACCAGGGTTGATATCGTTGGCAGGTACAATCTTACTGAACTCTTATAACATTGCTAATAGTGGCCCTAGAGAACACTGTATTAGAACTCACTGTTCTTTTAAATAGATCTTGAGGGGAAATTCCTAAGGAAGGTTTCATCTACCTCTAGCAAATAGCTGAGCTAGCTGGGGTCATAAAGACTGGAATTGCTTATTCCTGGCAGTTAAACAGACCTGCCCCCTACCAGTTCCCTTTTGACTGCTAGAAAACAAGCTACATGCTACATCAAGCAAATCCAGCCTGCAGGGAGAAGCCACTGAGTGTTGTGCTCCTGTGTCAGTTAATTACCAGATAGACTCTGCTTTCTATCATCCCTGTAGTGTATGATCCCATCACCAGCTACCCATCTCCTGCTGGGACTAAAGTTCCATCCTCTTTTCAGAGCCACCCAAGCTCAGATACTCTAATGTTAGTTACTAATATCTCCTAGACACTCAAAAAGACATACTATTTGTGCCATCAACATCCACCTGAGCTTGGAAATACCCTCTATTGGGAATACCCTGTGTGCAGTGCAAATGCTCACAACCTTTAAATCTCATTGTCTGGTCACTCCAAACTTTGTGACTCCAGCTTTACTCAAACCTAGACCCCTAATTTTTTCCAAGCCCTTGTAGTTCACATATATAATAGAAAGAGGAGTCCAATCATACTGCTAAATCAGGTCAAATACCTGGTTAAAAAAAAAAACTTCTCATATAATATTTATGAAAAATACCTGA